>NC_073378.1:119170331-119512206 GCF_028641065.1 Leucoraja erinaceus | reverse complement strand
TCACCCGCCTCCACGAGAATGTCATACATCCGCTCCAAGACAACTTGGACCTGGCACCAGGAAGGCAACACACCACCCTGGAGACTCAATTGTTGCCACAGAACCTCCCGTCTGTCCCCCTAACTAACAAGTCTCCTGCCACAGTCTGACGAACGGTCTCGACCCGAAACGTTGTCCATTCCTTTGCTCCAGAAATGCTGCCTCACCCGTTGAGTTACTCCAGCATTTTGTATCTATCTTCGATTTAAACCAACATCTGCACTTCTTTCTTACACAAGTCTCCTACCACTATGGCTCTGCCTAACATTACCCTTCCCCACTGTGCCTTAAAGCCAGGCTCAGTACCATAGACCTTTCTGTGACTGCTGCTCACCTCAAACAGGTTGTCCCACTCAACAGTATCCAAAAGGATATAACTGTTTTGTCGGGCAATGGCCACTGGGTTCAAGTGCACTCCCAGCCTACTGCCTTTCCTCATGGTCACTCATCTACTCTCTTCCTGTACCTCTGGCATGACCATCTTGCTGTAACTCTTATCTATGAAGCTCGCATTCTCATGGATACAGAGGTCATCCAGCGACAGCTCTAATTCTCCAGCATAGTCTTTAAGGAGCTGGACCTGGACACAATTCACACAGGTATAAATATCGGGGACACCAGTAATTTCCCCGACTTCCTACATCCTGCAGGAAGAACATCATGCTATTTTACCTGCCATCCCTATTGCACTAAAACCATGAGGGGGAAAAAAAGCACAATACACTGTGACTCTCTGTTCAGCCTTTTTCTCAGCCACCTCGCCAAAGCCTCTTGAGCCAAGGCCTCTCAATTACCCTCCACACAACACTTCACCTCTACACAGCTTCTCTCCGAACACGGCCGCTGCCAATAGGCCGCTTCCCGACACATTTCCCTCCTTTTATTGGCTGCTCAATTAGGAAATACATTGGCCCCTCACTAAACCAATCAAACGGCTGCCTTTCGATATCTCCCATTGCTGCGTCCACACTGAAGTAGGCTCACTTAGTGTAACCGATGAGTGTGTCGAAGCAAATATAGTCAAAGCATAAGGATCAGTGGACAGAAGAAAGGCAAAGTGGGGCAGTAGCTCAGCAGGTCAGACAGCATCTCTGGTGAACATGGATAGCAGGACAACTAGAACTGTACACAGTACTCCAAATGTGGCTTTAATCAGCATTCTATATAGATGTTACATGATGTCCCAACTCTTGTATCAATACTCTGACCAATAAAAGCTAGCGTATCAAGTGCCTTCTTCACTATCCTGTCTCCCTCTACATTGTATAAAAATTGGCATATCATGTTGCAGCGATATAAAACTTTGATTAGGCCACATCTGAAATATCGTGTGCAGTTCGAGTCACCACATTATAAGGACATGGAGGCTTTGGAGATGGTGCAGAAAAGGCTTACCAAGATGCTGCCTGGATTGGAGTGCATTAGCTATAAGCAGACGTTGGACAAACTTGGATTGTTTTCATCGGTGCATCAGAGGCTGAGGGGCGACCGGGTAGAAGTTTATGAAATATAAGATTGCATAGATAAGGGATAAAGTCAGTCTTATTGCCCAAAGTGGATATGTAAAATTCTAGAGAGCATAGGTTGAACGTGAGAAGAGGAATGTTAAGAGGAGGTGTGCGAGGCGTTTTGGTTTAAACACAGTGCGGTAGGTCACTTGAAGGCTCTGCCAGAGAAAATTGCAGAAGCAGATATGACAGCGATGTTTCAGGGGCATTCATACGTATCATGAAAACTGGAATAGAGACAATGGTAAAATGGGATTACATTATACTTTACAGTATCCCAGATGTGCCACATCAACACCCAGTACAACTGTCTCAAAAATCTCCCTCCTCTTAAACCTCTTTGCTAGTATATAATTTGCTTTCTGAACTACTTTTTGGACGTCTGCTAACTTTGCAATTGGCCCATTTAGATAATGATCGGTATTTTGATTTATTTTACCCATGTGCACGACCCCATACTTCCCCTTAGTATGTATCTATTGGCCAGATTGCCACCCAATCACAAAATGTATCTGTATCCTGTTCCAGAACCACACTGTCCTCACCACAACATGCCCTGCTACCAATTCTCCTATCATCAGCAACTTGGAAACGTTACATTTAATTCCTTCCTCTGGGTCATTAACATGAATTGAGTGCCAAGAAAAATGCCTATAAGACTCCACTAGTTACATCCCTCTAGGCTGAAAACAACCCGATTATACCAACTCTTTGTTAACTGCATGACAGCCACTTTTAAATTCATGCATAAAAAAGACAAAATGTTGAAGTAACTCAACAGGTCAGGCAACATGTGTAAGGAAGAACTGCAGATGCTGGTTAAAATTGAAAGTAGACTGGTGACTAAAATTAGATTACATGGTATGGAGGTAGGGTGTTGACATGAAAATTGGTTCACAGACAGGAAGCAAAGAGTAGGAGTGAACGGGTCCTTTTCAGAATGGCAGGCAGTGGCGAGTGGAGTGCCGCAAGGCTTGGTGTTGGGGCCGCAACTGTTTACCATATATATTAATGAATTGGAAGAGGAAATTAGGAGAAATACTAGCAAGCTGGTGGCAGTGTGAACTGTGACGAGGATGTTATGAGGTTGCAGGGAGACCTGGACAGGTTGAGTGAGTGGGCAGATGCGTGGCAGATGCAGTATAATATAAATGTGAGGTTATCCACTTTGGTGGCAAAAACAAGGGGGCAGATTATTATCTCAATGGGGTTAGGTTAGGTAAGGGGGAGGGATAGCGAGACTTGGGTGTCCTTGTACACCGGTCACTGAAAGTTGGCTTACAGGTACAGCAGGCAGTGAAGAAAACTAATGGAATGTTGGCCTTCATAACAAGAGGCTTTCAGTATAGGAGAGGTTCTTCTGCAGTTGTATAGGGCTATGGTAAGACTACATCTGGAGTATTGTGAACAGTTTTGGTCTCCTAATTTGAGGAAGGACATCCTTGTGATTGAGGCAGTGCAGCGTAGGTTCACAAGATTGATCCCTGGGATGGCGGGACTGTCATATGAGGAAAGATTGAAAAGACTAGGCTTGTTTTCACTGGAGTTTAGAAGGATGAGGGGGTTCTTATAGAAACATATAAAATTATAAAAGGACTGGACAAGCTAAATGCAGGAAAAATGTTCCCAATGTTGGGCGAGTCCAGAACCAGGGGTCACAGTCTTAGAATAAAGGGGAGGCCATTTAAGACTGAGGTGAGAAAAAAACATTTTCACCCAGAGAGTTGTGAATTTGTGGAATTCCCTGCCACAGAGGGCAGTGGAGGCCAAATCATTGGATGGATTTAAGAGAGAGTTAGATACTCTAGGGGCTAGTGGAATCATGGGATATGGGGAGAAGGCAGGTATGGGTTATTGATTGGGGATGATCAGCAATGATTACAATGAATGGCGGTGCAGGCTCGAAGGGCCGAATGGCCTCCTACTGCACCTATGTTTCTATGTAAAATGCTGGAGTAACTCACAAGCTCTCACTTCACTTTTTTTCTCTACCTAGGCAGCTTTATAGGTTGCCAAATGACAGTTTAGGTGGTCATTTAAGATGGCTTGCATGATGTGTGCAATAATGTGCTCGGACGAAGTGTGTAGTTACCAGTTGGAATTATGCTCAATGAAGCACTCGCATATTATTCTGCTTCGAATAAAGTCACAAACTATACATTTCAAAATCCAGTGGCGACAAGAAAAATGTTGCGACACTTGAGGAAACACCACGAGTCAATACTCTATCACGCCACAACTTTTTCGGTGACCTGATACGTCAGTCAATGATGCTGACAGTCGCTGAAAAAAAATCGGCAAGTGGGACAGGCCCTTTATGCGGGATTTGAAATTGTACACAAAATTTCTCTCAAAATCAATTTTCGCCCTTCTTGTGCTTTTTTGTCTTTTTAATTCTAAAAGCTTCCCAATCTTCTGGCCTACCACTTGCTTTTGCCACTCTGTATACCCTGCTTTTTCAATTTAATATTATCCTCAACCTCCTTTGTGAGCCATAGATTGTGGCTTTCTCATGGAATCCCTCTTTCCAATTTAGATAAATTATTTGAGCGTTTTGGACCATCTGTTTGAATACCTGCCACTGTTTATCCTATAATCGGTCGTTACTTATCTCTGCCATTCAACTTTGACAACTTAACTATCATAGTGTTATGATCTCCCTTACTTAAGCTAAAATGCATAGGAAATGACGCCTCACAAATTTGATACGGTTCTTTTTGAAGAGTTCACTAAGAGCACTGATCTGCAAAACAATGGACGTCATTTATATGGACTTTAGCAAGGCCTTTGACAAATTCTTGCATGGCAATGGAGACGGGTGGCTAGATCACATGGTACCCCGGATGAGCTACCCCACCAATTTCAAAATTAGCTTGGCGAAAAAGGTCAGAGAGTGGTAGCTGATAATTATTTTTCAATTGAAGGCCTCTAACCACCAGTGTGCCACAGGGATCTATGCTGGGTCCATTATTGTTTGTCATCTATATTAACCATTGCAACGACACCAAAATAGGTGGTATAGTCGACAGTGAGGAAGCTTATCTAAATTTATTAAAGGATATGGTTAAAAGAGGGAATTAAGCCAAGGAAAATTGAATTTAACTGTCAAATGTGAGGTGGTGCATATTAGTAAGTCAAACCGAGGTAGGGTTTTCATAGCAAATGGTAGGGCCCTGGAGAATCTTGCTGAGCTGAGAGACCATGACCTACAGATACGCAGTTCCCTGAAAGTAGTGACACAGGTTGACAGAGTGTTCAGGGCATTAAGTACAGGAGTTGGGACATCAAATTACAGATGTTCAAGACTACAGTGAGGCCAGATTTGGAGTGTTGTGTATGGAGTATCACCCTGCTATAGGAAGGGTGTCATTAAGCTGGAAATGATAAAACAATGTTTCACCAGCATTATACCAGGTCTCGCGAGCTTGAGTTAGGAGGTTAGATAGGTTGGGACATCTTTCCTTGAGCAGAAGAGGCAGAGGGGTGATCTTACACACAACCGTGAGAGGCACAGATAAGGTGAATGGTCACAGTCTTTCCAAGAGTAATGGAGTTCAGAACTAGAGGGCATTGGTGAGAGGGGAAAGATTCAAGAGACCCAAGGGGCAATTTCTTCACGCAAAAAGTGGCTTTTATATGGAATAAGCTACCAGAGGAAGCTGTAGAGGTAGGCAAAATGAAGACGGTTAAAATAATTTTAGACAGTTACATGGACAGGAAAAGTTGAGGGATTTGGACCAAACAAGATTGAGTTTGTAAGATTGAGTTAGGCCAAAGAACCCAATCCCCGTATTGTATGAATTTACGACCTATGACAATAACTTTGGTCTGCATTGTTCACCCTCAAACTGCATTTGGAATTGGTCACTAAGTGTTCTTTAACCACAAAATCTGTTATTAATCTTTTCTTCTAACTCATGACCAAATCTAAAATAGCCTGTTCCTGGTAGTTAGCAGAGTCAGAGTTAAACAAATGGGCCCCTTGGTTTAACTCGTCCATATGACCAAGATATCTATCTAACACTTGCCAGCAATTGTCCCATATCACTTTCATTCTTTTCTGTTAAAGTAGATGTCCAAATGTTTATTGAAGCATGATATCATCTGCCTCCATCGCGTCCTCATGTTCCACATACACATCAGCCAAAACTAGTCCCTCAGTTCCCATTTAAATATTTCTTCCTCTCAACTTAATCCGGAAGTGGCGGCACTGTGAAACGACTGCGGCTCGCCTGCAGTCTGTCTGTCTATTGTTTTTTGTGTTGTTTTTTTTGTCTTGTTCAGTTAAACTTTTGGTTATTAGGTTGTGTTATGTGTGAAACAGGGCTTTCTGTCTCTCCCTTCGGGGGAATGCGACTTTCTTGTCATATCCCCCTTCTCTTCCCCGTCTGAGCTGAGGCCTAATGGAGGTAGAGCCAGGAGGTAGAGCCAGCCAGGACTCACCAACGCGAGGCTGGCCGTCTTCGAGCTGCGGCGGCGCTCCGGTGAGGGTGGACGGCGCGGGGCCGAAACACTCCTGTGAGGGCGGCCTGGCTCCCGGCTGGAAGGCGCTCCCGTGGGGCGGCCCGGTGCGGGGCTGGAAGGCGCTCCCGTGTGGGCGGCCCGGTGCGGGGCGGAGACGGTGCTCCGGTGGCTGAGGCGGCGTTCTGGTCGCGGCGACCTGAATCCGGGGCCAGTGGATAACATCGTCGGGAGCTCGCGGGTCACAGGTTGATGCCTGTTTTCCGGAGCTCCCGTGGCAACAACTGCATCCGCTGGACTGGAGGGCGGCAGCTTCGACCACCCCTGGGCCGTGGAGCTTGAACCGCAGGACTGACTTACCATCCGCCCGGTGGGGTATCGCCTCAGCGCTGAGGGAGAAGAGGAGGGAAGAGACAGCAACCCTAAGATTTTTGCCTCCATCACAGTGAGGTGGTCCTTGGTGAACTCACTGTGGTGGATGTTAATTTGTGTTTATTGTGTGTTGTTTATTATTACATGTATGGCTGCAGGCAACGACATTTCGTTCAGACCGAAAGGTCTGAATGACAAATAAAGGATTCAATTCAATTCAATTCAATTAATCCTACGCTCTCTACTTTTAGAATACCTTAACCAGGGAAAAAGGCTGTGATCCCCCACAATGTTATAAACCTCGAAGAGATCACCTGTCAGCCTCTTTCGCTCCAGGGAAAACAGTCCCAGCTTATCCAATCTGCCTGTAAATCAAGCACTCTGGTTCAGACAACATCTTTGTAAATCACTTCTGTACCCTCTCTACCACATCATTCCAAAAGTGTTGTGATCAGAACTACACACAGCTCTCCAGGTGCAGTCTAAGCAACGTTTTGTTTAACTGTAATACGACATCCCAACTATTCTATTCAATGGAATGGAAGATGATGGTATGCATGCTATAATGGTTTCTTCTTCATCATCCTATCTACCTGTCATACCACTTTCTGGGAACTGAATACTTGTACCCCAAGGTCTGTATGCTCCCCGGGGCCCTGCCATTCACTTTGTCCACTCCTAATGTAACTCCCCAAAATGCATCACTTTGCACTTGTTATGAGTTACGCCCCATCTGCCATTCCTTTGTCCACTTTCCTGGTGATTAATATCCTGTCGTAATGATACGACACCTTTTTTCACTGACCTCTGCACTGTTAATTTTGATGTCATCTGCAAACTTATTCATCATGCCACCTATATGCTCATCCAAAAAATTAATGTAAATGACAAACTGTAGATGCACCTCAGATTCCTGCAGCTCACCATTGGTCGCAAGCCTCCAATTGGAAAAAACTCCCCTCTACTATCTTTGGCTACTGCCATACTCATTTTGTACCCGATTGGCTAGCGCACCCTGAATCCCATCCTATTATGAGGAACTGTATCGAAGGCTTCGTTGACAACATAAAACATCGAACAGTATAGTATAGGAATCATCCCTCCAGCCAAAGAATGTGCCAAATAAGATGCCCAGATTAACTAATCTCCTCTGGCCATTTGTGATCTATATCCCTCCATTCCCACCAATCCATTTAACCTTTATCTGTTTAAAATTTGTTAAACTGCACTATCGTATCTGCATTCACCATCACCACTGGTAGCACCTTTAAGGCAACCACTCTGTGTAAAAACTTGCCCCACACATCTCCTTTAAACTCAAAGCTATGCCATCTAGTCTTTGGCATTTCCACTTTGAGCATAAATTTTGACTCATAATTTGATATACTTATCAGGTCTCTCCACCACCAATGATTTTACAGAGAAAGCAATCCACGTTTTTTCAACCTCTCTTGTGCTCATACCCTCTAATCTAGGCAGCATTCTGATAAAGCTCTTCTGCACCCTCTCCAAACCATCCACATCCTTCCATTAGAGGGGCAACCGGAATTGCACACAATATTCTTTCCCCTCATTCAACATTTTTGCAGGAAAGTGAACAACCATTTTGTTTGAACACTGAGGAAGTTCCCTTCTAACAATCTCCAATTTCCTCCAAACGAGGCTGCATACTCCAAATGCAGCTCACTAAAGTTATATATAACTGCAAACATGACTCCATGACTCTCGTTTACTCAATGCCGCAAATGATGAAGGCAAGCATACCATCATTTTAATCCAAGCAAGTGTAAAGTGTTGAATTTAGGTTGGTCAGAATATAGTGTTACAGCATTGTAGCATTACAGTTACAAAGAAAGTGCAGATTAAAAAAGAGTGCAAGTCTGCAATGAGACAAGTTGGAAGATCGGAACTACACCCCAATTTGTGGCAGGTCCGTTCAGTGGTCTGATAACGTAAGGGAAGAAGCTGTTCCTAATTTAGAGGTATGCGTTTTCAAGGTTTTGTATCTTCTGCCCAATAGGGGAGGGGGGGGGGGGGGGGGGGGAAGAGGGAATGACTGGGGTGAAAAAGCCCCTTGATTATGTTGGCTGCTTTCCCCAAGGTAGCGTGAATAGTAGATGGAGGTGAAATGGGGGTGGGGATGGAAAGAGGCTATTTTGTGTGATCGACTGGCTGGTATCCACAACAATCTGCAATGTCATGATGTCAAATTGTGATAGTTGTGATGCATCCCGATCAGGTGCTTTTTACGACGCATCTGTAGACGTAAGAGTAGTTGGAGACATGCTAAACATCTTTGGTCTTCTGAGGAAGTAGAGGCGTTGTAATGCTTTCTTGGCCATAGCTTCAATGTGGTTGGTCCAGGATAAATTGTTAATGATATCTACACCATTTCCACTTCGGCATCATTGATGCTGACTGGGGCTTGTACGCCACCTCGCTTCCTGAAGTCACTAACTAGCTCTTTTCTCTTGCTGAAATTGGGGGAGAAATTGTTCTCATTACTAAGCATATTACTAAGCTCTCCACTTCCTTCCTGCGTTCTGTCTCATCATCCCATACGTTTTGACCTCCCAAAATTCAACATCTCACACATGCTCGGATTAATCTCCATCTGCCATTTTTCCGCATCAAGAAGGCCAAGCACTGCCATAAGCTCAGGATTGAGGAGCACTTCAATAACAACTCCGACCCCCGACGCATGTGGCAAGGTATCCAGGCCATCACGGACTATAGACCCTCCAACACCACCCCCACATCCAGCGACGCCTCCTTCCTTGAGGAGCTTAATAATTTTATCTTGTATGTATCGTTAGCTTTTAGAAATGTTTGAATGGTGCACTGACTGGCTGACATTTTTAAATTTCGTTGTACATGGTTCATGTTACAATGACAATAAAGAAACTATTCTATATTCTATTCTATTCGACGGGGACAATCTAGAGACAGCCATCAAGGCTGTGCTACCTGCTGATCACCAACCCCTCACACTCACCCCCTACGACGTGTACGTGGCACTGAGTAGGACTAATGCACGTAAGGCTGCTGGCCCCGACGGCATCCCCGGGCGCATCCTCAGGGCCTGTGCTGCGCAGCTGACAGACGTCTGGACTGACATCTTCAACCTGTCACTTGCCCAAGCAGTTGTCCCAACGCGCCTTAAAACCACCTCCATCGTGCCGGTGCCAAAACACTCCACTGCGGCAAGTCTCAACGACTTCCGCCCAGTTGCACTTACTCCCATAATCACCAAGTGCTTCGAGAGGCTGGTCCTGGCACACCTCAAAAGCTGCCTACCCCCCCACACTGGATCCCTATCAGTTTGCCTACCGCAAGAACAGGAGTACGGAGGATGCCATCTCAACGGCACTTCACTCCGCCCTCTCCCACCTCGACAACAGAGACACTTACGTAAGAATGCTGTTCATCGATTACAGCTCAGCATTCAACACCATTATACCATCTAAACTGATCACCAAACTCGGTAACCTGGGCATCGACCCCTCCCTCTGCAACTGGATACTGGACTTTCTAACCAACAGACCCCAGTCTGTTAGGTTAGACAAGCACACCTCTTCAACCCTCACCCTGAACACCGGCGTTCCACAGGGCTGTGTGCTGAGCCCCCTCCTCTACTCCCTCTTCACCTATGACTGCACACCTGTACATGGTACTAACACCATCATCAAGTATGCAGATGATACAACGGTGATTGGCCTCATCAGCAACAACGATGAGTCGGCCTACAGGGAGGAGGTCCAGCTCCTAGCAGCATGGTGCGCTGACAACAACCTGGCCCTTAACTCCAAAAAGACCAAGGAGCTCATTGTAGACTTCAGGAAGTCCAGGGGCAGCACGCACACCCCCATCCACATTAACGGGACAGAGGTGGAACGTGTTTCGAGCTTCAGGTTCCTGGGTGTTAACATCTCCGATGACCTCTCTTGGACCCACAATACCTCTACTCTGATCAAGAAGGCTCACCAGCATCTCTTCTTCCTGAGGAGACTGAAGAAGGTCCATCTGTCTCCTCAGATCCTGGTGAACTTCTACTGCTGCACCATTGAGAGCATCTTTACCAACTGTATCACAGTATGGTATGGCAACTGCTCTGTCTCCGACCGGAAGGCCTTGCAGAGGGTGGTGAAAATTGCCCAACGCATCACCGGTTCCTCACTCCCCTCCATTGAGTCTGTCCAAAGCAAGCGTTGTCTGCGGAGGGCGCTCAGCATCGCCAAGGACTGCTCTCACCCCAACCATGGACTGTTTACCCTCCTACCATCCGGGAGGCGCTACAGGTCTCTCCGTTGCCGGACCAGCAGGTCGAGGAACAGCTTCTTCCCGGCAGCTGTCACTCTACTCAACAACGTACCTCGGTGACTGCCAATCACCACCACCTCCCCCCCCTCCCCTGGCCACTCCTCCCACAGGAAAAACACTATGTCTGTATATATGCTAATGTAAATATTTATTCAAATCATATGCTATGTCGCTCTTCCAGGGAGATGCTAAATGCATTCCGTTGTCTCTGTACTGTACACTGACAATGACAATTAAAGTTGAATCTGAATCTGAATCGTATCTGTAAATGACCTGCTATCCTGCTGTATCCTTTGACATAGTCTTCCTCAATGTCTGTAACTCCACCAATTTTAGTGCCATCCACAAACCTACCAACCAACCCATCTACATTTACATCCAAGTCGTCTATATACATCCCAAACAGAAAATTTCACCATAGATCTCAGCGGAACTCCACTAGTCACAGCCTCCAGCCATAGCAACACCCTTCCAACACTACCACTATCGTCTATGAGTAAGCCATTTGTGAATCATAGTGACCCCAATGCATCTTAATCTTGTGGATCAGCCTACCATGATATCATCAAATGCCTTGAAGTCCATATAGACAACATCCCTGGCCCTTTATGGCCCTTCTGATTGTCTGCTTGAGTTCCTTCCTGTTTGCTTTATATTCCTCAAAAGGCCCCGTCTTATTTCATCTTCCTAAACCTTACATAGGCTTCTTTTTCCTTTTCCACCTAATTTACAACCTCCCTAGTCATCCAAATATCCCTTATTTTGTCATCCTTACTGGAACGTGCCAGACCTGAACTTTAATCAGCATTTATTACTTTACCCCCCTCCCAAGATCTTATCCTTTTTCATAACTACCTGAAAATGTATACATCTTAAAACATTTATAGTCCCACCTTTGTCAATCTTCCTACTCGTCTACTAAAAACTGAATGAAACTAATGAGACAATTTCCCACGTACAAAACCATGCTGATAACGCCTAATCAACCCTTGCCTTTGTAATGCAAATATGTATTGTCTCTCAGAATCCCTTCCAATAACTTTCACACAACTGATATGAGACTCACAGGCTTGTCATTGTAGCCCTTATTAAATAAAGCCACAAAATGAGCTATCCTCCAAACTTCTGGTACTTTACCCGTCTCTATTGAAGGTACAAAAATGTCTGTCAGGGCCCCAGCAATTTTATCCCTTGTTTCCCTCGATATTCTATGCTGAGGGGGGACAGAATTGATTTTTTTTTTAATTATGAGAGGCATACGGAGGGTACAGTCAGTACCTTTTCCCCAGGGTGGAAATATTAAATATTAGAGGACATAGCTTTAATATAAGAGGGGAAATATTTAAAGGAGACTTGTAGGGCAACTTTTGCTTTAATGCAAAGGATGGAGGGAGCCTGCAAGGTGATGTCACGGATGGTGCCGGAAGCAAAAACTATAATGGCGTTTAAGAGGCTTTTAGGTAGGCACATGCATCTTCAAGGAATGGAGGGATATGGATCATGTTTACGGCCATGAACTCACCAGCTTTCATGTCCTCTATAGTAAATACATCTGAAAAGCATTCATTTTGGGCCTCGCTCATTTCTCCGAGCCCCACAATAAATGTCCATATTAATCCTCCCTATTATCTCCCTAGTTAACTTTCAGTCTCAATAAACGTAGAATGTTTTAGGTTTCACCTCCGTTTATCTGCCACGTCTCCTATTTGCCTTTATAATATCCTTCTTAAGTCTTCTCTTATCTTCCTTATACTAAAAGAGTTCACTTGATCCCAGCTGTCTCAGCCTTACATGCGCCTTCTGTGTTTTACTGACCAGGGGTTCTATGTCAACTCGGATTCCCTAATCTTGCCAGCCTTACTCTTCACTCTAACACAAACATGGTGGCTCCGAACTCATCCAATCTCACTTTTAAAAGCCGCCTACTTCCCAGATGTCCCTTTGCTTGCCAATGTCTTCTCCCACTCAACCTTTGCAAGTCCCTGCCTGATGCCATCAAAATTAGCCAATGTCCTATTGAGGATGTAATCTTGCGGACCAATCCTATCTAATTCCACAACTATTTAAAAACTAATAGAATCATGATCACTTGTCCAAAGTGCTCCCTTACTGTCGCATGTTCCTGGAGGCACTTAACAAATTCTTAGGGAAGTTAAAAATCACTAACTACAACCCGAGTTGAAATATACCTACATGGTAATGCAATTCCCCAACATATTTGCTCCTCTAATACACGTAATCCCATTCTATATTTAGACTGTCAAGGCCTAATGTCATCATTAATCTTGATTCTTAAACAATTCTGCAATTTCATTGAAAAATTGGTGATTTATACTTTTTCCAGAGGTTTAACCACAAATCTATTGTTCCAAAACACTAAACCATGAGATTTTGTCCTTGATCACTTCAATGCATTCCCTCTTCTGCTCTGTAATATTCCTTTCAGTTTATACTGTTACTGCATCTACTTCCTCCCAGTATTGTTATTTCCGGAGCACTTGGTACCCAAAATATTTAAACGCTATTCCCTCCCTTTGTTTTAAGCCAGATCTCTGACATTGCTACAACCTTGAAATGTCATATGGTTAATTCTCCCTACAGTTCACCAACTTTATTTAATCTGCTTTGTGAAGTCATGCATCCACATTATAAACGTCCTTTGACTGTCTTGTGCTCTTTGCTTTGTTCTATCTAAAACCTCCCTATTACTTGCTCTGACATGAGAAATATCTGCCAGCCGTTTCTCTATCTTATTGAACCCTATTCAATATTACCTTACTGTGCCTCGCTCAGCCAATTTAATATGAACTTCCCCTAAAATACTCAACCAAGCTTTCCTTGGGGACACTCCTTCCATATTAAATAATCATCCCATATATGATAACAATCTAATTTTGTACCATTGGAGAACAGAATGCCAACTATTTCAAATGTATGAAGTACAGAAATAAAATTTCCTGTCAAGATAAATTACACCATTTTCAAAATTACGATAGACACTCAATTCAAACAATTATCACTCTGGCTCTCTAGATAATGAGCATCTCTGGTTATATCATTGTACGAAGTAGTCTTAAAATGGGAAACTTAAAAATGGGTTTGCATCCCATCCTATTAACCTCAGCTACTTGTCCTAAACCTAATTTCTGGGCGAGTCATAGTTCTTATTTTATAAGCTGCAAACGGTTAACAATGGCCGTTTCCTTTGTCATCGTTACTTATTTGTATATCTTTCATTCATTGTTCTAGATCTCTCTACATCATCGTCTATATCTCTCGTTTCCCTTTCCCCGGACTAGCCTGAAGGGTCTCGACCTGAAACGTCGCCCATTCCTTCTCTCCGGAGATGCTGCCTGTCTTTTTGTGTCTAATGCAGAATTTATAATCTTTTCAGGCTATTAAATGTAATTGAAACAAAATCATACAACTTGTATTTTTACAAATGTCATGAGAATCGGGGGAAAAATATGCAGACTTACGAAAAATGCTGCGCTTGCTTTATTTAAAAAAAATTATATTGTAAACAGATGACACTCACCCTGCACACTTGGCACTGCCAATGTGAACTGCTATCCTGTGGCCGGAATTCATCAGGTAGACATTTTGGATGATACACTCGGAAGCAGGAATCACAAGTTAAGACCTCTCCTGCCATGTGACACTCCATGCAATACCAGTCATGGTTTTCTGCATTCCAGTCCTGCAATGGAAAGTGCATTTTACTTTAGACCAAGCTAAAATTAATCCAATTCAAAGTAGTTCTAAGTGAACAGACACAGATATGGGGAGAAGGATGGAAATCAGATGTAGCATTAAAATATTATAACATTGGTTGCAAAACAGCATTGATGTCACTTTAAATTTTGTATTAAGCAACAGCCCCTGGACACCAAATATAATTCACGGCACTATGCAAGTATAAATGTCACTAACTGTCACTAAAATTATATTAGCTCTAAAATTAAAATTCTATTCCTTAGTTTACCGCTTGATCAAACATACTTCAGTTTTGCTAGGGCTTTTATTGCAAATAAGCTGGGCAATCTAACATGAAAATTCAACAAGAGCAGTTCTGACTTCTTTCATCACATGCAGCAAAAAAATAGGTTTTCCTAAAACCATTGTGGACACACATTTTAAAACCTTATTAAACATCTGTGCCACTAATATCAAATAATATACTGTCTAACCTGGTGAGGATTTCGAAAATTCTGTTTTTATTTCAGATTTCCAGAATTGGCAGCTTTTTGAACAAGCCGCATATTACCAGTATACATCAGCCATTTTCCTCCGTTAATCATTTTCTACAAATGAATGGTTCTGCTAGTGTGCGATCATCAGCTTCAAGTTTATAATGTTCCCAAAAGGTTCAATGCAGAGAAAGGGAGCTTTAAGAAGCCTGGTTTTGACGAGGGCGTAATTTTAACCTGTGTGTGGTTTTTAGGAAGTGTTTGACAAAATTCCAAATGAAAAAAAACTTAAGGGATAAAGGAAATGAGGGAAACTGGTGCAAATCATT
This sequence comes from Leucoraja erinaceus, assembly GCF_028641065.1. Lineage (NCBI taxonomy): Eukaryota > Metazoa > Chordata > Chondrichthyes > Rajiformes > Rajidae > Leucoraja > Leucoraja erinaceus. The sequence goes on along the minus strand of NC_073378.1, from coordinate 119,496,987 downwards.
GAAGATAGTAGGACATGATAGATTGCTGATGGAAGAAGCATATCAGATGCTTGGTGATGCTGGCAGAGACATTGAACACAGAACCAGGAAGTTACTCTGAAATGGCATACAGCCCAGCTAGAGTAATGCTAGAGCTAGTCACCACACTCAGGAATGTACTGCACCAGAGAATGGGCAAGGGAGAGGCAAGAATGTTTCAGGGAGAATTATAGTTATGAGGTGAGACAGCGATGATGTGGTTGTTTATTTTGAAACAAAAAGGTTGCTAAAGGGGGATTTAACGTAGATGTACAAATTATGAGGGATCAGGACAAAGTGGTATGGGGCCTTGAGCTCGATGCCCGAATGGTGGTAAAAATCCTCAACGTATGCAGCAGGGAGCTAAATAGTTCAATTTTAACAAGCACAAACTGTCTGTGTTTCGCAGGACTGCTGGCCTCACCCGAAGCCGACACTTCTGATCACACTAGCTAAATTTCCTTTGCCCTCAAACAATGTCAGCTGAACAACTCTTCTCTTTAACATCAATACCACAAATGTTCCAATGAATCCAAGCGCAAAATCCAAGCAGCATATAACAACTTCCTGAAGATGGATCATATTCCTTGCTTTCAGATCAACTTTGGAGACACTTGGCAAAAACATAAAAAGATCATGCAAAAGTTGATTAGGAGAGGCTGTTAATCAACCGGGATAAGTGGAAAGCTTTGAAAAAGTGAGATAGGTAAAGTGAGATAAGGCTAATATGTTCTTTTAGAATGAAATACAAAGCTGGCATCAATAAGGAATCCTGGCTGAGGAAGAAAATTGAGTCTCTGGTCAAGCAAACAGAGGCATATGTCAGATATAGGCAGCTGGGATCTTTCGACTATAAGATGCGAGAGTACCCTTCAAAAGGAAAATTGGCGGGCAAAGACCCACATGGCAGATTGGTCTGCAAGGGCACATGGGATCCATAATGAGCTGGAATGGAAAGGCTGAAGGTACACAAAAATGCTGGAGAAACTCAGCGGGTGCAGCAGCATCTATGGAGCGAAGGAAATAGGCAACTTTTCGGGCCGAAACCCTTCTTCAGACCGAAAGGCCGAATTGGATTGGTGGAAGGAGTCAGAGGGTGATAGTGCAGGGTTGTAATTTAGATTGGAGGACCACAACAAGTGCTGTTGCGCAAGGATTGGTGCCGAGTTCACCTTTGTTTGTCATCCAAATTATTATTGTAGATGACAATGTTGTTAACATGGTTAATAAGTATGCGGATGACACCTCAACTGGTAGTGTGGTGGACAGTGAAGATGGTTGTTTATGTTTACACCAGGATCAAGATTAATTGGGAAAGTGGGCAGATGAATGGCAGATGGAATTTAACTTGGACAAATGTCAAGTGATGCATTTTGGGAAGTTAAACCAAGGCAGGATGTACACAGTGAATGGTAGGGCCCTGGGAAATGTTGTAGAGTTGACAAAGGGTGGTGAAAATGGTATATGGCATGGTTCCATCGTCCATCAGGGCACTGAGAAGAGTTAGGACTTGTTGAGACCACACTTGGGAGTAAAGGGTGAAGTACAGGTTGCCATGCTATAGAAAAGATCTGAGGCTAGAGGGAGCAGAAAAGATTCACAAGGATGATGTCAGGACTGGAGGGTTTAAATTATGAGAGACTGGGGCTGTTTTTCCTGGAGCAAAAGGAGCCAAAGGGTGACCCATGTGCTGGTATACAAAAGCATGAGGAGCATGAAGTGATTGGTCACGGTCTTTTTCCTAGGTTAGAGAAGTCCAGAAGAGTAGGGCGTAGGTTTAAGTTGGAGGAGAAATATATGAAGGGAACCATAAGAGCAGGTTTTCCACACAGAGGGTGGCATTCCTGAGCTGCCAAAATGAAGCAGTAAAGATGGGTACAATTATAATGTCTAAAAGACAATTTGGACAGGTACATGGATGGAAAAAGTTATTGAGATGTGGGCCAAATGCAAACAAATGGTACTAGCTCATATAGGCACCTTGGTTCGCATGGACAAGTTGGGCTAAAGTGCCCGTTTCTGAGCGGTGCAACTGTTCAAACTTTAACTGATTTTAAGAGACAAGAAAATATTTTTTTCATTGAAAATGGTGAATAATTGAGTATCCATTCATTCATTTTTATTTTTATATGATGGGAAACACATTTAGATTTACAGGCTGCAAGTGGCAAACATTTTAACGTCAAATCCACCCCCCACACCACAATCATGCTTTGCCTTGATACAATTTGCACTTAAGTGACTTGACTGACTTTTGATGTTTGTGAAACATACTGGTTTCGATCCATTTTTAAAGCCATACTGCTGGAAGAGGGGAAAAATATAAAACTATTTGCTAAGCAAATAACTGTGGCCAATGGTGAAAATTATATTGAGTTAACAGTAGCATGTATAAATTTTGAATGAGTTATGAAGCCATTACACTCTCTCTCGCGCTCTCTCTCTCTCTCTCATGCGCTCTCTCTCTCTCATAAATAAATAAATAGATAATATATATATATATATATATATATATATATATATATATATATATATATATATATATATATATATATATATATATATAAAAAATCCAAAGCATTTTTAAACAACTTATGCAAAACAATGAATTTGACCCAGTCTTGCCTCCAATAATTAAACAATTATGATTACCAATTTGTCTGAATTGCATCAACTTGGCCTGCAACCTCTTTAAAGTCCTGTTCTCAACTTGCCCAGCAGCAGTTACTCATTAAGGAAAATTGGGTTATCATCAGCAAATAAACAGCTTCCTAAAACTTACTGAAACAAACATTATATCATAGATTCATTGGCCTTTTCTAGATTATTTTATTTTAAAGCTGAAAGCCAACAAAATGGACTTGTAAAGTCATTGATATGCAACATGCAATTTGTAGGCCCTATCAGTGTCAAACAACTTCTGATTTGGAGACAACTGTAACTATAGTTACACAATATTGAAAGCTGCAGTATACTACAAGAAATATTTCTGCAAAAAGGTGTTTCTTTTTAAATACACCAAAAATGCATTTATTAAAGATATAAACATTCTATCAAGTTTCATAGAATGATAAATTTCAGTCATGTTTCCTAAATGATCATTTATTGCGTGATCAGTATTATAGAAGTTGTCTTGAACACTGAAAACCGTGAATTTTCAAGGATGTGCCTACAGCACTAGTGACCAATCTTGCAGGCTTACTTGGGTTGTAAAATCACATACGACTGCACAGGATGATGCACTTCAGATGACCTAAAGAGAGTAGGCACAATCTAAGTAAACATTCAGAACCATTTTCTCTGTGTCATTGTACTTGCCCATTTTTACACCAGATCACGGTTTCATAAATCATGCTCCTTCAAAAGAGGATTTTTAAATTCACACAATTATGCCGTAATATAATGCAGCTTTACTGTTCTAAAACTATGATTTTACATCCTTGCAAGTAACTGCGTCCTTTTTCTTGGGAGCAAATTCTTTTCAGGTTCTATAAGCCACTACAAGTGGCCAATGCTGGATAAAAAAATGCTTACAATCTCATCCCCAGGTAGCCAATATCCTTCCTGTTCGATGCCTGCCTTTGAACCCTTACAGCCCACAGTCAACGTTTCAACAATCAGTCCGTCTTTTACCGCAAGTCCCAACTGCCGATTGGCGTCCTTTGGATGCATACTGTGAAGGCGAGACATGAACCTATGGGAGAAACCACAAACACCACTATAATCAATCATCACTGCTAAACTAAAATAGAGTATTGCCTTAAAGCAAAGCCAATTTAAGATGATAAAGTCAGAATTAATTCAACTTTCAGTTGCTTATATTATTTGGATGCAATTTTTCAGTCTTTTGCATTATTATTGTAGAGTCCACTTCGCAAATATATACACCAGCATATTATATTGCAAAATAAAATTAATTTCCAGAGCACTAATTGAAATTTAGGTCATTGAAGCATGCAGTTATATCGCATGGCAACAGGCCCTGTGGCCCAACTTGACTATGCCGACAAAGTTTTAATTCAGAACCAGAAGTCTGTGTTTGGCCCATATCCCTCTGACTATTTCCTAAACATATATGATTATGCCTTTTAAAGTCCTAATTGTATCCACTTCTATAGTTTACTCTGGCAGCTCGTACTAGTTTAACGTGTGGGAATTTAAACAATGAGCTGACGGCTGCAGCGCTATTGGGTTCTAATTATAGCTCTATTGGCTGCAGTGCTGTGGGCTTTAAACATAGCGCTATGGCCACAGCACTATGGGTCACAGGGTGTTCGGGAAAATTCTCTAACAATGAGACTTTGGGATTCTCTTTCTCAGTGGAAGTTGAGCCTTTGATTATTGTTCAGGCCGTGGTAGAATTCTGGATAAGCCTAGTGGTGAAAAGTTACCAGTGGGCGGTGGCATTGCAGTTACATTGGGATTGCCTTGATTTTACAGAAAGGTGGGTGGGCTCAAGGGGCCGAGAGGGAGGGAGAGAGGAAGGAGGGAGATGGGGAGCAAGAGGAGAGGCAGAGAGGGAGGGAGGGAGGGAGGAAAAGAAAAAGGGGGGAGATAGAGGGAGGGGTGAGAGGGAGACAGACAGACAGAGCCACTTTCACGGAACCAAATACCTGCACTCCTTGATCTCGGACCTATAACATTCACAAGGGTGCTGCCATTTACGATTAATTAGTACTCCTCAGTTGATTTTCAAATGTGAACATTCTATGTTTTATGCTTTAAACAGAATAAAGTAAATGGTTTGCATTTCCCCAGAGAATCAGTTGCTTGTATTTAGAATATGTTTTGTCTGTCAATATTGAGTTACAGGGCACGATACAAAGTTGAAAAGTTAAAACAGTAAAGCTCAATAATTCAGCTATGTTGGGATATTAGTTGCACCAAATTAGATGCTTTTCCACACGTTTGGAAGTTATTCCTATTAGGTTTCAAACTCACTTCTTTAAAAAAAAAAGATGTTGGACTGTAATATTAAATATTCCAGTGAAACACCGAGTATGAAAGGACCCAGGCCCCAGCTGCAAACGTACTCTTGTCCCTGACTCTCAGTCAGAAAACTCCAAATCCAGTGGTGAAAGAACACCCACCCCACACATCCTGCTTGCATGCTGCACCCTGCTTGCATTCCAAAACGAGTGAATCAGATACTCGATTCTTGGTGTTTTCTGTATAAGCAATACAAACTGGAATGTTCCATTTAAATGTGCAGCACATAGTATAAAAATAATTGAACACTAGTAAAATAAAGTAAACCCATTTCAAACTTGTTAGTTCAGGCAGATTACAACAACTTAAATATTTATGATGTCTCATTCCACATACCATAATGAGATTTTGCTAAAATTTTACTTTTTCTGTCCATCCTGAATCTGAAGGTTTTCTACGGGGACTTAAGCAGAATATCTAGATTGACTCTGGAGTGTTGAGGAGTGCTGCAAGATTGGAAACACTCCCCACTAAGATGTTAAGTTAGATCTTATATATCCCGATCAATACCAGCCTTCACCAATGTCAATGACATTAAATTTTATCTTACTGCATTGTAGGAAATTAACTGCTGTGTTTCTTTCTTTATAGGAATGACCACATGAAGTACATAATTGTCTGAAACCTGCTTTAAGGTGCATCAAGGTATTAGGAGATTGTAAGTTGTCAAATGTCGCCTGACCCACTGAGTTCCTTTAGCACTTTGTTTTTTGCTCAAGATTCCAGCATCTGCAACTTCTTGTGTCTCCAAATATAAAAACATGTTAGACTAGCATTTGTTTATAGTGAACAAATAAATGAATAGATCTTTTCAGCTATTTAATAAGAATACAATCTCTCAATACACATTCCTGCCTATCTGCAGCAACATTTTATGTCTAACTTATCAAGAATCTACCTCGGACATAGGCGTTGGTCCCACCACTATAAAGATTCAAATCTTTGAACAAAAACAATATGTCATCTACCTTAAATGGGCAACCCCTCATTTTCAAACAGTTACTCCAACTTCTACATTTTAAACCAAGAGGAATCATCTCCTCCATTTTCACCCTGTGATGATCTCGACAATCTTGTTTCAACCCAATATCATCTCATTTTTTAAAAACCTCAGTGAAAGAAACTTTCTTCGTAAGACAATGAGCTCATATCAGCAGACCGTTCCATAAACACTTTGAACTGTTAATAAGTTGACCAACACGGCAATGATGTGGGCTCAGTAATGCCACATAAATCTTTCAAAGTTTGGTAGTCAATTCTTCTCACGATTAGCAATAATAATTTCTATTAGCTTTCCGAATTACTTTTAATACCTGCGTAGTACCCTATCGCAAATCATGCGTTAGAACAAAGAATCCACAGAATCACCGAGCTCAGTATTTTCAAAAATGGCGAGAGAATGCAATTTTTCCCACTGTATTTTGTATTCGATCAGGGGAAATGGATTTCACAGGTTGAGCCAACATTTAATTGCCTATTCCTAATTGGCCTCAAGAAGGTATAATAATATTTGCAGGTACAATAACAATATTTAAGACATTTAAACAGATACATGGATAGGAAAGGTTTAAGGGAACAAGGGCCAAACAGGAATAGGTTAGATGGGTATCTTCGTCACAGCATGGATGAGTCGGACCAAGGAGCCTGTTTTCGTGCTGTTTGACCATGACTGGAAAAGGTGATGGCGTGCTGCCTTTATGAATCGCTGTAGTTCTTGAAGTGTGGGCATTCCTGCAATGCTTTTAGGGAAGGTGTGCCGAGATTTCAGCCCAAAGATGGTGAAGAAACAGTGAACATTTCCAAGTCAGGCGATGTATAGCTTAGAGGACAACTTCTATATTCTATCTTCCCATGTTTTTGCTACCCTTGTCTTTCTAGCTGGTAGAGATCATCGATTTGGAAGGTGCTCTCTAAGAAATCTGAATAAGTTCCTGCAGTGCAACCTGCAGATGGTGCAAACTGCTGCTATTGTGCATTGGTGGAGTGAGAGAATGGTTGCCAATCGAGTGCCTATCAAGCAGCTTGCTATTTCCCGTAGTGTTGAGCTTTCTCACTGTTGTTGAATCTGCACTCATCTAGTCAAGTACATTCCATCGCACTCCTGACTTCAGCTTTGGAGATGGTTTGGGGAAATTAGGAGACAAGTTACTCCCCGCAGGATTCCTAGCCCCTGACATAGAAACATAGAAATTAGGTGCAGGAGTAGGCCATTCGGCCCTTCGAGCCTGCACCGCCATTCAATATGATCATGGCTGATCATCCAACTCAGTATCCCGTACCTGCCTTCTCTCCATACCCCCTGATCCCCTTAGCCACAAGGGCCACATCTAACTTCCTCTTAAATATAGCCAATGAACTGTGTGTGGCCTCAACTACCCTCTGTGGCAGAGAGTTCCAGAGATTCACCACTCTCTGTGTGAAAAAAGTTCTTCTCATCTCAGTTTTAAAGGATTTCCCCTTTATCCTTAAGTTTTGTTTTTTTTTTGTGACCCCTTGTCCTGGACTTCCCTAACATCGGGAACAATCTTCTGACCTACTCTTATAGCCACATTGTGCACAAGCCTGCTCCACTTTAGTTTCTAATGAACTGTAATGCCCAACATACTGATAGTGGGGGATTCAGGGATGATTATAGCCATTGAATGCCAGAGTGCAACAGCTGGATCTTCTCTCGTTAGATATTATCATTGCCTGGCACCTATGTGCTGCAAACGTCACTTGGCACCGATCAGCCCAGGGTTCATGTCTTGCTCCATTAGGACGTGGTCTGCTTCATTAATGGAAGAATCATAAATGCTGCTGGACATTGTGCAAGCCCAAAAAGACATTCTTCTGACTTAACAGATGAAGAATAGTCATTGATGGAGCAGCTGAAGATGACTGGGCCTCAGATAATACCATGAAGAACTCCTATAGAACTTTGACCAACCATCTTCCTTTGTACTAGGTACAATTCCAACCAGTGTTTATCCCCGATTACCACCGACCCCAATTAGGCAGGGCTCCTTAACAGGGCTGCCAACTCTCACGCATTGAGCATGAGAATCATGCATTTCGCCAAATTCTCACTCTCTCACACTGATCACAAATTTCTCACGCTCTATGTCGGGAGAAATTCTGTGATTAACAAAAATTTGAAAACTCATATCAAATGCATGGGCCGCGGGTGTTGCAGAGCCGGGGCTGAGGGAGGGATGGAAGCAGAAACAGCGGCGGGGACAGATGCGGATGGGGAGCCGGGGCTGGCGAGTGACTGCCGGGCTGGCGAATGTTTGCGGGGCTGGCTAGTCGCTCGCTGCAGTTCCGGCCATGGAGCAACCTCAGTGCAAGAGTCCCGGGGCGTCGGAGGCGTTGTGCGCTGCCGTGAGGGTCTCTGTGCCGAATTCGCCCAGGTGACCAGCATGGATCAGGCTGCGGCTCGGTGCATCCTGGAGGACAACCAGTGGCTGCTGGAAGTAAGCACCAAGCAATTGGTAGTAACGGTGGAAGATACTGGCCTTCAAATGGGGGTGGTTGGAGAAAGCATCCTTTTTGCCTCCTAGATTTTCACTTACTGTAACTACAGGAAAAATGTTCCCGATGTTGGGGGAGTTCAGAACCAGGGGACACAGTATACAAATTCAGCGAGCAAACGCGATAATTCCTGATATTTTGGACCTTTATATCTCCACAGCAAATGTCTGCTGTTCACTTCCGCTGTTTTCCCCACCTTCAGTTCCCTCTTGTAATTACCTTACTTTCTATCTTTTTTTTTGCCTGAAAACTTAGGTCGCTGTGCTTCACGGTCGCCCCGACTAGCACAGAAAATTTCAGCTCAAAAATCGGCCGTTTTCCATGTTTTTAACGGGTGTGAAAGTGCGTGTTTCTCCATTCACTGACATGTACCGAAGTGACATATGTCCTCCAGTTAAATTTTTCGGTCACGTGAGGGGGATCTACGCTCATTTGACATTTGGTGAAATCACCCTATAGGATTCGCTGAATAAAACAGCATCAGTCCTTTGGTCTCAAAAGGAGCAATCCGATGAATTACAATCACTGCTTACCATCCTTCACCCCACCACCTCATCATCTCAAAAATATTTTCCCTTTCATATTTTACCACTTTGAGTGTCACTGTGTTAATTTACATCCACACCTTCTCAGCCATTACATTCCAGATTGCAGTCGTCACTAGGTTTACAAGGTATTCCCTGTGTACTTCAAACTCTTTGTCAATTATGCATTTCCTCAGATTACTGACTCTGCCACCAACGGAAACATCATAGACATTCATTTTAAGTCGGTGCCAATTTTTTTAGCATTTAGGCTGGCATTGAACTCACCTCAGTACATTTGGTTTCATTAAAGCCACTAGCTTATTAAAGACAATTACAGCCACTTCAAAGAATTGTGTGCCTCATAGTTGCATACCCTCTTTGAAATGGTCCAATTTAGTTTATTGCCTTTATTTTGCGCACCGAGATTCATCACCTCATACTTCTCTCTCCACATAAAATTTTACGAGAATAATGGAAGATGAAGTTGCAGTAGAAGTCCAGCCATGCCCTTAGTAAAAGGCTGAGCAAAGTCAAATGGTTGAATGACCTTTCCTGCTCTTTTTGCTTATGGTCTTCATTAAGGAATAGTCCTCAATCAAAAACAGACAAAAGATACATTGGTTGCAAAGTTAAAGTACAACACATTTAAACTTTCTTTTGCTGCATCAGAATAAACTTGTTCGAGAGTTACTTCATTAGCTGCTAAGAACAAGAATTTGGGAATGAAGATAGGCCATCTGGCCCTTCGAGCTTATTCTGTTATTCCTGGCTGATCGATTTCAGCCACATTTATCCGGCACTATCGCCATAACCCTTAATTCTCTTTATGTTTTGATCATATGCAAGTACTCTGAACAATTGCAAGAAATACTGAAGTTAAATAATGTAAAAAACAGTTCCCATTGAGGCAAATACAAAGAATACAAAGATGTTTAATTGAAAAATGGAGATTTGGTCTCTGGTTAACATTGCTCTTTGTGTTATCATTATGAAAAATTCTGTCATTCATTCACTTGATATTTAAAATGTTATATCAAAAACATCGCTATATTTAAATACATAACTCCAAACACATTTCAGTTAAAATTCAGAGGGTGAAGTGCTTTGGGATGTCATCTGACAAAAGAAAAGAACCATACAAATTTTTCACTTTATACTTAATTTCAATAAATTGCGGCACGGTGGCGCAGCGATAGAGTTGCTGCCTTTATTTTTAGCGATAGAGTTGCTGCCTTACAGCGAATGCAGTGCTGGAGACCCTGCTACGGGTTCTCCCCATGACCTGCGTGGGTTTTCTCCGATATCTTCGGTTTTCTCCCACACTCCAAATACGTACAGGCTTGTAGGTTAATTGGCTTGGTAAATGTAGAATTTGTCCCTAGTGCGTGTAGGATAGTGTTAATGTGCGGGGATCGTTGGTCGGCCCGGACCCGGTGGGCCGAAGGGCCTGTTTCCACGCTGTATCTCAATACCAATGTTGCCACTCTTAACCCAGTCCCCCCAATCCTTTGCCATTTAAATCCCTGGATTTTAGAATGCACAATATTTTAATGAAAATAAGAATTTCTGCAAGCGTGTGGCTATTGCAAGCATAAGAAATGCCCATTAGAAATCTTGAAATAATGCTATATAAACACGGGTGTGCTGTTGCTTAAGATACATTGCTGTCATGCAATATGATAGCAATTCAAAGTTGACTTGCTCTTTTAGTTAAACGCTGTTTTCATGTCTAATCGTTTAGCATTGACACAACCCAGAAACACTGAATGGAGTTGCTTGCATCACTTTCCTTTTGGGAAACAGTAATGATATACTTGTGTAGGTTCCGTTCGGGTGCTTCATTTTCCTCCCACATCCCATGTGGTTTGATTGGCTGCAAGAGGTGCCCCAGGGGACAGAGGCTAAGCGGTGGCCATGTGCGGCAAGGGACGGTGCGATAGCAGGTCGACGAGTCCAGGTCGCCATGACTGAGGAGTGGGTTGCTGGAGGACCTCCAGCAGCCTGGGGCTCGAATGGATTAGGTGCCACTCCAAGAGGCCAAGCATGCGGATCGGCGACGTCCTTCAGCGGCAAAGAACGGCAGACCAGTGACAGGAGGACTCTGATATCATCACCGGAAAAGGCCAACCACTGAAACTTTGACCAAGTACTGCCACCAGGATGAATGACCTTTATAACCAAGTTAAGATTCTACATTTTTTAACAATATTGAACGAAGGATGCAAGATGGCACCAGAAACATGGCAATTATTGCGTACTGCCTCAGTGAAATCTACTATTCTTACATATTGCACTTAAGTATGATTGTGCCATATATATTAAGATATTTACTGAACTGTATGCAGGAAAATAATTTCACTGCACTAAGGTACAGGTGACAATAAAGTGCCATTAAACCATTGAATTTTCCCACCATAAATTGCACCTTTGTGCAAGACGAGTGGCAGAATCTTAATGAATTGCTGGGAATGCAAGGAAACTAAAATGTGAATAGGATAATGGATTCATGATGGCCAGCCTGGGCTTGATGAGCAGAATGGCAATGTTTCCATGTTATATCACCAAGATATTTAGGTAGTGTTTGATACGCCCCACTCAAAAAGGCTGCTTTGTAAAACCGAGGCCGATGGAAATAAATAGTCAGCAGCACCATGAATAATTTGCAGGACTACGGGTAAATAGCAAAATAGTGCTTTTCTAGGAAAGTCACAGAAATCTGAATCTCACTGAATCTCATTTCTTTGTTCTGTGCCAAGTAAATTTGATTTTCTCTGGAGCTAGTTATCAACTTCAAGAAGCAGAGTGGAGTAAATGCCCCAACCAGCGCCAATAGTGCCAAAGTGGAAACGATGGAGAGTTTCAAGATCCTTGACATTAATATTATCAATGATCTGCTGAGGACCAAGCACGTTGATTTAACAGCCAAGGCACCTCAACACCTCTACTTCCTCAGGAGGAAATTTAGCATGTCCCCGGTGACTCTTACAAACCTGTACAGATGCACCATAGAAAGTATACTAGTGGGTTGTATCACAGCTTGGTTTGGAAACAGCTCTATCCATGACTCATACAGCTGTTTCCAAACCAAGCTGTGATACAACCCACCAGTATGCTTTCTATGGTGCATCTGTACAGGTTTGTAAGAGTCACTGGGGACATGCCAAGTTTCCTCCTGAGGAAGTAGAGGTGTTGAGCAGAGTTATAGATGTAGCCCAGTCCATCGCACAGACTAGACCCCACCATCGCCTTCAACTACACCACACTGCGCCTGAAAAGCAGCCAACGCAATCAAAGATTTGTCCCACCCCGATCATTCCCAGTTCTCCCTGTTCCCATCCAGCAGATAGTATTGAAGGCCGAATAGGCACACCACCAGACTCAAGGACAGCTCCTATCCCTCCGTTATCAAACTTCTGAATGGTCCTCTGGTGGTACTGTCACCTCTACCCCATTGTGGGCATTGGGCTTTGTCTATGGTATTGGTACACTTCAATGCCAACAACTATATCTGTACTCTATCTTCCCCTTTGCTCTATCTATTGTACTTGAGTTTGACTTGAATGTATTCATATATAGTATATCTGATCTGTTTGGATAGCAAGTAAAACAAAGCTTTTCGCTGTACTGTGGTAAACGTAACAATAAACCTAAACCACAAGAGGACATAATTGTGCTTAAGCGAAGACAATGCTACATGATTTAATAATTGTAACTATTTTGAGTCAGCTTATTTACTGGAAGTCACAGAGACACATCCTAAAATATAACTGATAGTTCCAACAGACAAAATTAATTCATCAAATACGGGTTCTATGTATCAAATACAAATGGAAAATGAAGGCTAACATTAAAATAATTTCTGGCAGTTGTGGAAATAAAAGGTTATTTCCAAAACGGAGCACATTCAGTTGGTTAGCCATGTCAAAAGATAGCATACATCAGAAACAGGACTGGAATATTGAGATTCTGGTTCCTTGATGACACGATTTTTCAAATTGAAGATTCAAGCAAAATGGCATCAGATATTTTAATTAGCATATTAATTGATGGACCCACTTTATATTCATTTGGGTTTCTAGTATCTGGAAATACAAAAGAATGCTATGAACCACTGGTACCGACCATTTATTGAGTGATCCTGATCTGATACGATTCTGCAATTTAACAGTTTGATAACAAAAATCTTGTTTTAATATAGTGTCTTTTCCATCGCTGGCTCCTCGCGTTCACAAGACATCTAGGTTTACCATCATTAGCCCGAATTCACGACTGCAAGTCACCATCTAGTAAGTCGGAAGCCATCGAATACAGCTCTTCTTTCACAATTGGACCATATTCTTTCTTCAATCCTCATCTTCACTTATTGCTCAGAGTGAACTCACTGTAGAATTTCGGTCTGCAGGTTAATCCCAAAATGAGATTTGAATTTTACATTAGATCTACCTCTGCTATGAAACACACCTCTGAGTAAAGCTACTTTTCTTAAACTGCGCAACAGCATTTCAATGTAATGTGCAATCCAGCTCTCTAAATCCTTTCTACCTTGTCTGTCTTGATGAACCTTGAGTGCAGAATTTTCATTTCACACTTTGAATTTGCAAAAAGGCAAATTAACCTGTTCAGTAAATAAATTGGGTTGAAATGAGTAAGAAAAAAAACCTGGAGGAATTAGTGCAACTTTTGCATTTTTGCCCACTTCTATTTCTAACTCTCACATGTGGGCTTACCTTTTTCAAACTTCATTTTAACAAGAATACTTAATGGTTAAAGATTTTAAAAACTATCTGGTTACATTGAATGTTGTAAATGTTGGTCACCATTAATTGTAGATGACATTTAATTTTATGGATGATCCTCATCTCCGATTACTCCAATCGAAAAAGGTGAGAAATCCATACTTTTACCCTCAACCCTACCCCTGGAAGACCCCACAAACTACTGTAGAGAAAAGCCTCCATGTTTCTTTCTCTTGTTACCACTCTGTTTTGCTAGCATATAGATTCAGCTTATTGATTTTTTTTCAGCAAAGTGAGATAAGGAAACGGAAATTGCAACATGTACCAAGTTGTTTTCAATGGTGATCTTGTCTAGAATCAAATAGCAAATGAAAAGTGACAATATTTGAGGGGAATTCTGAGCTATACCTACACAGAATTTAAGGTGGAAATGTAGATTGTCACTGCTGTTTAAAGCATACAAGAACCGTTATAAATCAAAGTATTGGGCCCCAGCTACAGTATTATTACTGAGCATTGCATTTTAAGAAAAATATCAAGATAGTCAAGAGAGTATAGAAGATTTGCTCGTTATACGAGGAACGTAGCAGCTTACGTTTCATGAGAAAACTAGGGAATTTAGTGCTATCCTCTGAGCAGAGAATTTTAAAGGGCAAATTCAGTTTTAACAGTAAATCATGAAAGGTCTTGACAGTCAATAATGTGAAAGTGTTTAAGTAGGGCAGCATACAGAATACGAATTTCAGATAATTAGTTGAAGGAAAGGGAGTGCTTTTTTAAACTGATCTAGAATGAATTGGCCGAAGGATAGAGAGAAAATAATTCAGTTGTAACATTTAAAGTGGAACTAAATAATATACTGACGTCCTATTAGCAGAAAATGGTGTCTGTCACATGTACAATGATCCATTTGATGTTTTCAGTTCTTAGTTTAGTAGTGCCTCCACCTCGGGAGTCAGAAGACTATAGATTCCAATTCCAATACAGAATCTTGTACTTAACAAACCAGTGGTACATTGACAAACTGCTACACAGCAAGTATTCTCTTTAAAAGAAACCTTTAGCTGAGATCATTACATGGATGTAGAAATACCATGGTATTATGTTGAAAAAAAGTTCCCAATGCCCTGGCTGATATTTATCCCTTCAAAAGGCTTAAAAATAGTATTTTGTATTGATCACATTACCGTTTCTGAGGACTTACAATATGTAAATATTCATTATTTCCTACATAATGAGCTCCATTTAAAATTGGCTGAATTGTGGTTTATGCACGGATCATGAAAGCAACACAAAGCCAACTTGGTATAGGAGGGAACCGCAGATGCCGATTTAAACCGAAGATAGACAAAATGCTGGAGTAACTCAGCGGGACAGGCAGCATCTCTTGAGAGAAGGAATGGGTGACATTTCGGTTCTTCAGACTAGTCAGGGGAAATGGAAACGAGAGATATAGACGGTGATGTAGAGAGATCTAGAACAAATGAATGAAAGATATGCAAAAAAGTAACGATGATAAAGGAAACAGGCCATTGTTAGCCGTTTGCTAGATAAGTAAGAGAAGCTGGTGAGACTTGGGTGGGGAGGGTTGGGGAGAGAGGGAATGAAGGTGTTTCTTGAAGTTAAAGAAATCAATATTCATACCAGCGGGTTGTAAGCTGCTCAAGCGAAATATGAGATGCTGTTCCTCCAATTTGCGTTTACCCTCACTCTGACAATGGAGGAGGCCTAGGACAGAAAGGTCAGTGTGGCAAAACTCCAGTGTGAAGAAGGATCTCGACCCTGAAACATCACCCATTCCTTCTCTCCAGAGATGCTGCCTGTCCCGCTGAGTTATTCCAGCATTTTGTGTCAAAGCCAACTTGAGTTTATTCCCCTCCCCTGAATATCCACCTTCTTCATTACAGCATGACAATACTTTGTTGCGATTAGTCAATATAAATCTAGCAAAATGGATTCCTTGACATACTTTTGGGATTGCGAAAGATACGTTTTGAATGTTATAAAGTGATGAGGAGCTAAAGCAATTATGCAAATGAGAGTGTTTTGGCTTACAGTCTGTCTTGGAAATGTTTGTGCTTTTAATTAAAACACATTAAAATTATGAAGTTAAAAGTTAATGTTATTTGAGGTACGTCATCCAGGTATCATGTTATCATGTTATTTAATACAAATTTGAACTCCTGGTCATAACAGGAAGAATTTAAGCGAGGCCAGGAAGAGTACCACATATTGTAATAATGGAATATTGATGTGCTTCCTCGTTCTTAATGTTAATAGCAGCAAGTTGAAATAACCCTATTTCCATTTTTTCATGAAATTTCAAGTTCTTTAGCTCTTTTGCTTTGGGTAAAAGAATGAAGTATTAACAATGGAGTTTTTTAAGTGCATAATATATTTCTGGAAACTGACCCATAGGGTCTAACTATTTAAACACAGGGAACTAACCGATACTTGCAATGTTATTTGTCCTGGCAACATTAATTCCCAAGATGTTTTAACTCTGTTGGATTAAGCATTCTTTTTATTTGCATTCAGACTGGTGTTTTCAAGTTAATATATTTCACGCTTCGGTATGCATTAAATTGCAGGCCAGAATATTCTAATATCTCCTGCATTTGCGTCGTATGATCCTTAGCTTCAGACATGAATATTACTCTATTCTTTGTGCGCTACTTTGTTATTTTTCTGACCTTTCACTTGACGAGAACTACCCAGCTACAAAGCTCAGTTACACTCTGTCCTCTCAAAACTCCACCAATTGCACCACACATCCCTAATCCCCGTACTTAGTCTGTAAGCTCAGCTACTCTCACATGTACATTCGCCTCGTAAAAGATCTCACGTTAATAAAGGTAAGGAGCATGATTAGGATTGATGGGTTTAGGAAATGAGTCCCAGAGAACAGTGACATGTGGTCTGAAGGGTGGAGAGTTAAAAGGCAAGACTTGTAACATGTTGGTAATGGAGATCAATGTGGCGAGTGCAGCAAGAAATTGGAAACATTCGTGGAAGGGTTTTTAAATGAGTTGAAGCATTTTCAATTCAATATCTAAAAATAGGCAGGCATGGGCATGTGCCATTAGTTCGCCAAATTTAGTAGCTGGAAATGTAGTAATTGGGAGGTAGTAGAAATAGCATTTAAAAGTCAGTCTTAGTCCCTGCATTTTGCAGCTCACACTTTCCAGTAACTATTTAAATAAAAAGGTTTTAATTAAAGACATACTTTGTTATCCTGTCCAAATTTGCAATTTGTTTCTGATTTCTGACGACTTCAATAGCGTTCCAGAGTCGCTGGACAACTTGCGAGTCTGACAGCCTCCGTTTTGTTAGACGAGCCATGGTCTTATCTAGTCAGTGAGCTGCATCAAAAGAATAAAAACAACAGGGTTAGTCAAGAGTAGTGGCATTGAGCTAAAACCCTGCTCATTTATTCAGTTGCAGAAAGCTAAAATTCAGATTATGATCGTGGTCAGTGGATTTCCTTGTATTTTTTAATAATAAATAATAAATTTGGATGCAAATTTTGGCAACAATTTTTGTTTTAAAAAAGTAACAATTAGGAAACCAAGGGTAGGTAAGCTTTGAAAAGAAAATCATAATGAGTTTTAGACGTGCATGCAGATGTTGCCCCTTAGCATTTAAGGGCTTGTATGCAGCCTTTGCAAAAAGCTGGTAAATCTAAATTCCTGCACAGGCCTCTGCTGTAAGCTAATGATTTATAATTGTAGCTTTCTTGAAGCAAAATAATATATTGTCACAACATGGCTCATAAAGGTGTCTGAATAATTGGTTGCAATTGGAATTTTTCCCCTATCAATCAAGTTTTTTTCCTCATACTATTTAGCCTCTGGCCAACAGGAAAGCCCATCTGAACAAGTGTCTGAAATGTAACAAATATATACCACAGCTTTTAAATGTTGCAATATTCAACATCACATAAACAAAGGTTAGAATAGATGCCCGGAAACCTACCTGATCCAAGTTTTGAGGTGTACCAGAAAGGAGAATAAAAGCAGTAGAAAGGGAATTAACAAAGGAAATTCTACAGCTTTAACCATGGAAGCCAAGATACTGCCAGCCTTTAGAGATACAGCGTGGACGGAAACAGGCCTTTCGCCCACCAAGTCCATGCCAACCTGCGATCACTCCATACACTAGCACCATCATACACACAGGACAATTTACAGAAGCCAATTGGCTTACAAACTTTGATGTCTTTGAAGTGCGGGAGGAAACCAGGGCATCCGGAGGAAACTCCCAAGGTCACAGGGAGAACGTACAAACCATACCAACAACACCCGTAGTCAGGATCAAACCTGGGTCTCTGGTGCTATAAGGCAGCAAGTCTACCGCTGCGCCACGCTGCCACCCAATCCAGTGATGGAGGAATTAAAACTGGGGTTACCAAGAGAACAAAATCAGTACTGGAAAATTGGATGAAATGAAGGGTCAGATACAGTTTGAACAAAACTGTACTCAGAATTCCAGGTATAAAGCCCGCATAATTACAAGACATCCCAGTATTCAACCCTTACATTGCAAAAAACCTTGCCTTCCTAATAAAAGACAATGGAGCAGGGCAGGTACATCTCTGGAGGACATGGATAGGTGATGTTTAGAGTCAGGCCGCTTCTTCAGACCGATTGCTGAGGGGAGCGGGGAAAAAAAGCAGATTCAGAAAGATGGGGCCAGACAAATCACAGCCGGCAACAGATGAACTCAGGCGAGGGGGTTCCCAGATAGGCAGATTGTTGGCCATAGGCTAGAGATGAGCCCGAGGATACATAGTTGTGAACTGTGTTCTCTCCCCTCCCACTTGACACTCGACACTTGCCTTCCCAATATTAGGTTTAAGGTGAGGGGTAGGAGTTTTAAAAGGGATTTGAGGGGCAAATTCTCTTTTCAAACAGAAGTTGATATCAGGCATGTGATGCTAGAGGTGGTAGTGGAATCAGATGCAAGTACTACAATTAATAGACATTACACAAGACACATAAAAAGTCAAGGCAGAGATGGATGTGATCTTAACGTGGGTAAATGGGATTAGGTTGGCATGGACCTGGTGGGCCGAAAGGCCGTTTCAGTGCGATGGAACACTGATTTTACTCTAACATGGATTTGTCTATATTCTTAAATACAATTCACTTAATATCAAATTAAAAAATTGTTTTGTCATTCCTCCTCCAATATGGATTATTATACATGTCCACATCATTCACCACAGATCGAAACAAAAGAAATGGCAGATGTTGGAATTTTGCTGAGAACACAGTGCTGGAGTAACTCAACAGGTCAGGCAGCTGAGTTGGAGCACATGGATAAGAGACGTTTCAGATTGGGACCTTTCTTCAAATGTATTGTACTATGGGGGGAGAAAGCTGGAAAAATGTTGCCTATCCATGTCCTCCAAAGATGCTTCCTGATCTGCTGAATACACCAGCACTGTGTTCATTCACAACAAAGATACTATTAATAAATGGCCTAAATAATTTCACTCTCTCTTCATAGCACGCTTCCCTTCTTGCTTTATCATATCAAACATGTATATAAACTATTTGATACAAGGTCAAAGACCTGAAACATTAACTATCTCTCTTCACTGTCCTGATTTGCATCTCCAACATTATTTTTTACTTTGTTTTTTTCACACCTGCAGCAGTTTACTTTTGGGTTATCTTCTGCGTGGTTGCCTTTTTATTACAATTGGGTGTAACCAGTTGAAGCCTTAGTATTGATCTGAACAGCAATCTATTAGTTATTACCTGCCAATCTGAAAAAAATAAAATGTATACCCATTGTTTTCTATCCATTAGTCAACACTCACTAATATATTACTCAACTGCAATGGTCCTAATCTTGGTCAACATATACTTTTGCAGTGCTTTATCAAATGCCTCCTGAAAAATCCAATACAATTAATCTTCCTCGTCATTTACCCTGCTAATTTCTCCTTCAAAAACCTTAATCGGTTTGCCAATGATTTTCTTCTTAAGATAGTGTTGCTTCTGGCTAATGTAATTTTTTTTTAAGTGCCCCATTTCCACCACTCCAATAATCAAATCAACAAATTCATAACATTTTCAATACCAGTCTGGCGAGGGAATAGAATTGCCCTTGCCAGGCATTGCATGCGACTACACTGCTAGCCACAAATTTGAGTGCGTTATTTCAAAAATACGAGCATGTAAATTAGGCTTTGGTATTAATTACCCAAGCGCATTATTCCAAAAACGCATAAATCAAACACGCATAAACCAGAGGTGGCTGTACTTATAATAACAATACGTGAGAGGAATGAAACTATATCAAACCAATACGAAAACAGTGCTAAATTGCTTATGGTAATCAGGATATTGCTAATTTTGCCACTTTTTGGTGATGTTTCCGGAGCATAAAAGTGCTGGTGGTGCAATCATTGTGAACCAATAGTGCATTATCTGGATGGAATATGCCGAGCTTCATTATAATAGCAGTGCATTTAGAGTACTGCAGAGTTCAACAACAAAATGCTAGAGTTATGCTGCACATTTTCAGAACCGATGCTAGAATGAAATTGCTTTTTTAAGGATCTCATTAAAGTTGTGTGCATGGCTATATTTTGAAATGAAGCAAGTTGATGTGTACGCAAAATCCCTTTGAACTAAAACAAACAGGATAAGTACAATACGATCATTGAAGGTGGAAATGAGTAATGCTATCACTTTTCGCACAAGATGTTTGCAGCCTCAATGCAATTCTAAAACTGGTTTGAGATTTTCAAAGGCCGGCAACCATTCAACCCATTGAGTCTGTCATTTATTGTACAACCATCCCATTGGTCCTATTCTACATCTCAAGACAGTCACGTTTTTACCTTCAAACCTTTATCCACTTAAGGTTGTAACTAAATTGGTAGCACTCTTGGATGATGCATTCTGGATGAAAGCAAATTGCTAAACATAAAAAAAGCTAAATTTCAGCACCTGCAATCTCGTGTCACCAATAAGGTGTTTCTTCATTGCCTCCCTGGATCACTTTAATTCCACATCTGTGGGCTCTTTGCTCATTAGCAGTTTTGATATTCATTGTAAAAAATATGAATGAATTCAGATATATGTCCAACATATCTAATGACAGCTCTGATCAACTCCCTCTTAGTTATTGTTCCACTATAAAAAACGTAATCAAGGAAGAAATGGTTAATCATTTCAGAAAGCCGAATAAAAGTAAATCTATCGAATATGTTTATTAGGAAACCCGCTCAAACTACCAGGGAGAATTGCTGGACAGGAACCTGTGGATTTTGTGTATTTAGATTTCTAAAGGGCACTGGCAGGGTGCCACATGGGAAGCTGTTGCATAAATTAAAAGTCCATGTTAGAGGAAACATAGAAAATAGGTGCAGGAGTCGGCCATTCGGCCCTTTGAGCCAGCACCGCCATTCAATATGATCATGGCTGATCATCCAAAATCAGTATCCCGTTCCTGTTTTTTCCCCATATCCCTCGATTCCTTTAGCCCAGTGATTCCCAAAGTTCTGATACCCGTGTACCCCTTCGTAGATTTTCGTACGCATCTTGTACCCCTCGTTAAAAACAAACGCATTTATTGTAAAATTGCAAAATTTGGCTCTGTAGTTGTTAATTTCAACCTCCATTGCGGTTCGACATCTAATATGCGGTTCCTCTTCTTCGTCTTAATGTCCACAAGGGCCAAAAATCCAACCTCACACAGGTATGAGCTTGGAAATGGAAAAATGAACTTTAGGGCTTTATCTGACAATTCTGGAAATTCATTTTGTGTTTGTAACCAAAATGTAGATAATGTGTTCTCTTTATATTTGTTTTTTTCAGAATCCATCAGAAGCTAGTTCCAAAAGTTGCTCTTCTTCTGTTTGTGATGGACCTTTTGGCACTGAATGATTGATGTTGAATGGGTATCTTATCCACTCAATATCTATGTCCAATTCAGGGAAATACTTCTCTGGATTCATCTGTAAACTCCATAAATGCTGTATTATAATAATCATCACACCGTCTTCAATTTGTTTGCTCGAACTTGTCTGTAATTCATGAAGAGATGGAAAAAATGTCCACTTCTCCATTAACAACTCGCTTTTGCCAAAACTTCAACTTAGCCACTGTGGTGCTCACCTTATCTTGAACATGAAATATAGAAATGTCCTTGCCTTAACTACAAATTAAGATTTAAAACAATAAATGTCTTCTGACAGATATGTTAATTGACAGAGCCATCTCCAGTCTTGTAATTTCAAAGCTTTCATTATGAAAAATCAGTAGCTCATTCCGGAGTTCAAATAAACAAGTCATCACTTTTCCACGAGAAAGCCAACGAACCTCGGTAAGGAAAAGTTGGGTATGATTACTACCCATTTCATCGCACAGTTGTGAGAAAAGTCGGGTATTTAACGGACGTCCTTTAATATAATTTATAATTTTCACTGCTTCGTCTAGAACTCTTTTTAGGTGTGCAGACATCATGTGTCGCCAAAGCCTCTCTGCGTATGCAACAATGTGTCAATTTTGCATCCATGTGCGTGCGCGTCGGGGGGGTGGGAGTGGTAAAATCTAGAACGGGGAAGACGAGAATATGGGGAGAAGTATGGTTTAAAATGGACATTTGGTCAATGCGGACTAATTGAACCAACAGTGATACAGCACATTAATGGGCTTTGATACTGAAAACCCTGCATTAAGATTTAACGATGAAATAAGTCAATGATACATGGGAATTTGTTCAAATTTGGCTTTAATTCTGGTGCAAGTTGTTCCAGTCAAAACACAAAATTAGAAAATCTGCTGTCAAACTACTTTTCAGGGTAATATAGAGTAAGCAGAGTTCCTAATTCCAAGTGTTGTAGAGTGAAATGTATGTCCTATTACTGACATCAGTATCAACCTGCTCCACTACCAATCCGTCGTATGTACAAACTTCAACAAACATTTCCGCAACTTGCCAAGGATTCTTTAGCAGTGACTTCCAATGCATTATTTACCAAGCAAAGGATAAAAGTAACAATGTCATGGACATTACCTTACATGTTTGAGTCAATGCTTGTCCAAGTTACACACCATCCTTAAGGACCCAGTCCCACTTGGCCATTTTTCCGGCATCATTGACCGATATATCAGGTCACCAAAAAATATGCGGCGTGATGACATATGATGCGGCGGTGACGCGGCGTGATGACGTATGACGCGCGGTGTTTTTTCAAGTGTCGCAACATTATTTTTGTCGCCGCTGGATTTTGAAATGTTCAAAATCTTTGGGCGACCCTGTTGTGATACCGGCAGTCGCTGAAAAAAAAAAGGCCAAGTGGGACAGGCCGTTTAGTGAAGCATCATTCTTTCAGAATTGTTAATACATTACCCTGGAATTCTCTACAGAAAAAGGCCATTGTGGGAATTCTACCACTGTAAGCATTGCAGCAGTTTGAGCAGGCCTTTTAGCAAAATCTACAAAAGTCCAGCAGCAGGCAGTAAATGCTCACTGTCAAAGACAAGATGATCCAAATACAATTTTGCATAGTCCATGTGGTTCAACATGTTTTACATTCATTGTGAAAGCAAAAGCTTTATTAAAGCCTTAAAGTTAATTTATTTTTATCAGGCAAAGGATCAGAGGTGTTAACCAATTATTTTTCCACACATGCTGCACAATACCCTAAGATTTTCCAACAATTTGTTTGTTCCGGATTTCCAGCAGGCTTTACTTTCATTAATCTGCACATCAATCAAATTACAATAATTGGAAGCCAACTAATTACTAACTCAGTCCTTTGGAGATTCTTGCCCTGCAGTTCAACCCAAATTATTTAGCGGCATTATAATCATGCATTCACAATCCGCCTGGCCACACCAGTTACCACATCCAAGGGCATACATTTAATACATGGCAAATACTCAATTCAGACATGGAGACAATTCAAGAATGGCCAAATATTCATATCCTTTCAAAAGTGTAGTACTGCATCTAACACGTGATTTTAAAAGCAATCTATAGCGTGCTACAATATCTTCATAATTCAACCATTAAAGAAATATCGGAAGCAGCTTGGTAAGCAGATCAGTATGCATAAGTGAGGCTCAGCTTTGACTAAACAGCAATACAAGGAGGAATGAAAACATTTGTCCACTTGGACAGCTTTCAGAAATGCAAAAGACACCATGAAGTGTAATAGGAAGTCAGAGGTTTGGAGGAGACTATCGAACACTGTGGTTAGTTCCCACCACTGGATGGAAAAACACTACATTTGTCAGGATTAACTGCAACAACAGGAAGAGATGAACAAGCTGTTTTTACTGCTATTGCTATGATTAGCTGCTATTTTATAAAATGACTTGACAATAGACCCTTCGAGCCAGCGCCGCCATTCAATGTAATCATGGTTTGAAACTTACATATATAAACGTCAGAATGGAGTGCACTGGTGCTGGAATGGTAATTTCTTGGTTAAAATGGTCATACAATGTCCTTGCATTCCGAATTCTATTAATGAACAACTGAGTTATATCCAAGCAAAAACTCATCTACAGCATGAAAATAGAGTGCAGTGATATGGAACTTGTACATTTTGAAAATGCCAATAAGTAGAAAGGCAAGTTGTCACTGCTTTAACATTCAGAAATTTTCAACAGATGCAGCTTAGCAGCCATTAGACATGGCATCCACTTCTGAAACAAGGAGCATGTTAAATGTAGAAAGCTGGTCAGATTGGCTAATTTGGTAAAGAATCTCACATGTTGCATGTTCCAGTGCTGATCCATTGAGAGTCAATTGATCTCAAGTAATACAGCAGCTGGAGCACTACAGAGTATTCAAGTCAATCAGGTGCAGATATGATTAGCAGAACTTGGCTGTAATGCCATACTTACTCAAATTGGCAAAAATGTATTACTGGCTAACCAACAATTACTGCTGGCCCACGATATCAGGTGCCCTGATCGCAAAGCTGCTAGATCCCCTGCAAATTTGTCCGTGGCAATATCACTGAGCTCCACTCGAGTGTCGGGCAGTTCCGATGAGTCCTGGACTTGAGGCACTGGTATGCTCCCCCTGCAGGATGTGGGATGGTAGAGAAAATTCCATTATCCAAGGACAATACCTGTAGGAAATTCATCCAGCTGCAGCTCCCAACTGACTGCAGGGGGGGAATGGTGCTGCAGCTAGAAGACCCCAGGAGAGCGAGGGGGCAGAGATAGGAGAAATAGTGAAGTGGTCACACGCAAGGTGCAGGCGTGTAGGCAGAAGTCAGATGGGTGACCACCAGCAATTGTAAGGGGAGTATGCAGATAGACAATAGGTGCAGGAGTAGGCCATTCGGTCCTTCGAGCCAGCACAGCCATTCATTGTGATCATGGCTGATCATCCACAACCAGTACCTCGTTCCTGCCTTCTCCCCATATTCCGTGAATCTGCTATCTTTAAGAGCTCTATCTAACTCTCTCTTGAAAGCATCCAGAGAATTGGCCTCCACTGCCTTCCAAGGCAGAGAATTCCACAGATTCACAACTCTCTGGGTGAAAAAGTTTCTCCTCATCTCCGTTCTAAATGGCCTACCCCTTATTCTTAAACTGTGGCCCCTGGTTCTGGACTCCCCCAACATAGGGAAACATGTTTCCTGCCTCTAGCATGTCCAATTCCGTAATAATCTTATATGTTTCAATACGATCCCTTCTCATCCTTCTAAATTCCAGTGTATACAAGCCCAGTCATTCCATTCTTTCAACATATGACAGTCCCGCTATCCTGGGAATTAACCTTGTGAACCTGCGCTGCACTCCCTCAATAGCAAGAATGTCCTTCCTCAAATTTGGAGATCAAAACTTCACACAATACTCCAGGTGTGGTTTCACTAGGGCCTTGTACAACTACAGAAAGACCTCTTTGCTCCTATATTCAACTCCTTGTTATGAAGGCCAACATGCCATTAGCTTTCTTCACTGCCTGCTGTACCTGCATGCTTACTTTCAGTGACTGATGAACAAGTACACCCAAATCTCGTTGTACTTCCCCTTTTCCTAACTTGACACCATTCAAATAACATGCCTTCCTGTTCTTGCCACCAAGTAACCTCACATTTATCACATTAAACTTCATCTGCCATGCATCTGCCCACTCACCCAACCTGTCCAAGTCACCCTGCATCCTCATAGCATCCTCCTCACAATTCACACTGCCACCCAGCTTTGTGTCATCTGCAAATTTGCTAATGTTACTTTTAATCGCTTCATCTAAATGCGGAATCTCCCACATGCAGGAATCTCCTCATGCAGGAATCTCCTCATGCAGGAATCTCCTGTGGACATTCCCAATGAAAATACCTTTTTGGATACTGCTGGGGAGGAGCAAATTACTACGAGAAAACAGCAACAGTCAGGTCTGTAGCACCAGTCAGGTCGCCCAAGGCTAGTCTCTTGCACAACCCAGAAGACTGGGAACCAGCGGAGAGGACTGCGACAGCTGTAGTTCCTGGACGAAGGGCCGCTTTCAAGGTGGCAGCAAACAGAAGAGAAGATCAGTGCTGCCAGGACTCTGGCCTTTAAGGCAATGATAAGACTACACTTTAAAGAACTTTAAAACTGTGTTGGCGCCAGAAACGTGCCAATCTGTGGTCTTGGTGAAGTATACTATTGCACTACAATCACTGCACATTTGTACTTACCTACTATTGTGCTCATCTTTAGTATGATTTTACTGTATTATATGCAAAACAAAGATTTAACTGTGCCAAGTACAATAAAGTATCATCTTCATACATTGGTACCAATGACATAGGAGGAAAAAGGAGCAAGGTGATGCAAAGTGAATGTAAGGATTTAGGAAAGAAGAAAGTAAGCAGGGTCTTCAGTGGGTAATCATGATACCAAATGCTGGTGGGGGTTGGAGTAGGACAGGCCAGGTGCATAGAAAGGAGGTAGATGAAAAGTTGGGGCATTTACAGTAGACAAAGAGCAAGATTAGCAGACAGGACAGGCAGGTGCACAGCAAAGAGAGGAGATAATTGTCCAATGAGGTTATATGCATTAAATTTAGAAACATAAAGAGAATGATTACTTTGATGGGACTGCATTACAGGCCTGCTAATAGTCAGCATGAGTTAGAGGAGCAAATGTGAAAGGAGATGGCGGCAAGCTGTAAAAATACGTTTGTTTTAGTGGGAGATTTCAACTTCCCCCAATATGGACTGGCGTAAAGAGCTCAGACCAGCTGGAACTTGTTGTGTCCAAGAAAGCTTCCATGATCAATATATTGATGGCCTTTCTAAGGAAGGTAGAACACTGGACGTCCACTTAGGGAAAGAGGTCGGACACATAGAAGTTACTTTATTGTTACATGTGACAAAGTTTGTTTCTTAAAAAGCAGATAGCAACAAAAACTGTTAAAGATAAACTGTGGTAATCTTTAATTGATTTGTCAGATGGGAGTGGCGAGATTACAATGAGCACAAACTTTGTTCAGTGCTTCTCGGGCTCCCACTGACAGAATAAAGAAGAGTTAGCACAAATATACATTTTCCTTATCAGTAAAACACTCCTACCAAGTCTGAATATGGCATGACTGAAAGATTCTGTAGCCTTTCAGAATACAAGTTGGGTCCAAATCAAGCTCATCCAATAACAAGTTATTACTTATCTCTGGAGCGTCAGCTATTTTTTCCAATCTTGGCTTCTTTATGGTCTTGAATGAAGCACATGTTATTACTGCAGGATTCCATCTTAATTTTTTTTTTTGCAAAGCCAACATGTCCCTCATATTGTGTTCCATATAATTTACAAAGTCATTCAGACTTGGCACCGAGCCATTCTTTTGTTTTACTAGATCATGCTTTATTAGAGGGAACTCCATTTTAGATTTGACTATTAACTTTTTCACATGTACCTAAATACAGTGAAATGCTGCGTTTTGCTAACAATTCAGTAAAATCGTACTAAACACAAGCACAATCACAGATTGGTAAACAAGTGCAATGATCAAGTACATTTCTTCTGAGGCAGTACACAAGGAGTTGCCACATGTCTGGCACCATCCTGTAGCTTACAAGTATTACATTTCAAAAAGAGTCTTATCTGGCCTTAAAGCCCTGTTGTGCTGGTGGCAGCACTAGATCAGTGATGTAGGTGTCAGCCTGGCCTGGCAATGCTTTTGTGATGAGATGAGAGGTGGCATGTTTTCTGCAATATACTCCTCCTCGTCAAGCTTTTTTTCTCCAGGCTATGGGATCCGAAGCACATTATTTTTGGTGTCAGCAAATGCTGTGATTATACACGCAACCCCGATGGCTCAAGATTTAAAAAATACTTCAAGTTAAAGATGTACATGGGCACTCGCATGGTAAAGGTGTACCCATGGGCACTCGCATGGTAAAGGTGTACCCATGGGCACTCGCATGGTAAAGGTGTACCCATGGGCACTCGCATGGACCCCAGCGATGCCCAATTTTTTTGGTTATGCCCTTGATCTAGGTGTACACTGGCATCATCCCTCAACTCTATCTCCTGGTGGGGGGGGGGGGGGGGGAAGAAAAGGGGTCTGGAGTCAATCATGTGATCTCCGGTGCACAAGGCCAGCGGAGCACTGAATCTAAGTAAACTGGACTGCTGAACTCAGAACTCAGCAAAGATTGTTAAACAAAAGCAAGGGGTTAAGCCCAACTATCAGATTAAACCTATTAGCTTCCTAAAGCAGTTTAGTTTCCCCTTTTTTTTGTTAAGTACACCTGATGAATGTTGCAGGTTTGTTCATGCCCATAAAGGCATATTCAAAAAAAGCAACACTGGAGAAGAGAGTAAAGATTAAGTGAACAATCACTCCCAAGATATGTACAAGTCTTTATTTCTTTCCTAATTCATTGTTTTTTGAATTGTTAAGTTTATAAATTCAGACATTCCACTTTAAACAATAGAGGATATTTCAAAGACGCTGATTCCTACTTTACTCTTTTAAAGTTGCCAATCCAACATAAACTTCTAAACTTTCTTCTTTGGTGTGTAACTAACCGCAAAACAGCCAAAGGAAGAAGTACAAATGACAAGTTTTTAAGGCTTAAAGGGCCTGTCCCACGAGCATGCGACTCCATGCGGCAAACGCTACCCAACGCGGTCGCTTGAGCCGTACGACCTCGCGGGGCCGGTCCCACTTCGATCGTCGGAGCCGTATGGAGTTGTGCGGAGCTGGTCCCGACATCACGCGGGGCTCCGAAAAACTGACCGTTCAAAAATTCCGCGCGGCAACGGCCTGCCGGCCCGCAGCCGCCTCAACGGGCATGTGCAGCGTCTTGACGCCGTACATCACTCGCGAACTTCGCTAGAACTTCACGTCACTCACTCGACCTCCGCGCAGCCCCCGTTTCCGGTTTGGTCGCGCTCGCCACATGCAGGCGCATGCTGCTGTGACCGGCCCTGTACGGGGATCACTCGACCTCCACGCGGCCCCCACTTCCGGTTTGGTCGCGCGTGCCGCATGCAGGTCGCATGCTCGTGGGACAGGCCGTTTACTCACCATTTGAGAAATCATGCCAGACAAATGTGAATCAGAGCATGAAATAAATATCATGGAGCAATTAACAATACCTAGTTAATCTAAAATAACCAAACACTCACTGGGCGGAATTTATATTATAAACAGGATAGATCTGCTCGAAATGAGAGCCCCACCACTCCCATATTAAATAACTGAATTGGCATGAAACAGCAACAGCAATGTCTATTTATCTTTTTCTACAAATAGTTATGGCCCCTGTACCACTTAGGCAACTACAGGCGACTAGGCTGTCGCCACATGGTCGCCGGGGTGTGGCCTGTATGGTCATGAGTAGTCTCCTCATTCACCCAAAGAATCGTAGCGTTTTTCAAGTCGCCGCTGGATTTTGAAATGTTCAAATCTTTTTGGCTACAGTGGGTTTGACGCCAATGGGCGTAGCTTGACTTCTCCTGACGTAGGTGCTGTCGTAGGTCGTTGCCAGCATGACGTAGGTTGTCGCCAGTGCTGACTTCAGTGAATTCCATTGGCGACTACCTACGTCAACTGGCGACTGAATTGTCTTACCTTGTCGTAGCTTGTCGCGGGTGGACGTAGGTTGTGGTAGGTGGATGTCCTAATGGGTCGGTGGTTGTCGGTAGCTTGCCGTCGACTGGGTGGTAGGTTGTTGTACATATTGTCGTAGGGAGGTCTAGTCGCCGTTTTTTCGGCGACCTGCTCTGCCTATGACAGTCGCCGAAAAGAATCGCCTAAGTGGGACAGGCCCATAACTCTGCAGCTAGATCAAACAACCATCTGAAGGATCCACATCTTCAGATTAACTGAGCTCTCTGCCAGCATACCTCCACTGGAGATGGCTATCAGTTATGAAGATATGGTCAATGTGTACTCAGAAGCAAGATAACATCAGACAGAGCTGTGTTTTAATAGAGCAAAGTTTTAGTATGGATCATTAAACTACTTTTAAAAGTGTAACGGATATTACAGATGTTTTCTTCAGCTGTTCTTGGTTTGTAAAAACCAGTTACGGTCAAAGGACAATTTGGTTGAATATCTACAGCAATTGATCAGTTCTCTTTGGTTAGACAATGAATCGGCATTAAGCATTAACATCTGTGGAATGTTGCGCGATTGTTGAGTGGTACATAGGCGTGGTTTTGATTGCACAATAGGTTAATGGGTTCAGAGTTTCATATATATAGGTTAATGGGTTCAGAGTTTCATATATATTTTATATGAATTGTTCCACAAAAAGGTCCCACTATAGACTGAGCAAGACAAGGGCAGTTAACAATTCTCCTATATTTCCATTTATACTTCCCTGGACTTTTGATTTTCCCTTCCAATTTAAGCTTTCAAAGTTCCTCAACCTAAGAGACATTGATCAACAGCTAAAAATCAAAGCACCTTGTTTTGCCTTGTTGCTGTTGATTAAGGCAGGCATAACACAGTAGCTGGGGGGGAATCAGTAGATCGAACAGCATCAGGAGGAGGAGAGAGAATTGTCGACATTCTACATCAGGGTTGGCAGAGTCCTGACCCGAGACATTAACAATTCCTTTCTTCAGCTACCACACCACCCCACCAACTGCAAAATGCAAGACAGGCAAGGCAGATGAACTCAGACAATGGGCTTGTACATGGAACTGGGATATTAAAGCTACAACAGAAACAATTGAGTGTAACAGGACTGGCAACTCAATGTGTAGGAAGGACAAAATACTGTATTAGCTCAGCAGGACAGGCAGCATCTCTGGAGAGAAGGAATGGGTGACTTTTCAGATCGAGACCCTTTTTCAGACTTCTTTCAGAAGAAGGGTCTCGACCCAAAACATCATCCATTCTTTCGGTGACCATGGAGATAACAAAATCACATGGCTCGAGCCAGCCTCTTCCAGTGGGTAAAGGGCCTGTCCCACTTGGCCGTCATTAACGCGACAGACCGGTAGTGACTGATACGCGATGGTCGCAGGCGTCATCATGCGTCTGCACAGCCATCTGGAGCGCGTGACATCATTTGAAGATAAGACACAAAATGCAGGAGTAACTCAGCGGGACCGGCAGCATCTCTGGAGAGAAGGAATGGATGATGCCAGGGTCTTGGGCCTGTCCCACTTTGGCAGTCAGTTACGCGACAGGCCGGTGACACACAAAGATTTCGTGCAGGACGAAGGTCACACTCCTCCACGCCACTCCATGCGCCCATCCCGCGCTACCCGCATGCTAGCAGGTCACGTAAATGGCGTGCGAATGATGGCCAAGTGGGACAGGCCCCTAAGGGAGTCTAGTATTAGAGACAACAGATTAAAGGCGAGAGACATTTAAAAGGGACTCGGGGAGGGGGGGTAATTTTCCACACACAGTGGTTGGTGGATATATGGAATGAGCTGCTTAAAGAATAAAGGGGAGGTCATTTAAGACCGAGGTGAGAAAAAAACGTTTTCACCCAGAAAGTTGTGAATTTATGGAATTACCTGCCACAGAGGGCAAAGGAGGCCAAGTCACTGGATGGATTTAAGAGAGAGTTAGATAGAGCTCTAGGGGCTAGTGGAGTCGACGGATATGGGGAGAAGGCAAGCACGGGTTATTGATAGGGGACGATCAGCCATGATCACAATGAATGGTGGTGCTGGCTCGAAGGGCCGAATGGCCTCCTCCTGCACCTAGTTTCTATGTAAATGATAAAAGTGGTTTCACTTGCAATACTCAAAAACACTTGTATAGGTACGTGGATAGGAAAGGTTGAGGGATATGCACAAGGTGCAGGCAATTGGGACTAGCTCAGACAACTTCGTCAGTGTGGACGAGTTAGGTATAAGAGTCCAAGAGTGACGTGTCTCCAACAATTACAAGGCGTACGGTACAATCAAAAGACCTTTGAGATCAACATGGACATAAAACAATATTTAGTTACTGGAATTGCAGTACAGCAGGTAATCAATTTATCTTCAATCATAAATCCATTTTCTAGCCCTCTGTGCCTTTTCATATTCTTCCTGTACAAATATTTAACTGATTCACTCTTTAAGTTAACTGAAACTTCTCAATTAAATACTTAATCTGCTCGTCATTTGATAACTAAAATGAGCTTGAATGGAGAACATCTTGCTAGCTAGTTCCTGTGTTGCCTGAACTGATGGTGTTGTATATTTGGAACAACCACAACCGCTTTAAATAAGGTTTTAGAACTCTTTCGTAAGCTCAATGGTCCAACAATGCTTTATTGTCAACAAAGTGTTTTCTTTAAGTGGAGTCAAAGCAATGAGAACATGGGAGCCAATTTCATGCACAGCAAGCTCCACAAATTGCAAAGTGATAACCATCAAGTGACGTGCATTTTGGATAGTGCTCAAGGCATAAGAGAATCCATCACAAGTACGCTCTTTCAAATTACTACCATGTTCCTTACCATCATGGGAGGCAGCCTCTACAAACATTTCATCAGAAAGATGCATTTTTAATGTAGTACTGAATGACAGCCTTGTTTCTGTACTCTAGAGCCAAGAATGTCATTTGAACCCAGAAATGCACTTCCATCCAACCAGCGGCTGAACTTGTTTGGGACAAAGCCGAGAGATTGCGTGGAGCATACATCTGCTTTCACCAACTAAAAGTTTAAATTAAAATGGAGCACCACTCCTCACTGTTTTTGTTAATCAGTTCAATGTATAGAAATTGTCAGTGGGCTCAGCAGTCCCATAAACAAATCACAGCTTTTATGGCTTCTCAACTCCACACAAACCACATCTATATCACCATTTCCTGAATTTAGCTAACCTCCCTCACTAATGAACAGAGCCACTCCTCAAAGTAATCCCTCGCTTCTCATCTTTCCAAATGTACCCTTCAATATTCAGCTGCCAATGTGGATCATCCTGCAATAAATCTAATAGATATCATGCTACATGCATTCAGAAAAGGTCAGGTCTTTTTCCCGCCCCGTTAATCATCATCACGCCCACCTTTCTACTGCCTTTCTCTTGGACTTGGGTCCCCCATCAGTTCCTGTCAAGTTTATTTCCCATACTCATGTATTCAGTCTTTCTCCACAGGTTACTGCATCTTTCCTGTTTCAATCCATTGCCCGTACTTAGTTTAAAATTATCTGCTTCCCTTGAACATAAAATAAAAATACAGAACAGGAACAGGCCCTTCAGCCCACAATATTTGTCCTGAACATAATGTCAAGCTCAACTAATCTCACCTGCTGGCACATGATCCATACCTTTCCATTCCCTGCACATCCACGTGCCCATCTAAAAGCTTCTTAAATGCCACTATCATATCTGCCTGCAACACACCCCCCAGCTGTACTGCCCAAGCACCCATTAACCTCAAATCAACTTGCCCCACACATCTCCTTTAACCTTGGCCCCTTTTTACCTTAAAGCTATAACCTCTACTCTTTGATATTATGGTTCTGACCTATACCCCATCTATGTATCTACCTACATTCCTAGGTCTCCCCTCAGCCTCCGATGCTCCAGAGAAAATAATTCAAATTTGTCCAATCTCTCTTTATAACAATACCCTCTAATCCAGGCCTCATTCTGGTAAATCTCTTCTGCACCCTCCCCAAAGCCTCAACATCCTTCCTTTAATGGGACAACCAGGACAGTACACAATACTCAAAAACGTGACCTAACCAAAGTCCAATAAAGTTGCATCATGACCTCCAACTCATACTCAATGCCCTGACCTATGAAGGCAAGTATACCATACACTTAATTTACCACTCTTTCCTTTGTGTTGCCACTTTCAGCGAGATATGGATTTGGACCCCAAGATCACTCTACACTATACAATTAATGGAAAGACACTTTATAGCATTACCTTTCCCTTACATTTAACCTCTCGAAATGCAGTAACTCACTTGTTCACAACTCCATCTGTCATTTCTTTAGCATATCTAAACACTGTCATTTATAGGTCAGTGGTCCCAGCACAGATCCCTGAAGAATGCGTAAGAAGGTCAAAGAAGGGTCTTGACCTGAAACAGCGCCCATTCCTTCTCTCCAGAGATGCTGCCTCACCCGCTGAGTTACTCCAGCATTTTGTCTCCCTGAAGAATGTCACCGATCAGACGTCCAGCCTGAATAACACACTTCCAGCAGATCTCATCTGTCTTCAATTAGCAAGCCCTAATCATGCATTTTGCTAGAACACAAACCCCAGTATGATTTAAGTATAGAGGGCTCTCACTTAACTTTTCTGTCATTTGGCAACCTAGGCAGCTTTTTAGGTTGCCAAATGATAGTTTAGGTGGTTATTTAAGACGGCTTGCATGATGCGTCCGATAATGTGCTCGGATGAAGTGCGTAGTTACCAGTTGGAATTATGCTCAATGAAGCATTCACACATTATTTCTGCTTCAAATAAAGTCAAACTAAACATATTCACCAATCAAGACATGATATATACAGGTGCACAACCTTTTATCCGAAAGCCTTGGGACCAGAGACTTTTCGTAATTCGGAATTTTTCGGCTTTCGGATTGGAAGATTTTTAGCGTACATTTTAACGGCTGGCTCAGTGGTAGAGTGCTCAGCTCATATCCGCAAGGTCGTGAATTTGCGCCTCGATCCCGGCAGTTACTCGATTGCGAGTTTGAGTCAGAGTTGAGTGGCAAGTGTCCCGGGTGCCAAGTTGAGCAAAATGGTACGGCTTTTGGGTTGCCATTCACAAGTCTGAAACACACATTAATCTTATTCAACTTTTTTTTTAAAGTCAGTACTTTGGAGATTTGCTTCTTATAATAGTACATTGTCTCATTATGACAATGTAGAACCATATTCCTATTAGTGCATGTACCATGACGATTAGCTCCTCCCCCTCAAAATTCACACTACACTGCAAGACTACACGTCATGGAAATGTATAAGCAGTATGGTCTATAATTTATAATCAAACTCTGAAAATTGTGACATTCATAC
This sequence comes from Leucoraja erinaceus, assembly GCF_028641065.1. Lineage (NCBI taxonomy): Eukaryota > Metazoa > Chordata > Chondrichthyes > Rajiformes > Rajidae > Leucoraja > Leucoraja erinaceus. Next base: position 119,461,788 of record NC_073378.1, on the reverse strand, counting down.
TTGGCATTAAACACAAATATTGCTAGAATACAGGACATTAATGAATTCAGCATTAGAACCACATCTATGCTAGGTCCGTATAGTCAAAGGCTTTATTTCTAAGATTATGGTAATTAATGAATAAAATTCATTTCATCTCAACTGGGTATGTGGCAGAAATTAAGAAGTCATCTGCACCGCCTGGAAAACCTCCATTATATTGATGTTGAAGAACATGATGGCTACCACCACTTCATTCCCATTGAATGATACCATAGGGTACCAGTGAATGGTCAAATGTTCAGTACAAGAAAACACCATTTGTACTGCATCACAAAATTCAATGGTTAGTCATTTAACTGAGCAATTCAGTAGAATAGATTTTATATCCACACTTTTAAACTATGAATATTGGCATTTATTTTCCTTTATACCATTTTATTTGCAGTGCAAAAACCTAATCTGAAACTTACTTGTATCAATCACCACAGCAACATTGTGCTTTTAGATTCAACTCCACTTTCCTTCCATCATTTTCCAGCACATCACACACCTACCTACCACCCCCTGCTATTGCTCCACTCGCAAAGTCACATCATTTAAAAAAGTCTCAGAAGGGTTGTGACCCAAAATATCATCTGCCCATTCTCTCCACAATTGCTGTCTAACCCATAGTCTCTCCTGCCTTTGGATTTTTTGCCCAACTTTACAACATCTGCAGTGTGCCTCTGCGATGTTTCCAAAAAGCCTAAAGTCGCTCTGAATTGGTGCCTCAATTATGAACACAAACTATGTCACATATTTTGTAACCGATGAGCTTTTAAGAATGTGGAACTTGTTAACAAAGACTGTCAGCAGCACATTTAAAGCTGCAGCAAAATTAAGCATGAACAGCAAAGGAACAGGTTAAGTGGGAAGGATGCATTGAACATTGCAGAATATTCATACTAGGGTAGGAGCAAGATCCGTTTCAATGCTGAATGTAAGCAAAATCCACAAAATATTTTTTTTTAATCTCAAAAAGTGGAAAAATGAAAGCATATTACAATTTTTGCTGCGGGATCAGTTCTGTGCTGTTATCTGCAGTATTGAAAAGAGACAGCAGTCTCAAAAAATGGAATGCTGCATTTCAGGGTCAACAAAACAAAAATACATTAAATATCCTTAAATTTACAATGAATAAAAGGCTAAAATTGGCAACTGCTTTCATTCTCAAATAAGGGCAATGAAACAGCCAGATAAATATCTGCCTCATTGCTGGCTTCACCTAGAATTTATGCAACTAGAAAGCAGGGTGTCAGTGTTTTTACTGTGTTGACAGGATTGAAGTTGACTGAAGATCTTTGCCAGCTGGACACAGGAATTCCCTTCATAGGTACAACTAGTCCAAGTCAAATATTGACCCATTCACATTCCTTGCAGTTGTACTGTCTTCACAACCCTTCTCCAAACGTGTCTTTTCACTTTCTCTTTCCTTTTCTCTTGAGGTTTAGGGGTATTATCACACGCACAGAGGCACAGTGTAAAACTATATTTTGCATACTAGCCAATCAAATCAGATACTATACCTGGATACAACCAAGCCAAACTCAAGTACAACAGGTAGCAAAGGGAAAGAGCAAGCAGAATATAGTTCTCAGCATTATTGTGCAACATTTCCAGAGATAAAAGTGAATCTCCACAAAGAGATGCAAATCAGGACTGAGCCCTAGCTTATGGAAGATTAGATCAAATCAGAAGGTAAATGCTATTTCTGCGTTTGGTGGTGCACGCTTTCAAGCTTTTGCATCTGAAGGAAGTGGGGAGACGAAATGACTGGGTAGGAAAGTTATTTGATTACATTGGATGCATTCCCGAGGGAGCATGAAGTGTAGGTGGGGTTTCTAGTCGGTGTCATGACTGGGCTACATTCACAACTCTGCGCTTTCATGTGGCAATTTTCTTCCTGCAACATCTGTTCGCCATACAATTTTTTAAAAATCAGCAACGTACATGTAAAATTGGTTATTCAATATTTTGGGACACCACATAACTGGGTGCATAATGAAGGAACAGAGGTCAAACAAACTATCATTTGTTTCATGCCTCAAATTTATATTATAAATTGTATTATAAATACATTTTAACATGACACAACTAAAATAATAACACTACAAAATGTGAAATAGAGTCACACAAAGACAAGAAAATTAACCAATAGCAGATGCTCAAAAGAAAGGTAGAGTTCACATTTCAGGTTGGACACAAGAACCAAATAAAAACAATACTGTCACCAGGTAGGCTTATGGGTCTCTACTTCCCAAGCTTGCCACACAGTTCACTATGATCTGTCTCAGGCCCACAATCCTCTGCCAGCCTACCATTATCTTTAATTCCACAATGTTTAAAGCTATATCATCTCCGTACCTTCAACAATCTACCATCCTCAATCAGGGAAGAAATTCCAGGATCTTGACAGTTGATTGTTTCATGACCAGCCATAAAATAATGATCAAAATCTGGGATGGTGGAGAGGCAAGAATTAAAACAGTGCACAAATGTTAATAGACTGGGAATAGCAAACCCATGGAAGGATCTGGAACAGAGGAAGATACATTTAAAATTGAGGCATGACTTAACTCAGCCCCAACAGTAGGCAACAAATACAATAATATTGTGACCAGGCCACCAGCTTGGATTGCACTGTTTTAGATCACCAAGAGTTAACAAAGGGCATTCTTTAATAATCTAAAAAAAAATTAATAACTGCATTGATACAGATCTTTCAGGTTACTTCAAATTGCTTTAGAATCAAAGTAATACATTTCAAATATAGCCCCCCAAACTGCAAATTTGAATATAAAATAAAACCAAAGAACGTAAGAGTGCATAAAAGCTCAGATATGCACAACAGAGATGCCAATTTGGATCCAGCGAGTCCAGAGATTGATATTCTCAGCAAACCACTTACAATCACTCACCCATTTTTCATACAGCACCTTCATTCCCAGAAATTATGCAAACTCAAGAACCTTAAAGTTGCAGTATGGAAAAGGATTTTGCAAGAAAATAGACAGCTCCCATCTTTTCTTCCCCATTTCAATCACTCCCAGCAATTACCAAGAGTTTCACATCATTCCCAGACACAGGAGTGGTTATACTGTACACTATTCAGTGTGGACTTGTAAATGCAATGAATTAGGATATCCATATAAAACCAACAATGCTCTTTTAATTGCTGTGAAATGTCAGGTCACAATGGAAAATCCCTTTAATTGAAAATTATTTAATGTCTTTTCCAAATACATTTCCATAGAAACCATAAGGGCTTAATACTTCTATCAACAATGGTAATACTGAATTGATGCTATCTATAAAGAAGCAAGAACAGGATCTATAAATAGTCTTTGGTTGCTTCACGTGTCAAATCAATTTACAATCAATTAATTTAAAGTTAAAGCATAGACACTGTTATTACATGGAAAGCAGCTAAATTGGGAATTGCATGTTCCCACCAACAACAAAGCAACTACCAGATAATATGCGCTAAAATACAACAATCCCCCTTCTTGTTGTGTTAGCCTCAAATTCAGTTCTGTTTAGCTTATTTTGATCAACGGTTGACCATGCTTTGCAATCTCACCCAGTGTCCAGTTGTGCGACCTGCCATTAAGGTCAGAGAGTTAAAATTTATTAGTGCCAAACTCACTTAAGGCAGTTTCAATAGCAGAGTCAAAACCAAAGTGATGTAAACTTGGTAACATTTGGGCATAATGTTCACCTTGTCAGCAACAGCGAGTTACAGCAGTGACACACTACTTAAAGAGCTGCATCTCACAGGACTTATTGCCACAAGCAGCTTTACAGCTGTCTTCAACTCAGTGTGCAGTGCCTGCCATTTCCGATTTTTTTCTGTGGCATCGGCTCCATTAGCATTTTAAGCACGTTTTTAAATTATTCTTTAGTCTCCATCTACTGTTTAGTTACTCAAGTCTCAAATATGAAAATTCCCATTTGGAGTTTATGTTGAAACAGATATTCTGCCTGTATTAAAACATCATTTCGAGCCAAAAATAAAATAGCAAGAAAGTTTAAATTGTATTTAAATTATTGACTTAAAATAGGTTTAAAACCATGTGGAGTCTTGTGTTACTTCACTGGCAAATCACCATGCTGCCAACATAGTGATCGTATCATTAGGTTTAATTATTAACTATAGATTTGTTCACATCTGTTGCCTTGGTTAATTTCCACTACTCAATGACTGTACAACTTTTACAGACAGTGGAAAATAAAAACAATAAAGCTGTCAATCACAAGGTCATTTGCAATTATAGCTCTTGTCCTGTAGCCTCCTGCTGGTTTACTGACATTGTGAACTCTGGAGAAAATTGTTTTTCCAGATTCTATATTTTTCTTGTCAGTTGGAATAACCAGCTGTGGATGCTAGCAGACATTTTACATAAAGGATATTATTTATCACCCAAGAGCACTTGTTAGATTTTAATGGACTACACTTAACACGAGGAACCAATGTTTTGTTTGAAAGTGATAGATACTGAAAGACAATGTCTTGCCTTCTTCCACCATCCAGAAGTATTAAAGCCCAAACTTTAACACCATGTTCAAACTTTAACTTAATTACCACAAAATATTAATTTAAAATGATTTCTACTCAATGGCTCTTCTGAATAATAAACTTCACACGTGTCTTTTGCTGCATACCCATGGTTTTCACTTCCAAGTCTAATTAATTTTAAATACATTTATTAACTGGTTAAGTTTTCAACAAAACAAACAGCATTATTTGCCCCCCAAGCAGGCAAACAGCTATCCAGCAAAACTAAACAATAGTTTAGAAAAACACATGGAGGTTGGTATCTAAAATTAATGAAAAGCAAGAAACTGCAGATGACAGAAACTTGAAATAAGAACACGATGCTTTAAAAGCTCAGCAGGCCAGGCCGCAACTATGGATTCAGTTAATATACCAGGTTACTGATTCATCAGAACTAAGAAAACATTCGATTTCTAACTTAAGTTGCAGACATGCATGGTCGGTAGATTCAAGTCCATTGCCATAATGTGAAAATGCTCTAGGGGTGCTGCACTGGCAGCAGCCTCTACCTACAGCATGTCTGTCATTTCTATCTTCTTTTAAATTTTCAGTTAGTCCAAAGTTTGTTTTAGGGGGAAACTTTAACTTTTCTATGTGGGGAGGGGAGCAGGGTAAGGGGGAAACCGTTTCCCAGTCTCTTCCTGGCGGGGATGCGACTATTTCTCCGAGTTGCGTCCTCGTTCCCCACCTCGCTGCCTACCACCTGGACCGGGGCTGCTACAGCGGCGGCGCAGCGCTGGAGTCACCGTGGAGCGGGCGATGCCTACCTGGGTCGCCGTTTGGAGCTCCAGAGCGTTGGGCCGTTGCTCCAACATCATGGAGCTCTGGTGCGGAGAGCTTCCAAACCTGGGCGTCGCTGAACAATATCGAGGAGTCCTGGGGCGCCTTGCAGAGGGTCTACAGCAGCAGTCTCCACCCGGCGCGACCTATGGACTTTGGAAGCCGCCGACTCCGGTAGGAGGGGGCTGACTCTGGCGTCCACGCCGCTGAGGACGTCCTGCAGCCCCGACGACGGACGTATCACCTCGGCGAACGGTCCTGGACATCGGGCCGCCCGTAGCTGCAACTGCGGAGGGCTTGGGGAGGCCCTGACCACGGGGAACAGTGGAGGAAGAGACCGACTTTGGTGCCTTCCCACACAATGGGGAACTTTGATTCTGCTGTGTGGGGATGTTTTATGTTAAATTCTATAGTGTGTTGTGTCCTTTATTTTTATTGTATGGCTGTATGGGAATTTCATTTCACTGTGCCATCTGGCACATGTGACAATTAAATCTATCTTGAACTTTGAATAAGCACAAGTATGGTCAGGTACAGTGCAGAAGCACAGACGTTGACTTAAGACAAAAAGATAAATTACATTGAATTTCTAAAAAAAAGTACAAAAAGACATTAGTGCAAAAACATTAAAAAACAGACCCGCAGTAGTGCAAGACATGGGCTGTGCTGTACCACTGTCAAGGTCGAATTAAAAATTGTGTGGGTTGGTTCAAGGCCCTGAGAGTTAAGGCAAGTAGTTGTTGCTAAAAGTAGTTGTGTAGTACGTCATGCTTCTGCACCTCCAGCCCGATGATGGTACTGAGAAGAGGACATGGCTGAGATGGTGGGGTTCCTTAATGGGGAATGCTGCCTTCTTTAGTTGGAGAGCAAGGGGATGTTCTATCCATCCTTTTTTCCTTCGCTGCAACTCAAATGGCGTTTGATTTCCAACTCAATTATGATAAAAGATCATCAACTCAAAACAATGATTCCTTTAAAGAGCTGCTGACCTTCATCGAATATTTCTAGCTTTTTTTTTGCTTTGACTAAAAATGCCATTGTTCTGCTCTGGCTATACTATTATTTATTTAAATTCAAACTAGTGTAAAATCTTTGAAGCATTTACCATATGGCATGAAAATGGCTATATTAAAATAGAGCAGAATTTATGAAAAATCTCACAATATAACAGCTTGATATACTATCATCTTTAATCATTTGTATTTTATATGTCGGATAAATGAAAACAGATATTTACATTTTTAATCAAACTTAATCCTAACTCTACAATGAGTACAAGGCCCCAAAATTTCCTTCATGTTTGCACCCAGAGGCAAAGAAAATCAGGCACAAGCCAATTATTTAAATATTTTGGTCATAAAAAGGATTATGCTAGCAACTACAAAATATACAATCAATAAAGCCACCTTCTGACATAATTCATTGCAATTCTAGTTGATCAGAGCTCTTCAAATTACAACCAGATTTCCAGGCACAGCAGGAAGCAGTCATTTTTCTAATGTTTTATTGCTTTAAAAAAAAAAGCTATGGTTGGTGAAATCAGTATTATTTCTTCAAGAATGACTTTGTGGCAAGAGTACAAAGCATATTAACTAGCGATGTTACAATACTTATCTTCAGCGGCGCTGCAGTTCTGCCACTGGCCGCTTGCGCAACTTTGGCGCCTTTGAGGGGGGGGCGGGATTAAAATGCCGTTTTGTACCGCCTGTTCGAGGCATACTCCCTCAGGCTGCTAGCTGATGAAAGATCGATCGGACATCCGTTCGCGGTATATTTAAAAAAAAACTGATCTTCTCCATAAAGACTTGGTCTATTGCTAGAAATTGTAATTTATTTAGAAAGGTCTGTTACGGACTTACAGCATATTATACAATAATATTAAAGTTCTGATCTTGAGAATATCACATTTTTGAATTTTCAAGGCAGTCTGGATGTTTATTACTATTTCTGTCACAACAGTCAATTTTGAAATTAGCTACAATTAGGTAATTAACTAATTATATGCTTTAATTTCAGGTCAAAGTAAGATGCTTTATATTTATTTCAGAATGCTTCAATCTATAATAACTGAAAATCTCATTCAGTTCTCTTAATTTTTAAGAAAGTTATGGGCTTTTGACTGTCCTCGATCACAGCTTTTGTGTTAAGTCAATGGAAAAGCAAACGGGAACAAGATGCCAATTTCCGAGTATGAAAATGGCCATAACTTTTTTAATACTGAAGATATGAAAGTGAATTGTGTGAAATTCAACTTCTTTTTATGCTTTATCCGATGGGTAAATTGCTGACTTGATTTTTAAAATCTCAACATTTTGTAACATTGCTACATTAACATCCAAAAACTTTCTTGATAAGGTTCTTCAGCATGCATGTCTAATATACACAGAAAGGTTGACATTGTAATCTTTATACGTGGTGCAATTCAACACCATCCTCGATTCCCAACTCTACAGAACGACTTATGTCTGTTTTTTTGGACTTCAGTGAGATTGGCAGGAAAATTCCAGCACTGCTTCAGCTGTATGGGCACAATTTCAGATTCAGATTTATCCCCAGTCTTGGCCAATAGAGGAAATTCCTTACTCTGCACACTCAATTTAAACAGAATAAACGTATCCACTCCAGTTCTGCTGCCAATAATCACATACTGGACAAGACTCGTCGTAACTCTGCAGTATCATTTGTGTCTAGGAGGTTCTAGTTCAAAAGTAAAATATTGCAGATGCTGATAACTGGAAATAAAAACATAATGTGTCTTTGACTCCACAGATGCTGCCCAATCCAGACATTCCCACATTTCTATTTCAGGTTGTCATTCAAGTTCAACAATGACCAGACACACAAATTATGTGATATATGTGCAAGATAGTAACACTAGGATGATGAAGCCAAGCTAAAACTCACTAATTATTCCTGAGTACTATGAATCATGTCATCATTTGGATGAGTTGTTAATGTTCCTTTCGAACTGACATGAAATCCACCTATTGTATTTCAAAGAATATGGCTGATCTGCACATTGCCTCAATCACCATTTATCAACGGATATCTAAAGTGTTAATCTGGTCATTATCCCATTGCTGTTAGTATAAATAATGTCACAACAACCAAAATTATAAAATAAATCAGACAGCTGGAAGAACTCAGCAGGCCAGAGAACATCTGTGGAGGTAAACCGACAGAAGATGTTTCTGGTTGGGACCCTTCTTTGGACTGAAGGACTTGCTGCCCGATCCTCCGAATTCCTCCAACTGACTGTTTTTTGTTCAAGATTCCAGCATCAGCACCTTTATGTCTACATTTTGAAAGTATTTTATTGACGAAGAAAAGGCTATAAAACATGCAGAGATCACGAAACATACAGCAGAATGCAAGTCTTCTTTCTACCAATAAGGGAAAGTGAAAGCCTTTGAATGGAGGCTAGAAAAATAGTCTATCAAACCAAATTTAAGGGAGATAGAAGAGGCCACATAGGGGTACACCTGCATTAACAAGTCTAAAGCCTGGCCTGCCCCGCTGAGTTACTCCAGCAGATTGTGTCTATCTTCAGCTGGACACCAAGTATTCATTTCTTCATGAGACACATCCAATTAACTTAACTGTACTGAAGAATGTTTCACCATGTTAGTTGTTACTAAATGCATGTCTTTCAGAAACATAGCTACACTTAGCAAAGACAAGCTTGCAAATAAATAAATTGTGGTATGTGTACATCGAACAAAATCAAAAATACAATTTGGTCCCAAAGGACAAGGGTCAATGTCAAATTACATTTAAAGTGAAGTAGACATTTATAAACTTTGGGAAGTTTCTTTAGAGATGAGAGAATGCAGATGTTGTAATCTTGTCAGACAGCAAAGTGCTGGAGGAGCTCAGCAGGTCGGGCAGCATCTGTCTTGGGAAATGGACAGACAGATAATGTTTTGGGTTGGGACTCGTGAAGAGCTATCAGGTTACAAGAGGCCAGATTTGGAAAATGGAGGTTGTGTGGGGAAAGCATTATTGCCTCAAAACATTTACTGGGTAAATCTCTCTCCACAGCACATTGTAGTACCTCAAAGTAGACATTCAACTCACTGGCATATAGTTTCATGGCCCAACCATAGGACCCCGATTTAAAAAAAGGTTTGTGTTATATTTGTAATTTTCTAATCAGATATAATTTGTAATTTTCTAATCAGACATCACTTTGCTTTCAACATTTCTCAAAGCAACAAAGGTACGATTGATTCTAACTGGGCACTTTAGTTTTGCTGAAGGGGAACTTAGATTGTATTGGCAACATTCTTATCTTAATCTTTATTTTTTTAAAGTGCTGGAGTAACTCAGTATCTCTGGATAACATGGGCAATGTTTTGGGTCAGTACCCTTCTTCAGACTGATTGTGGGGGAGGGGATGGGGAAGAAAGCTGCCAAAGCGGGGCAATAAAAGACCTGGCAAATAATAGATGGATACAGGCGAGGGTTGGAGGGGGTTGGTAGTTAGATGGTTGGACAAAGGACAAAGATGAAAAGATAGGTGTGAGACAAAAGGATTGAAGAGGTGCAAATTGTGATGGGAAAGGAAAGAGGAGAAATAGGTGCAAGTCGAAGTGGGGCATGGGGGAGAGAGGGGGACAGAAGGGGTTTAAGTTACCTAAAATTGTAGAATTCAATGGTCATACCATTGTGTTAAGTTACCCAAGCGACATACGAGATGCTGTTCCTCATGTTTGCAAGTTGCCTCACTCTGACAATGGAGGTGGCTCATGACAGAAAGGTCAGTATGGGAAAGGGAAGAGGAGTTAAAATTGTTAGCAACCACGAGACCCAGTAGGCCTGGGCAGACCGAGCACAAGTGTTTGGCTACACAGTCAACGAGTCTACGCTTAGCGTAGACACGGCAACTTTTGCGCTCGGATTGCTATTAAATCTTTCCCCTAAACTCCTCAATTTCCCAACCCTGGGATTCACACCATCTATGCCCTTCATGATTTTACATACCTCTAAGGTCACCCCTCAATCTCTCATGTTCCAAGGGATAAAATCCTAGCCAGCTAAACCTCTCCCTAATACCTCAGTCTCTTGAGTCCAAACAACATCTTCAAATCTTTTCTGCACTCTGCCCAGCATCTCTCCTATAGCAGGGTGCCTAATACCGATCATAATACTATTAAATGCAATCTCAGTCTACTACAACTACAGTAACATCCTAACTTTTGTCTTCATTTGTCCCAAATGATGATGGTCAGCATTCCGAGTCTTTTTAACCTTTTCACAATTCTCCCCAGTCCCCTCCCATTCATCTTCTCAGGAAAAGTTAAATGGCTTGTCTTGAAAACTTTAAATTCCAAATAAAAATTGGATTAAGATCCTCATTTTTTTTTTTTAATTGAAACATTAGGGCTGATGCTCTTAGGGCTAAAGGGATATGGGGAAAAAGCAGGAACGGGGTACTGATTTTAGTTGATCAGCCATGATCAGCTGGCTCGAAGGGCCAAATGGCCTACGCCTGCACCTATTTTTCTATGTTTCTATGATGCTCAATTTTACCTTAATTCACTTTGTTTTGAATACCGTCACAACTTTAGCACTTTGCCAATTGTTTACAGTGGAAACTTTATTCCAGAGAGAACATAGACAGGGTAATAAAACCTCTAGTGTAAACCACTGTTGTCCTTAGGAGCCAGCGTTTTTTTCCACTCCCTGCTGTGCTGTAAATCAGTACCTATTAAGGGCCTCCCATTAATTATGTGCTTGTGATCCAAGTTTCATTGCTGTATAAAATAAATCTTACTTTAGTTCCATGGCCTCTCACAAGTTCATCTTAGCTATACCCATTAGAATCATTATATCATTTGCATTCCCCCACCTTCACATGCTAACAATGATTTTAACATAATTAGGGGGCCTTTTTTTTCCAGCTGACATTTCAAGAGTCTCCTATACACAGTAGCAAAAGCTGCAGCTTATCAGACATCAGACATGGAAGGGCATGTTTTGCCTTAGATCTGTCAGGCTTAAATGAGTGCAAGGACAGAGAGAACAAAACAGATGACCCGTGAAAGTGCAAACCAGTAAATGATGACAAATACTTGGTAAGCGAATTCAGGGGGAAAAAATGAAAGCCCATTTCAGCAAGACGACAGTTTAAAATCAGAATATCACCTCAACCATAACAGTGCAATTTTCCATTCTACACGGACAAATATAGAAAAAAATGTCAAAAGTTGGATGGGTCTGGGAGGATGGTGGTTGAGGTTGGCGATGTGCAGAAAATGAAGGTAGGAAAATAAAGTTTAGTTGAAAGTTCAATCTCAAGTTACAAACGATATCCAGCATCCAGAACAACAGAGAGTTTACTGACTGCAAGCTCACAAAGTACTGGGTTCAAGTAAACAGAATTGGGTCAGCAGGTTGTGCAGTCCAGAAAAGAATCGTAACACAAATCTAGCATTTTGATCGGGGCCAAGCAGGTTAGTCTTAGCCACCCCCCAAGGCCACTGAATTAATACAGAAAAGGCCAGACAGCTCAGGGCAAAGGTAGTGTCTTGAAGTCTGCATCAGGTACCCCAAATTAGGGAAGCACGATAGTCTGCTACTCCAAAGGTTGCTAAACCACAACCAAGGCAGCAATGCTTTTTATAGAAAAACAAAATAAAATGGTAGATCAACACATGTAGTTTACACAAGAGTGATATGTAATTATAAACAGATAGGAATGACCCACTTCAAAATTATAAATCGCTGACATGAAGGATAATCAAAATAAAAATTAAAGCAAGGATAGTTAATTTGGCCAGCTGATGAACATTATACACATTAAGCAGCTAATATAATGTGTATAAAATCATGAGGGGAAGTGATCAGGTGAATGCACAAAGTCTTTCACCCAGGGTAGGGGAATCGAGTATCAGAGGACATAGGCTGAAGGTGAGTGGGGCAAGATTTAATAGGAACCCGCAGGCAGCTTTTTCTCAGTGGGTGGTGGGTGCATGGAATGAACTGCTTGGGGACGAAGTTGAGACAGGTCAAAAAACAACATTTATAAGAACTTGGGCAGGTACATGGATTGGAAAGGTTTAGAGGGATACAGACAAATGGAGGCAAATGGTACCAGCTTGATGGGGCATCTTGGTTAGCATGGGCAAGTTGCACCAGAGCCCATTTTCATTCCAATGATTTATTCTTATTACATTAAACAAGTCTTTATAAACTAAACTCCCTCAGTAGTTGCCAGATTCCTCAATGCTCTTAATCCATTTAGGAATACAATACTTCTCGCCCCACCCTCCCACCAGTAGTTCAGTTCCAAGCACCCTAAAACACGTACAAGTGAACAACTGTGGAGTCCAGCTAGCACAAAGATGGAAAGGTACAAAGCAGTGCCTCGTGAAGTATCTGTTGGATGGTTCATAAAAACAATAAACTCAAACAAGATAGGAAAAAAATGAAGTAACAAAGTATTATTCCCATCCATTTCAATTCATACAGAAAGTAATTTCTAGGATCTGCATTTGGACCTTTTATTTTGGATGTTTAATTACATCACACAAATGCTGTGATCATGACCAACTGAGTTTTGAATCACGACAGGAAGGTGACAACAAGGGAGAGGGTGGGATGAGGTTTTAATTGGAAAGGTCAAGGTAGATCAGTTTAGATAGCCTTCAAAAGACTCATGTTATTTTGAAAGATATCAGCTCTCAGTTCGCATATACAATTCTTTAATTTCTTATGTCTATTTTCTCCATAATGCGCATCTGCTTGTAACAACTGTTTTGAAACGTTTAGGCTTAGAAGTTAACAAGACAAACAAAAAGTATGTTTAAACACCAGTGCCTAATGCAATCGGATTTATGGGTGGAAATTGCAAAATGCATGGCCGCCCATCTTCCAGCAAAATACCCATTTGGACATAATAAACAACATAGTTCTCCATAACTAAAACAGCCGCATTTACTTACAACTGGGTACATTTGAAAAAATAAACTCAATGTCCCTGCTGTGTACAGTTCCAACTCAACCATCTCCCAACCATAGCCATTATTTTAAACTTGAGCAAATATCTGCCTTACAGTTTAAGCATACAGAAGTTTCCATTATCCTGTGCCATCGCATTTTACTTCGATATACACTTTTCTTGTGAAGTTAAATGAAAGACACTGCTTTCCTTAAAGAAATTCAGCATTTGATTACTCTTTTGCTTAAGATTTGTGTTTTGTGCTCTTGGTAAGCATGATTCTCAAGCAAGGCAATTGCTAGGCAAATAAGACCATTCATGAAACATAGAAAATAGGTGCAGGAGGAGGCCATTTGGCCCTTCGAGCCTGCACCACCATTCATTGTGATCATGGCTGATCATCCACAATCAGTAACCCGTGCCTGTCTTCTCCCCATATACCTAGATTCCGCTAGCCCCTAGAGCTCTACCTAACTACGACATTTTTTTAATTATAGTAAAATAATTTAGATATTACTCCACAAATTAAACAAATTGTTTGACAAGTATTGACACAAGTATAGCATATTTGGGGGGTAAATAGGCAATTTTGAAATGGTTCCCATATATTCTCTTCAAGGGTTGACTTGTATCATGCCTGGGCCTGTTATGGACCAATTGATAGATTAATTGCTGTGCTTATTCAATAATTATTGTTGGTACCAGGGTGATAAATGCAAACTAGCTGGGCCTCAAACAAGCAGTTCTCAACATTTATGGCAAAAGAAAGTACAATAGCAACAATCAGGAGGTAATTGGATTACATACTTGAAGCAGAGAATGCTTCGAAGTTGTAGCAAAATACTGGGGATTGAATCGATAACCCTTGAATAAATAGATGGTAAGATCAGGCATTGGTGTGATTTTCTAAATAGGCCCACCTGCACCTAATAATTCTAAATATTATCCTTAAATATTCCAAGCTCGGATGATGTGTTACACAAGTGGTAGGACAAACATGCTGGATTTGCACACCACCTATTGTACTATACCAAAAGTGCCCAGCCATTTGAATCAAACTCAGTTCAGTCTGAAACAGACTCCGCAATCCTACCCCCATCCATAAATTTTGTGCTTCTTTTTTTAAAGAAATACCAAGAATCAACATCATTCAGGCACAGATACATAGCAATTTTTACCATTCTCCATGAACCTGAAAATGTCACACAACCCAGGTTGGGAACTATTGTACTAAGGCTCTCGGCAGACCTGCCTCACAGCAAAAGATTATCCAAACATGTCAACATTGATGCTTGGCAATTTCTTGTGAAAAATAATGCCAGATGGCAGTTTACAATCCAGGGTGAGTAATTCAATGGGTAAAACAGTTTTGATAAATTGCCAAAGTACAAGAGTGGAAATTCTACCAGAAAATGGCAACCACCTGAGGGACTAAATTACATTGTACCCAGAACAAGCTGTCGCCAATTCAAAAACTAAACACCAACAACCTGTTAAACAACAGTGTAATTACATGAATACTAATGCCAGGCCAAATAAAGGACACATGTTAACTACCCAAAAGTTGGCTAGAGGATCAATTGTGCCACAAACCTAAGGGATTGAAAGGGTTAACACAGACATTTCAGAATTAAGACCCAAGAGATCTGGATGCTAGTCAATAGTAGGGTAAAAGGGGCAGGAGAAATACAATATGATAGAAATGCAGAATTATGTTTTTGAAGGACGTAGAGTTGAAAGCTGTAATAAATAATGTAACAACAAAGTCATTGAAGGAGTCGATTAAAGGAGGAGAAACTTGTGGATTGGGAAGCAACACATAATAGTAGAATGGTGTGGATTAAAGCACATTAGAGCAGGAGCCAATTTTCAGATGGCTGAAGTGAGATCTCACCTGAGATAGTCACTGCTGCGAAACAACAAACACAGACAAGAAGAGCCAAGACTGGCACAGAAAACAGCACAATAGAAACTCGCTGCAGATTGGAGAGCATAACTCAGGGTCCATAGTTACAGAGTTTGGTTCAACAAGAAAGTGGTCAAAGCAGATGGAATCAACAGTACAGGAAGAGTTTGTGGCAGCTGAACTATCCAATTTTAAGAAAATTATGATTTTATCCAGGTTGACTAGCAACTTGACATCGCAGAGCTGAGTAGAGAGGAGGAAGAAATGTGTCAAGACATAGCTGACTCAGTCTGATTACACACAGCCAGGAAGGGGTCAAGAGTTGGGCGTCTTGTACATGCATACATGTTTTCAGAAGCTATTGCCAAAGGGCATTGTGGAGATTAGAAAGAGAAGGACAATGATAGATGCAAGCATAGATATGACCTGAGCAAGCTAAAAAGCCAAGGAACAAGGAAACCAAAATAAGCACTTTGGAATAACTATTAGCAACAAGTAAAACAGTAGCCAATGCTTCAAAGCTGCAGGCATGACATATTCCATTTAATTTATGGGACCACTACACACAGCAGGTTGTATTTTAGTCCTTGAATACATGCCTGACAGCATTAAATACAGTTGTAAATGCAACACATGTGAAAGTTTTTTTTCCAAACGCACATAAAAGGATTTACCCCCACTCGCCAGAAAAAAAGGCAGATGTTCACACCACTCAGAATATACCTTTTAACTTTTATTTTTTGTGCTCGAGATTGCAAACCGAAATTATTGACACCCCCCCGGTAAATGAAAAGTAACAGAAACTCGTGTGGAGAAGATTGCAAACGCAATCTCGGTGCCCAGCTCCCCCAAAACTCCCACTGAAACAAATTCCGGGTTGGAGCTATCGATCTCAGCCCTTAAACTCTTATCATCAAGGTTCAGTGGCCACTTGTCCGATGTCCCCTCTCTGCTCCCAGCCCCGGCCCCACATTCCCCCCCAGAAAAGGACTCACTCACTGCGGAGTGCGGACGGCGACAACCGCCCTCCCTCTCCCCACCACTCGTTGCCCGTCAACTTCGGCTCTTCGCCGGCAGAGACGAGGAGGAGGGGGGAGTCTGGGAGTTGAAATGATGCAAGAAGGAGAGAGAGAAAAAAAAATAATCCGCCGCACAGCTACTAAAGTGAAATAAATAAAACAAAAGGGGCGAGAGAGGGGGGGGGAGGCCTAGTTTAGCGACGAGGGCCTCTCCCTCCCACACCCCCCCACTCCTCTATTCCACCCCCCTGCCCTGCCCTGCCCCGCTCGACAGTGACCCGAGTGGCGAGGCTGCAGCGGCTGGGTTCAGCCGCCATGTTCGCCCCGCCGGCCCGTCGCCGTCGCCGTGTCGCCGTTCTCCTCACCTTCGCCACTCGTGCTCCGGCCGCGATGCGCCACCCATCCACCGGCGAGCCCCCGGCTCCGGGATCCGCCGAGCTTTGCCAGCTGCTATTGGAGTGAAGGAGGGAGGAGGAGGGGGAGACGGTGGTAGTTGTGGCTCCGGCTCCGGCTCCGGCCCGCCTCGGCTGTCGCTCGCTCTCTCCCTCGGGCTCGAGCTCGGCCTGCGATCCACATGAACACCGAACGCCACAGCTTCGGCTTCGGCTTCGGCGGCGGCAGCCGGCGCCCGCCCTCCCTCCCTCCCTCCGCAGGCCACGTCCCCGCGTAGCAAGCGTGCGCGCTCCCGCCCATCCACGTCCCCGCGTGGCAAGCGTGCGCGCACTCGCCCCGCCCCCGTCACGTCAATCACACCCCCTCGGCCAATCCACTCTCTTCCTTCAACTGGTCCAGCTCGAAAATATTCCCCATGTCCAATCCCATCGCTGCAATCCAACCTCTCCACCAATCCCATCGCTGCAATCCAACCTCAATCCCACCAATCCCATCGCTGCTAATCCAACCTCTCCGCCAATCCCATCGCTGCTAATCCAACCTCTCCACCAATCCCATCGCTGCAATCCAACCTCTCCACCAATCCCATCGCTAATGCAATCCAACCTCTGCCACCAATCCCATCATCGCTGCAATCCAACCTCTCCACCAATCTCATCGCGCTAATCCAACCTCTCCACCAATCATCGCTGCAATCCAACCTCTCCACCAATCTCATCGCTGCAATCCAACCTCTCCGCCAATCCCATCGCTGCAATCCAACCTCTCCACCAATCCCATCACGCTAATCCAACCTCTCCGCCAATCCCATCACGCTAATCCAACCTCTCCGCAAATCTCATCACGCCAATCCAACCTCTCCACCAATCTCATCACGCTAATCCAACCTCTCCACCAATCTCATCGCTGCAATCCAACCTCTCCGCCAATCTCATCGCGCTAATCCAACCTCTCCGCCAATCTCATCGCGTTAATCTGACTCCTCTGCCAATCTCATCGCGCTAATCTGACCCCTCCGCCAATCCCACCTTCTCCACCAATCCCATCGCATCAATCCCATCCCAACTCCAATGACTTCCCTCCTCCGATCCGATCCGATCCAACCTCTCTCTCTCTATTCCAAATATTTCTCCAAACTAGATACAAAGTGCCACAGATGCTGGAATCTTGAGCAAAATGCAAACTTCCAGAGGAAATGTAGAAACAAAGAACTGCAGATGCTGGTTAATACACAAAAGGGCACAAACTAAAGAAGGGTCTTGACCCAATATGTCATCTATCCACTAGCATTTTGTGTCCTTCTGAAGGATAGATGATTTACCCAAAACATCACTATTCAGTCTGGAGTCCGACCCCTAACGTCACCTAACCATGTCCTCCACAGATTCAATGAATTACTCCAGCACTTTATGCTTCAAATTCTGCAGTGTCTAGTTTCTCCATTTTATTTCTGGAGGAACTCAAAAGGTCAGGCATCACTATTGGAGGGAAACAAACAGACAATGTTTCCTGCCTGGAACTTCCCTCTGGACTGAGTTTGAAAGGTTCTCTGTACTATTCCTTCCACAGATACTGCCTGATCTGCTGAGCTCTTCCAGTTGTTTGTTTATTCAACCAATCCAAGTATTCCTCCAATCACAATACACCAATCTAATTCCTCCTCCTATTTAAAGTTTCTCCAATCCGATCACTCCAACTCAATTCCTCTTCTTGTCCAAGAATTATAACAACCTAAATCACACTAAACTATTCCCCCTCCAATTGAAATGTTACTACAATCAGATAATTTCTCCAGTTCCTTTCTTATCAGAATCCCCCATTTGCACCTTTCATCTTCTTTATCTTTCACCTCCTGCATCAACCACTCATTTGCTCACACCCCTACCTCACCCTGTGTTCCCACCCACTATCTCCCTTCTACTCAATCAGTCTGAGGATGGGTCCTGACCCGAAATATTGTCTGTCGTGTCCCTTAGCAGATACTGCCCGACTTGCCAACTTCCTCCAGCAGACTGTTTTTTTGCTTCCCTCCAATCCCATTCTCCAATTCCTTCCCTTCTATACAATCCACTTCCCAAATCCCATCACTATAATACTAGCTTGACACTAATTCTTGCTTTCTTATAATTTTAAGGACACCGAATAAGGTTATTTATCTCATTGTCCCAGGGCAGCAATCTTTAAATTTCAGCGATACAGTGCAGAAACAGGCCCTTTGGTCCACTAAGTCCGCGCAGTCCAGTGATTACCCCGTACACTAGACACTAGGAACAATTTACCATTTTAATGAAGCTAATTAACCTATAAACCTGTACTTTGGAGTGTGAGAAGAAACCAGAGCACCCCGAAAAAACCCACGCGTTGACAGGGAGAAGCTATAAACTTGCTCCTGTCAACACCCATAGTCAGGCTAAAACCCGGGTCTCTGGCGCTGTAAGGCAGCAACTCTACCGCTGCACCATTGTGCTACCTATGTGCTGCAATCACAAAAGCCCCATCACCTCTTTTCTTATTTCTCTATAGCCCTGAAATTTAATTTGGTGCAAATGTCCATCAACTCCCATCAGATTATTTTTTCCATTGGTAGGGTGAATACTAAATTAGCTTAAGAGCAAGTTGATATCCAAAGTGTAGTGGTTTTCCAGATAGGAGGGAATGGCTAATGAGTAGAATTATTGGTATTTTTAGGATGCAATAATGTTTGAATAGTAAATTTCTAAATATGGTGCAGGAGGAGTTTGAGAGATTCCATGTATAGGGAAAAGGAAATGGGGACAGAATTGGATGAAAGATAAGAGATGGAGGGATAAGGTAGGTGGTTACTTGGAGGCAGGAGAGGGCAGGAGATGTGCAGGAGGAGATGGTAACAGATTGGAGGAAGGTTGAGGATTGAAGGCTTCAGTAACAGATTCAAGGAGGTGATGGGGTTTAGAGAGAATAAATGAATAATTTTATGATTCCGTAATAATTTGAATGATTTACAATGTTGAAAAAAGAGAAACGAAGCGTTGTTCTATGGCTGTGGTATCCTAAGAATGTTTCCTGAATTGGTAAAGTGGTCCTTTTCTAGGAAGGGAAGATATCTGTGGGCTGGGGTTTAATATTTGCGTGACATCCTATTCCTTTCTGCTATGTTGCTAATAGTCTTGAATTCTCTTCCCTTCTGAAATTGGAGGCTGCCTGCATTGTTTGCAAACCTCTCTACTGACATTGCACATTTTAAACTTTGGACTTTGTTACTTTGCCACTGACTTACCAACATTTGAAATGTGCAGTTGCTTACCTATTGTAATTATGTTGCTTTGAATAAGCTTGTTATTCATAGTTTGAATCTGCTTCCACTATTCCTTAAGGCAGTGGTTTCCAAACCATAACTATTCATTGCTTGAAAAAGAGTTTCCTCATTGTTTCTCGGGACACCATTGCTCAGTCCGTTTGAGCCTATTCGATCTCCTGGTTGCTAAACACTTTAACTCCCCCTCCCATTCGCAAACTGACCTTTGTGTCCAAGGCCTCCTCTACTCTCAGTGAGGTCAAATGCAAATTGGAGGAACAGCACCTCATATTTCTCTTGGGCAGCTTACAACCCAGCAGTATGAACATTGATTTCTCTAACTTCAAGTAACCCTTGCTTTCCCTCTCTCTCTGTCCCTTCCCACCCTAGTTCTCCGACTAGTTTCACTGTCCTGATTAATTTTACTGTTTGTATGCCTCGTTGTCACTTTCCACTCATCCAACAATGAAACATTGTACATTCATCTCCTGCTTTGATCTTTTCTTTTCACAGCTTACATGTTCTTTGTACCCTTCCATATCTCGTTTCCCTCTCCCCTGACTCTCAGTCTGAAGAAGGGCCTCGACCCAAAACATCACCCAAAGGGATGCTGCCTGTCCTACTGAGTTACTTCAACATATTGTGTTTATCTTCAGTTTAAACCAGCATCTGTAGTTTCTTCCTACACATTCCTCATCTCACCGTTGATTCATTTAATTCAGACTTCTTTGGTTCTATTTTGCTTTTGAAGATATTTTACATTTACATTTTTTCACTCGACTCCCTGAAAGTAGAGAAGTATTGGCAAAGTAGCATTTCCTGTCAGACATTCTATCACAACCATGGAACAAAGATTTATTTCCTCGAATCCAAGAGCTACACAAGTTCGAAACAGGCCCCTCAGCCCACATTCTCCATGGCGACCAAGTTGGCACACTGGCCTAGTCCCATTTGCCTGCATTTGGCCCACAGCCCTCTAAACCCTACCTATTCAGAGCTCTCTGCAAAGGTGTTTTAAAGTTGTCATTGTGTCCACTTCTTTAGCTTCCTCTGGCAGCTCATTCCAGATTTCGTTTTTAACTTTAGAAAATTGTATCACATACTGTACAATCATAATACTTTTATGGCGCAAAAGACGGCTATTTGGGCCTTTGAATCTGGGCTGCTTTTTATTAAAGCAACTCATTTAACAATCCATTCCCCAACTCTCTCCCAGTAGCTCTGCAAATTCTATTCCAAATCCCCTTCAGGCAATGAATTCCAGATCATAACTATTTATTGCGTGAAAAAGGTTTTCTTTATGCCATCTTTATATTTTTTTAATTGGATATCTTTGGTTGTCAACTCTTATGCCAGTTGAACGTCTCTTTATTCGCTTTATGCTGGCCGTTATGAATTTTAACACTTCCATTTTAAAAATTATTTCTGTCATTTGTTGTAAGGAAATTAACCCCAGATTTGTATCTTCATCCAAGATGTCCACAGGATCATTCGAGTAAAACGTTTGTTTAGTTTTAATTTAGAGAAACAACATGGAAACAGGTCCTTCAGCCCATCGACCCCACACCAACCTTTGATTACCTGTTCACAGTATTCGATGCTGTCCCACTTTTACATCCACTCCCTACATATAATGGTCAATTTACAGAGGTCAAAAAGCACGTATTTGGAATGTGGGAGGAAACTGGAGCATCCGGAGGAAATCCATGCAATCACAGGGGTGAACAGCAACCCCCGTGATCAGGATCAAACGCGGGTCTCTGGTGCTGTGAGGCAGCAACTCTACCAGCTATACTTTTCTGTCCCCTCTTTAAGGATTTCACATCCTTCCTTGAGGTCTCAAAGGTAGACTCAACATTCCATGGATTATTGAGGTTTAAGATAACCTGTTTAAGATAAGGTTTAAGATTACAATGTTGAAAAAAGAGAAAAGAAACGTTGTTCTATGGCTGTGGTATCCTAAGAATGTTTCCTGAAATGGTAAAGTGGTCCTTTTCCAGGAAGGGAAGATATCTGTGGGCTGGGGTTTAATATTTGTGGGACATCCTATTCCTTTCTGCTATGTTGCTAATAGCCTTGAATTCTCTTTCCTTCTGAATTTGGAGGATGCCTGCATTGTTTGCAAACCTCTCTACTGACATTGCGCATTTTAAACTTTGGACTTTGTTAATTTCCTTCTGAATTTGGAGGATATCTGGGAAGGAACTGTGAGAATCTGGAAGTATGCATTTTCAAACTTCTGTAATTCTTGCCTGATGGGAAAAGGGAGAAGAGGGAGTCAGCGGGATGAGACAAGTTCAAGTTCAAGTTCAAGTGAGTTTATTGTCATATGTCCCTCATAGGACAATGAAATTCTTGCTTCGCTTAGCACAGAACACAGTAGGCATTTACTACAAAACAGATCAGTGTGTCCATATACCACAATATAAATATATACACACATAAACATAAATAAGACTGGTCCTTGATTATGCTGCTGGCCTTGCTGAAGCAGCTTGTAGTGTAGATGGAGTCAATGGAAGGGAGGTTGATTTATGTGATGGTCTGGGCAACGTCCACAATTCTCTGCAATTTTTTACAGGCTTGGATGGAGCTGTTCCCAAACCAGGCTGTGATACGTCCTAACAAAATGCTTTCCAAGGCACACCTGTAGAATTTGGTGCGGGTTGTTGGGGACATGCCAAACTTACTAAACCTTCTAAGGAACTAGAGGCATCGGTGTGCTTTCATGTCCATAGCTCTGATGTGCTGGTCCAGGACAAATTGCAGGTGATATTTATTTCTAGGAACTTGAAGCTTTCAACGATCTTTACTTTGGCGCTATCAGTGTAGACTGGGGTTTGTACACTGCTTCCCTTCCTGAAATCAATTGCACTCTCCTTTGTTTTGCTGACATTGAGGGAGAGGCTGTTGTCCTGACACCAAGTTACAAGGTTGTCAATCCCCTTTTTGTACTGCGTCCTTTATGATGCTTTACATGGTGAAATTGCTTGTAACTCTCGCTTACAATGGTTGGGAGAACAGGAACAAAATTTGCAATAAGGATTTCTCATCTTAAGTATACAAAGTGAATATTTTAATGGCACTTCAGAGGAGCTATTCACTTTCTGCATCGAATAAAATATTTCGAAAAGTGAGCCTTACAGGTTGTCAGTTTAATATTAACTCACCATTGTAATTCTAGCTGCTTTTAGCATTCTCCCCATGGGTAAGGCACTAAAAGCAAATAATTAGTGCTGTGAAGAATAAAATGCTTAACTAGAGGGTTCCTGTTGTTGCATTGGGATTGCTAACTGCTCCTGTTAATTGCTGCTGTCACCAGGTGGAGAGGAACAGGTGCAGGGTTCCTCCGGGAGACGAAATGCAAAAAGTCAAACGTTTACTTCCAGCCAGACCTGATGCGAGCGTGTGGAAACCTGGCCAAGCTGTGCAACAAGTAGGGCCAGCACGCTGGCAGCTTCACTGCTGACACTCTGTAAACAGGTTCGCCATTAGGAATGTGCAAAGAGATAATTGTACAGTTGCACACAGTGGCTGTTGCAACGGGCTGTTTCGGCTAACGAGCGTCAAGCGCATGTGAGGTTGGTGGTGTGTGGAGCGCTGCTGAGCGGGAGGGTTAGATATATATCATTGCATAAAGCCTCTGCACAACTCCATATTCAAACTGGAGAAAATAATACAGGAGGGAATGCAGGAGACCATAAGACATAAGAATAGAATTAGACCATTCAGCCCATTGAGTCTACTCCACCATTCAATCATGGCTAATCCATTTTTCTCTCTCTACCACATTCTCTTGCCTTTCTCCCCATAAACTTTGATGCCCTTCCTAATCAAGAACCTATTAACTCTGCTTTAAAAATACCCAATGTCTTGGCTACCTGTGGCAACAAATTCCCCAGATACACTACCTGCTGGCTAAAGAAATTGCTCCTCAACTCCATTCTAAAATCCATTCTAGAGTACAATAATTTCCAAGAATAAATGTTTTCATTTTCCAACAGCCATTCTCTTTCTGTATCTTTATGCCAACTGGTCAAATTTTGAGAGAGGACATAGTAAATTTCTAGTGTAAAGAGTTGTACCTGAAGAGCTAGAAGCACGGAACTTTGGTTTGCAAAGAAGGACACAAAGAGCAGGAATAACTCATAAAGTCAGGGAGCATCCCTGAAGAACATGGATAGGTATTTGTTTCTGGTAAGGACCCTTCTTCAGACTCAATACTCAAACTAAGTCTGAAGAAGGATCTCAACCCGAGACATCACCAATCCACGTTTTCCAGGGATGCAGCCTCTACTTGAAGGTAATTCCCTGTTTTCACTCCTGAGAATGATATGCATCTTTAACAGGAATCAGCGTTAACAATATTATTTTAGTTTTAATTTTATTAGTTGGATTAATAGCAAATATTCTTGCCTAATTCTCCTGCGCAGAAAGACATCTTGAGGTGATTTACAGAACAAAGGGAACAGATGATTGAGAAGAAAATAATCTGGAACGGAACTGAGAGCATGATTGAAGTTTTAAAAGAATTTTAAGAGGTTTAGAAAGTGAGAATGCAAAATGAGTCTAAGTTCCCCACTTTGGAAGCACAATTTCAATAAATTGTCAGCAGCAAAAGGAGAGTGTATTTATTGTCATTTCTCTGGCTACAATGTCATCTAAATGCATTTGATTTATCCTTCCATTGAATTTGACGGTAGAAAATTTGAACGGGTGCAATGAAGGGTTTGTATTTCTTTGCACGATGTCAGATTGTGCTGCAATGTTTGCACAATTCTGTTGTTTCACACATGCTGTTGTATTTATTGTTGTATCTATCATTACCAGGTATACTGTTTACTCGATGAGCGTCACGTGAGCAAGGAATTTCATTTCACCCTGGTTTATATGACAATAAACTAATTTGAAACTAAATGTGCTGTATTCTCCATCATATTTTCCTCCTGCACATTCTGCAGGCAATGTTTTAAGTCTTGGTGGTAATAAGGAAGTTCCAACCCAGTGGTATGAATATTGATTTATCTCATTTCAAGTAACCCTTGCATTCCTTCTTTCTCTATCCCTCACACAACCTAGTCGTCCTACTTAGTTTCACTGTTCATAACCCTTTGTTATCACCTCCTCCACAGTCAACAATGGACCAATGTGGGCTACTTGGCCATCCGTGCTGGCTCTGATTTGTTCGGTACCTTTCATACCTCTAGTTTCCATCTCCCTTGACTCTGTGTCTGAGGAAGGGTCTCGACTCGAAACATCACCTATTCCTTTTCTTCAGAGACGCTGTCTGACCCGCTGAGTTACTCCCGTATTTTGTGTCTATCTTCGGTGTGAACCAGCATCTGCAGTTCCGTCCTACAAATTCTAAAGTGTGTCTTTTTTTAAATAGAAGTGATAATTCCTCCCATGTTGGGCATTTGGTGTGAAAATGACCTTTGCATTGATTGCTGAAGGATTGCTGATGGGGGTACATAATGAAGAAGGGTCTCGACTCAAATCATCACCCATTCTTTCTAGCCAGAGATGCTGCCTGTCCCACTGAGTTACTCTTGCACTTTGTGTCTATCTTTGATTTAAACCAGCATCTGGAGTTCCTTCCTACTACATAATGGTATATTTTCCTTGAAAAGCCAATTGGCGCAGGATGATGCCATCAACTCACCAACTTTGTTGGCATCATTGTCACTGAGTTGTCTGCCCTGGTCAAAGGGCAATGTCATAAGTCATCTCTCTGAGGCAATCTCTGAATGCATGTCAGATTCTTGAAATTCAGAGTAACCATAGTAGCCACTTTATTTTGTCTCGCTTGAACAAGAGACTGTTGAATGTTCTGATCTTTTCAAGTGAAACAAGGAAAGAGTCAAGAGAGTTCCTCACATCATCTGTTTGTTGGACATGTCTCAGAAGAAATTGAAATGCAAAGCATTGCAAGCTGAGCATTCAGCACATTCAGAATGCCTGCTCTTTCTTTTACTTTTACTGGTGAATTGTGAACCATTTGAGAAGCATTAAATTCACCATCTTCAATGGAAGGAGAGTCAGATTACAGATTATTGCAATTTTTTTCTCTCCACATCTTGCTAGGGGCAAAGCCTATCACCCAGTTTGTAAAGACAGGGGTAGAAATATGGAAAACACAACAATGCTAGGAGTGTGCAGAACTCTCTCACAAAGTTCTTTACATGCATTTTAATTCTTTGTCACGGTTCTTTTGTTTTTGGAAGGCCACATGCTATCAAATCAGTGTACGTTGGTTGGCGCTAATTATGAAAATCATTGGCACATTATGAACAGCTGTCTGCAGCTGTTCATTTTTCGAAACTATTGGCCACAGTATAGAGCTCTATGACATTACAATTTAATACACTCCATCTTGACATCAATCTCCGCTCTATTTCTGGCTCCCCTGTCCCTTCTTATTGCTGATTTATTGCTACGGTTCTGAGCAAGTGCAGCTCGGATTACATTTTGAACTGTCTGGTCTGATCTTAAACTGCCTCAAAACCTGGTGAATTTGAAACAATCTAACAACATAGTCACACTAATGACTGTTAACACAAAATTAACTTCTGAACTGGACTCCCAACCTACTAAACTTAAACTGCATGTAGGACGGGCTTCCTATATTGGAATATGCAACAAAATAATACATATTTAATATTTGTATTTCTTCCCTCCATATTCATTGTCTCCTGGTGGCATAAGATGCTACCGTAACTTGATAACCAGATGGTTAATCTGCCTACAGGGTCCCGGGAGTAGATTGGTATTGTGAATAATTAGATTTTAGTTCTAATCAACTGTGTTTTGTACTTTACACTGAGGTAATTTGTCAGCAGTAATCCTTACTTTCCTTGTTTCTACCTTTTTAGCCAAATGAATAAGTGTGCACTTATCATGGTTATCATCAACTCTGCTAATAAATAACTAGATACAATTAACAGTTCAAAAGGTTGATTTAGTTGGTTGTGATTAGTGGTCAAATAACCTTTGGAGATCATTCTTAGTGGTCAAATAACCTTTTGTTTTTTATTTTTTATTTTTTTTTAAAAAGATTAGAATAAGAAAAATAAGTTAGATAGTAAAGAATAGAAAGATGTGAAATATATAGCGTGTGAAGAAAGAAAACGAGTAAATGAAGAAAGTTGAGAGAGAAAATAGAGAAAAATAACCTTTAGAGATCATTCTTCCAAACTCGAATAAATGGGTGCAATGGGATCACAGCACATCACTGTGCAACAGAACTACCTTTGAGTGGAATATTACAGTGAAGAATCATTACAGTAAAACTCATAGATAGATAGATAGATAGATAGATAGATAGATAGATAGATAGATAGATAGATAGATACAAAAGATTGGAGTAACTCAGCATGACAGGTAGCATCTCTGGAGAGAAGAGGTGGAATACATTTCAGGTTGAGACCCTTCTTCAGACTGGTTAGGGATAGATAGATACTTCCTTATCACATGTGACATGTCACAGTGAAACTTTGTTTTACATAACATATAAAAAGTATGCAAAGAGTCACCACATATATGGCGCCAGCAAAGTTAGTAAGTGTTCAATGTAGCCCCCAATGGCCCCTCTTTGTTCTCAACCCCTGCCCTCCACACCGGGTCCCTCATTGTTCCCGGCGGGCCGGTCCCTCTTTGATCTCTCGGCAGCTAGACTAAATCATGGTCCCGAATTTAAGTAAATTTCTGTGAGGAAATCCTGAGTAAATGACAGGGATCTCGGGAACTTCGAGGTACAGAGAGACCCTGGGGTGCAAATCCATAGCTCCATAAAAATCCATAAAATGGCAACACAGTTGTAGTGCATACTGAAGAATGCAATTGTACGCTTGCCTTCATAGTCTGAGGCACTAAATATAAGAATTGTGATGTTGCAGTTATACAAAACATTGTTTATAGCACACTGCGAGCCCTCTGAACAGTTCTGGTCGCCACAATACAGGAAGGATGTGGTAGCAATAGACAGATTGCATAAGAGAGTCATTAGGATGTTGCCTGGAGTGGAAGACTGTAATTATGCAGAGAGACTAGATAGGCTGTTTATTCTCGATGGAATGTAGGAAGATGAGGAGTTACCTTTAGACTTTACATTAGATTGTAGAGATACAGCATGGATACAGGCCCTTCGGCCCAGCCAGTCCATGCCGACCAGCGACCACCCTGTACACTAACCTGTGCACATGGGGACAATTTTCCAACTTACTGAAGCCAATTAACCCACAAACCTGTACGTCTTTGGAGTGTGGGAGGAAACTGGAGCACCCAGAGAAAACCCAAAACGGTCTCACAGAGAGAGCGTCCAAACTCAGTACAGACAGCACATGTAGTCAGGAGTGGACCCAGGTCTCTGGCACTGTAAGGCAGCAACTCTACTGTTGCTCCACTGTGCTGTCCCCATAGAGGTTTATAAAATTATGAGGGGCGCAGATAAGACAGATAGCCAGAATCATTTTTCCAGAGCAGAACTAGAGGGCATACAGTAGGTTTAAGGTGCAAAGAGAGAAATTTAAAGGAGATCTGATTCACCCAGAAGCTGGTAAATATCTGGAACAAACTGCCTTTAGGAGATGATGGGGCATGGGCCGTGGAACCGGGGGGAGCTGCAGACTCCCACTTTTTTTTTAGCAATGTTTCCCCCGGGAGATAGCGGTCAGCCCAGCGGATGTACTTTAGTGACCGACATGGACGGTTCAGTGTCTGCAGGAAGCACCAACCTTACCCGTAATACACCGGGGGGTTCAGCAACTCACCATGGTATGGGCGGGCTGGTGAACGTGAAGAGGAGGAGGTTGGAGGGAGGGAGAGTGAAGGATTCCCACACTCACACACGGGGCCGTGTGGAAGTGAGTGACGGGAGGAGGGGCCCAGGGTCTGAGGGCATGAGGTCAAGGGGTCGGACTAATGGAGGACGCTGCTGAACAACCCAACCTTCCTGCTCCTATTTGTAGAGGATTCAGGGACAAAAAACACAGAGAGCTGCCAAGCCAAACACTGGCTAACCCCGGATAGATTCCAGGGTCAGCTCTGGTCTCACACCTGGAAGGATGTCAAGAGTTCGTATGGAAGCCAGAATGGGTGAGCAATGAAAGGTCTCAGTCATGTGTAGACTCTCGGGCTATTTAAGTTGCAGGGGAGGGGAGTAGGGGACTGAGAGCATGTTCACAAACCTGTGGTGGAACAAACAAGGAGAAGTTGTTCCAAGAGAGGTACAACATGGACTGCGGGTGATCACACCAGAGGCAACGGCAGACGACAAACTCAGCAGAGAGTGGAGAGACAGCGCTTCAGGAGACCCTTCACAAAGAGGGCTGGGCCTAGCAACGAAGGGGAAACCTTGTAAAACTCTGGGAGGAAGGGCAAGACAAAAGGGGAGATAGACACAAAATGCTGGAGTAACCCAGTAAGGCAGCATCTCTGGAGAAAATGAATGGGTGACCTATCATTTCGGATCTATCAAAAATAATAATCCCCTGCTCCTATCTCTCATGTAGGCCCTACATCATCTTAAAAATACTTCAAACAAAAAACATTGCAATCATACTTCTACAATGCATTAAAACCTGATTCTAATGGATCAAATTTCAAATTGCCCCTACCGTGGGCGTGGGGGTGCGGCCCCCTCCCATCGCTCGGTTGCTTCGCACGCTCGCCCGGTACCCCCGAGGCCGGTGATCAGTGATCGCTCAGGACCCCCACTTTCAAAAACGCTCCACGGCCCCTGTGGGGTAGATACAATTACATGGTCAAAAGGCATTAGGCCACATACTTGAATAGGAAAGACATATCCATGATACAGGCCTAATGTTGGCAAATGGGATTAGCATAGATAAGCTGCATAGTCGGCATGGAAGGGTCTATTTCTTTGCTGTATCTTCCTATGAAATGTAGTGGGCCCCAGACATAAACGCTTGATCATATGAAGCTTCATTCCAAAGTATCCTAACCTATTTGAAAATGATCAATAAGATATTCTGCTAGAGGTTTTCAAGCACAAGTTTGAACTCTGGGCTTGAAATCTTGTCTCCAGTTCAGACGCCCCTAGTTTTAAATTTCTCTCTGAAAATGTAGGCACACAATGAATCTAGGCCTATACTGAATTAGAGACATTGCTACCCCAACAGTTTGTTAGACTTAAATGATTTCAAAAGCAATATTTGAAGGAGAACAGATGCTAGCCAACTTATCTCCAACTAACATAACTAAAACCAGATTATGTGGCTACTTACCATTCTAAGGCCCATGGGACTTCAGTTACAAAAGCCAGCATCACAGTGGTAATCACACTTCAAAACTAAGAATATTAAATAGAAAAAATAGGTTAGGAAATTGCTCAGTGGGCCAGGAAACATCGGAGGAACGAGAAACAGAATAAACATTTCCAATCAATCGAGTTTCATCTGAACATGAGGAATCAAGGAACTGCAAATGCTGATTTACAAAACAAGACAGAACTATCCCTATTCCTTAATTAGGCAGCATATCTGGAGATAAAGGATAGGTGATGTTTTGGGTGAGGACCCTTCTTCACAATAAAGTCTGAAGAAGGGTCCCGACCTGAAATGTCACCTATCCATATTCTCCAGAGATGCTGCCTTACCCATTGAGTTACTCCAGCACTTTGTGTCTTTTTTTATCCAAACATATTTTGCTTCTGGGCCTGAAGTGCCTTTAATACTCTGAGGTCATGAAACAGTCAACAACATTGCTAATTATCTGCAGTTCCGCCCCAAGGTAAGACTTGATTCCATTCCTGAGGACTGTTTTTAATCTGAAAGGTCGCACATCAGAAATGCAACTATCTATCAATGTACATGAATAAAAACATGGTCCAACCAAACACAATGTATAGTTAAGCCAGAGGATCAACCTTTCAGATTTCTCCATATGAAGCAATGATATTACCATGAACTGAGTTCCCACTTGGCAAAAGATGCCTGCAGCCTCACTGCAACTATGATATCCATCCTGCCAGTCTCCCAACACATATTCAGATGTATGGGCTGTACATAACCTGGGTGTTCGTAACTTGGCGAGGACCTGCTTATTTTGCTGAGCAACGGTGGGCACTGCAGTGGCACAGGGGTAGAGTTGCTGCCTTACAGCGCAAGAAATCCTGGTTCGATCCTCACTACGGGTGTTGTCTGTACCTTCTCCCCATGACCTACGTGGGCTTTCTCTGGGAGTTCCAATTTCCTCCCGCACTCCAAGGACATACAGGTTTGTAGGCTAATTAACTTGGTAACATTTGTAAATTGGCCCTAGCGATAGCTGGTCGGGATGGATTTGAAGGGCCTGTATCTTTAAACTTAAAGCAAACTAAACAATTCTGTGAATTCTGATCTAAGGTGGGACTTAAGTTTGGCATAGTTTAAATTAACACATCTTGGACTCCGGTTGTAGAGTTGTATCACTCAGGGGCAGAAATCGCTATCAAAACATGGGGGGGGACACGATTTCTTGGACACACACACACACACACACACACACACACACACACACACACACACACACACACACACACACACACACACACACACACACACACACACACACACACACACACACACACACACACACACACACACACACACACACACACACACACACACACACACACACACACACACACACACACACACACCTACCTACCTACCTTCAGAGGTTTCAACCGTGGGCCCTGTCGACGGTAACATCGGGGGCTGACCTGGTTGGTGACCGACTCCGAACTCCAGCAACAGCAGCTTCGTCCGCCCCGAATCGTGGGGCTTGAAACAGGCACGTTCGCGGGGCCTTTCATCGCCCGGCGCGGTTTAAAATCGGCTTTAACATCAGGAGCCTCGATCGCCTCGTTGCAGCAGTTTGATTTTAAGCTGCGCCGGGCGATGAAAGGCCCTGCGAATGGACAGATTCAGCCCTTAGAAAGAGTCTGATGACAATAGACAATAGACAATAGGTGCAGGAGTAGGCCATTCGGCCCTTCGAGCCAGCACCGCCATTCAATGTGACCATGGCTGATCATCCCCAATCAGTACCCCATTCCTGCCTTCTCCCCATATCCCCTGACTCCACTATCTTTAAGAGCCCTATCTAGCTCTCTCTTGAAAGTATCCAGAGAACTGGCCTCCTCCACCCTCTGAGGCAGAGAATTCCACAGACTCACAACTCTCTGTGCGAAAAAATGTTTCCTCGTCTCCATTCTAAATGGATTACCCCTTATTCTTAAACTGTGGCCCCTGGTTCTGGACTCCCCCAACATCGGGAACATGTGTCCTGCCTCTAGTGTGTCCAAACCCTTAATAATCTTATATGTTTCAATAAGATCCCTTCTCATCCTTCTAATATCCAGAGTATACAAGCCCAGCCGCTCCATTCCCTCAGCATATGACAGTCTCGCCATCCTGGGAATTAACCTTGTAAACCTACGCTGCACTCCCTCAATAGCAAGAATGTCCTTCCTCAAATTAGGGGACCAAAACTGCACACAATACTCCAGATGTGGTCTCATTAGGGCACTGTACAACTGCAGAAGGACCTCTTTGCTCCTATACTCAACTCCTCTTGTTATAAAGGCCAATATGCCATTTGCTTTCTTCACTGCCTGCTGATACCAGCTTGAATCTTTCAAAAGCTACAATGTGATAAATATCACAAACAAATAAAACTGAAGCAAATAAAGGCAAACAGAAGAACCTTGGAGGGGAGTGGAGAGAGAGAGATGGGGAAAACAATATTAAATAACGTGAGTGACTTGAATGAGGGACTTACCTGCAAGCCAGCCAGGAAACCCATTCGACCGGAGCCCTTAATGATCTTACCCATTTAAATCCGATACCCATTTAAATCTTTCCCATCCACCAATACATCCAATTAGTTCAAATGGTAATTGTACCCGCATCAGACAGCTTTAAGATATTCTTCGTGAATACCTACAGCAATACTTGAAGCTCAAAACACAATTGGTGACACATCATGTTAATACGATGTTAATAGAGACATTTAACAAGCGCTCAACATTGTCTTGTGGATAGCGGAGATTTTAATAGATTATATTTCACTGAATTTCAAAATCTGGATTACAAAACATGGGGAGGATTGTCCCCCACCTCTCAAAGCATGGGGGGACGTGTCCCTCCCCCCAGGATTTCCGCCCATGGTATCACTATGATGGCATTCTGACCTGCCTTTCCTCCAGTGTAACTATCCACCGCAAGTTAAGCACACACAAGGAACTGGTCGAAGAGCAAGAGAGCAGCAGGAATCTGAGTCTGCGGCCCAATCAGAATCGAGGAGGAGGGGTCTCAATCTAAAAGGTTGCCTATCCAAGTTCTCCAGAGATACCACCTATTGCACGTACTATTGCAACGTTTAAGAAACATTTAGACAAGTACATAGCTAGGACAGGGTTTGAGGGATATGGGCTAAAAGACAGGTCGGACTAGTGTAGGTAGGATATTTTGGTCAGTGTGGGCTAGTTGTGCCCATGGGCCTGTTTCCATGCAGTATGACACTCTGACTCTATGACCACCTGACACACTGAGTTACTCCAGCACTTTGTGTCTTTTTTGTCGCTGCAAGTTAAGATTCACCGTAAATTTACTGATAGGCTTCCCAACAACATTTCTAATTGGTTTTCCATTCCCCATGAGCCAAACATATTCACTTTTGAATTTTTTGGGCGAATTTATGTCTTTGAAGGACAGAGCTCCCTTGGGAAACCACACACAACTTCAGCACCAAAAGTAAATACAAAGGAAGGAATGTTTCTTTCTTGAAGCTTGTTAGCACGTGGCCTTTAATTATTGATCATCTTTGAAAAATGCATCAATAAATTATTACTAAGATGCAAATAGCATGAGAATATATATTCAAAGCATTCCATTTATCAGCAATGTTTTCAAGTTATTTCCTTGATAGAATGCATGGCACGCATATTAAAAGAGAAGGCTAGCTTTGTACTTGAAATGCTAAGATTGCACTGAGCTGAAAGCCAGGCAGGATCTGCTTATGATCCAGGCAGTGCAAATTAAATTTCAGCACAGTACCAGTGACATCAAGGATTGGATTTATAAAGTAAACCCCGCTACAATTCATCACACAGAAATTAACGATAGCTTCCACAAAGAACTTAGTTTTTGCAGCTGAATCCCTGGTGACTTAATATGGGGCTTTACATGCATAGAGCATTCAAAATAAAAGTTTGATTTTCAGCAGCAGGATCTGCAATCTGCTCCATATTTTGTATGTTAATAGGTGCAGAAGCAGTATTTCTTGCTAGAGTACGAGTGTCATCTGAAGCACTGGAGTGTTAAAAGGACAGTAAGGTGTTAGCTTAGCTGTGCTTTATAAGCATCAATATGAGAGTTGACAAGGAGTACAGTTCCCATACATAGTAATACATTATAAATCAAATTAATATATTTTTTCTCTGCCTTTGCCATGGATATTTCGAGCTGCCTTCCTCTTCTGGTAGCTATATATCAAACCTTTTTTCATCAAAATGACTTAGTACATTCCATTTAGGGCCTTTACAATGTCTTCCACCTAATTTTATACGGTAAGGTTAGGTTTTACAATTAGGCCTTGGAGATGCAGTCTGGAAAACCTGTGTTAAATTAAATGTCATGTAATATTTATGTTACGAAGTGAAGTTCAGAGATGGAATAATTAGCAGGATAAACTAAGGATACAAACAGTGACAATGGCGTAGTGAGGTAAAGTGGGATTTAATGGGTCAATCAGTTATGATGCCCACACTGCCGTAAATGACAAAAGGAAATGTGCACATGGGGACACAAGGAACTGCAGATGCTGGAATCTTGAGTAAAACACAAAGTGCTGGAGTAACTCAGAGAATCAGGCAGCATTTCTGGAGGACATGGATAGGTGATGTTCCGGGTCAGGAACCTTCTCCAGACAGATTGTGGTAGGTGGCAGCTTTCTCCCCCACTACCACAATTAGTCTGAAGAAAGGGCTCTACCCAAAATGTCACCTACCCATGTCCTCCAGAGATGCTGCTTGACCTGCTGAGTTACTCCAGCACTTTGAGATTTTGCACTTAATTTTAATGTAATTGTGCATCACTCAATTAATCCCCCAGAAAAAAAAAAAATCAGATTTTATTGGCAGGATTGTTGTAGTTTCAATTTCCTCTTATCTTTAAATTGACCCCGTTCTTTTAGAAATTTGGCTTTGTTTGTTGTACGTAGACAAGTTGATATCAATCATACCACCCACAAACTGCCTGCCGCAATGTTGACAATAAATTTGTGGATAATCTAAAGATGAATGTCAATGGTTCACTGGTACCTTATTATTATGTGTACCTAAATACAGTGACATTCTTTTTTTTGCATACAGTGACGATTCTACTATACATTAGGCACAATCATACTTAGTATTAGAGTGTAAGACAGTACATCGCACTGAGTCAGTACACAAGAGTCGCCATGTTTCAGGTGTAATCCTGCACCCTTCAAGTTCAGAGTTGTTATAAATGGTGGAGTCTTAACTTGGCCATAAAGGCCCATTGCCCTGGCGATGGCAGTGGGTCAGAGTTGCAAGGTTGGTCTGGCCAGGTGATGTGTCGGTATCCTCTACTGCTGCGAGCCACGTCCTATCTGCGTGCTCAGCCTCTTGGAGTGGTGCCAGATCTAATGGAGCCCCAGGCTGCTTCAGGGCTTCCATCAGCCCACTCTACTGACTCCGTTTCCTCCATCCCTTGCCTTAGACATCCATCGCTCAGCCTCTGTGACCAGGGCCAGGGGCGCCCCCAGCAGCTGCAGAGTGCCTCTGAGCATCTCCAAGGATGCAGGAAGTAAGCCCCCAGCCCCCTCAGCAGCATCATTCCGTTCCTCTGGCTGCTGCCGCCGCCACCACCGCCATAAATGCATGTACAGTAAACCCCTTGCAAAAACGGACCGTGGGCGGGAGGAGGGTGGGGGATGGAGATGATGGTGCACGTTATTGCCGATTGTCCACTGTAACCGAGTGAGGTGGGTAAAGTTTAACCCAAGGCTGGGAGGGAGGAAACGCGGCGTTAGGAGTGCGGGATTAAACAAACGGGCGTTCACAAGCCAAGGAGCCACAGAGCCCCCAGCCCCACACACAGTGCACCAGAGTCACGCTGCTCGCTCTCTTCGCTCCCACAACCGGAAGCACGTCACGTGGCGCCAACTCATTGAGTAACTGGTAGAAAGTGGGGGGTGGGGTGCAACGGGAGCCTCAGTCCACTATAACTGAAATCCACTGCATTGAGGTCCGATATTGCGAGGGCTTACTGTACAGTAAAGGGCCTGTCCCACTTGGGCGACATTTGGGCGACTGCGGAGCGTCAGTGACTGACGCCCGTAAAACAGTCAAGTTGCACGACATACACGCTGGCGTATGCTGTCATGGGGGTGACTCCCGGTTCGGGTTGAGGCTCTTCCTTCAATGCATGGATTTTAAACATTAATATATTAAATTTAATACAATTAAATCAATTGTGCAAATGAAAAGATGTCTGAGTCGTTCCGTTTCATTTATAGATGTATGTGATCCGCTTCCAGCCATCCGATCGCCAGGGATGGAGAGTTGAGTGAATGTATTCTTAAGGCCCCGCCCCTCTCAACCCCCCTTCTGCCTCTATCCACAGACCTTCTCCACTAGCAGCCAGCCCCAACCCTTCACCCCTCGGCCAGCCCCCCTCTCCCCCCCTTCTTCTTCCTGTTTCCTCTCCTCTTCCTCCCTTCTCCCCGCTCCACTCTTCTCGCGCGCCGCCCCCCTTATCCCCTACCCTTCACCCCCCTCCCCTCTCCTCACATCTTCCATTCTCCGCTCCACCTCCCCCTCCCTACCCCCTCTTCTCCCATTCTCCCTTCTCCCCCGACCCCCCCCCCCATTTGTGGACTAAACCTGTGTCCAGTGATCCCCGCACACTATCCCACACAAGCTAGGGACAATTTATGCAAACCTGTGCGCCTTTGGAGTGCGGGAGGAAACCCAAACGCTAACCCTAACCGTAACTCTATCCCTAGGGATAAATCTGCATTTATCCCATAGTCAATGTTACTGAATCAAATGATGTGGCCTTTGTGCAGTACTATCACGGGATCTAGCTGTCACAGTCTGGGTCCCACAAAGGGGGGCAGCAGGGAAAGTGGGGGGGAGGGGGGGGGGGGAGAAGGGGAGAAGGGGATGTGAGGGGAGGGGGTAGTGGATAAGGGGGAGAAGAGTGGAGCAAGGAGAAGGGAGGAGAGAGGGATGTCCCCCAATTGTGGACCCAGCCTGTGACAGCTAGATCCCACTAACAACTTGTGGCCAACAGTTTAGTTCCCATGAGGAGCAGGCAGAAGTTAGGGTTAGGGTTAGGGTTAGGGTTAGGGTTAGGGTTAGGGTTAGGGTTAGGGTTAGGGTTAGGGTTAGGGTTAGGGTTAGGGTTAGGGCTAGGGTTAGGGTTAGGGTTAGGGTTAGGGCTAGGGTTAGGGCTTGGGTTTCCTCCCACACTCCAAAGGCACACAGGTTTGTATAAATTGTCCGTAGCGTGTGTGGGATACTGTGCGGGGATCGCTGGTTGCAGGCTTGGTCTACAAATGGGGTTGTGTCGGAAGTGGGGGGAGGGAGGTGGAGAATGGGAGAAGGAAGTGAGAGGGGATGTGAGGGGAGGGGGGGTTAGTGGATAATGGGGAGAAGAGTGGAGCGGGGAGAAGGTAGGAAGAGGGGGGAAGGGAAGAAGGGGGAGAGGGGAGGGGAGAAGTGTAGGGGGAGTGGAGAAGGAGGGATGGGGTTAAGAGGGGAGAGGGGAGTTCAGTCTACACTCACTGAATCCGTCCCTGTGAAAAGACATGGTGATCGGATCTGGAAGCGGACCAATACAGCTATAAATACAACTGAACGACTCAGACATCTTTTCATTCGCACAATTGATTTTATTGTATTAATTTTAATATATTTATGTTTAAAATCCATGCATTGAAGGAAGACTATTTTACACCCCATCTGTGGTCCCTAACCCCAACCCTAACCCTAACGCACAGGACCGCATACGTCAGCGTGTGACAGGGCACACGACATGATGAGAAACCCAAATGTCGCCCCAGGATTTTGAACATCCCAAAATCCCGGGGCGACAGGGAAGCACCGCACGTTACCGCGCGTAACTTCAAGCGTCACCACGGCTCACCACGCGTCACGCCCGCGTCACACCCGCGTCACGACGAGACAACCTTTTTCTTGGCTGTCGCATAAATGTCACCGAAATGACACCCAAGTGGGACAGGCCCTTAACATTACTAAACATATTCACTTTGTTTTTCGCATTCTGCTTTGTCCACTTACACCTCCCCTGATCACATGTTGCTCCTTTACGTCCCATTATCACCCTCTCTGTCATTTCAATTCTGTTGTTTAATCCCACCTGCCCTTTAAGATTGAACCCGTTATATTTTCATTTTCCTTAGCCTTTCTTCATCATCCTAAAATCTGTTTATCTCTAACTATTCCCTTTTCTTCTTCGTAAGCATTCCGTTGAGGTTGAGATTGATGAGTTCAATTCTGTTGAAGTGTTAACTCTCTTTCCTTCTCTATAGATCCCCCCAGGCATGTTGAGTTGCTCTAATATTTTCTGTTTCAACATGCAATCTCCAGCATCCACAGCAGTTTGCTCTTGTAAATAATCATAAATCAATAGGTTTATGACAACCATTCTCTTTGATACCTCCATTGTCTCAAGTGGTCAGAATGGTAGGCTGTCATCCAGGACTCAGCGAGGTGAAGTCTCATTTATTTAAACATTGGGAAGACAGCAAGCAATGTTTTCACTCTACCTCACAAACTCCATAGCTTTCGAGTGAGAGGGGGAAAGTTTAAAGGAGATTTATGATGCAAGTTTTTGAAGGAGAGGCATAGGTGCCTGGAACGCACTTCCAAAGGAGGTGGTGGAAGCAGGTGCAATAATAACATTTGAGAGGCACTTTGGCAGACACATGAACAGGCAGGGAATTGAAAGATACAGGCCATGTGCAGGCAGGTTTGCAGTTTAAATTGGCATCATGGTCTGCCCAGACATTGAGGGCTGAACAGTCTGTTCCTCTGCTGTTGGACACAAAATGCTGGAGTAATGCAGCGATCATCATTTATTCCTCACATCCACCCATATAACCTCACTGGACAATCACCCAGAAATATCCTCTAAGTATCAATGTGTAATTCTCCCTGATTAAAAATTAAATGTTCTCCTTTTTATTCCTTTTCTATCCCACTTGTAGCAATCTGTACACCAGAACATTTAGTTGCTAGAGAATGCTGGAATGCAGGACAGGCAGCATCTGTGGAGGGAAGGGTTATGTTTTTCTGCTGTGTTCTGTTGTTCTGTGTTCATTTCTTAGCTACCAACTTCACCTTCCTTCTTGGCGACTGTATGAACCCAAACCACGTTTCCTTGCAATCTTGTTATCATGTTCGACCCTGAGTCTCATTTGAAACTTACATCTGTGCCATTACATTATTTCCACCTCTGTATGATTGTCTGCCTTCACTCTTGCCTCAGCTCCTTTGCAACAGCAACCCTCGTCTTGCTTATTTAATGCCTGGCTGGCCTTTCCAGTTCTCTGGCGCATTGGAGGTTGAGGGGAGAGCTGGCGGAAGTTTACAAAATCATGAGCGGCCTAGATAGGGTAGACAGTCAGAACCTTTTTTCTCAGGGTAGAGATGTCAAAAACTAGAGGGCGCAGGTTTAATGTGAGAATGGCAAGTTTTAACGGACGCAAGAGTTTTAGTAATATACTAGACTAAGTGGGACCCGTTGGGTCCCATGTTCACACGGGAGGGCTGGTCCCCCGACGCAATATTCCACCTCTCCACCAATTCCAATATTGGTAGCCAGTGGGGGAGCTTTCTGGAGCGCTGGTATGGGTTCTTGGGGTGGCAGCTCAGTCTCTCAAGCCAGATCTGTTGGCAGCTAACTCACGGCTGGTGGGCTGGCAGTTGACTCATGACTATTCCTTGAAATTCCATTTCAAGCAGGGTGCAAGGCCACCAAATTCAAATCCATGTTCCTACCATTTCAAGCCGGGTGCAAGGCCACCAAATTCAAGTGCAGTTTCTTACCACTATGAGCAGAGTGGAAGGCCACCGAATTCAAGTGCAGTTTCCAACCACTTTAAGCAGGGTGCATGGCCACCGAATTCAGTGCACTTTCATACCACTTCAAGCAGGATGCAAGGCCGCCAAATTCAAGTGCATTCATTCCACTTCATGCAGGGACGAAGGCCACCAAATTCAAATGCAGCTTCATACCATTTCATGCAGGGTGAAACCACCATAAAATCACACAAAACACCAAACTCACAGTTCAGTAGACATTCAGTGTGTTCAGTTGATTCACAGCTCAGACAGAGTCATGACCTCTCCCTCCGCCATCATGCAGAGACTGAGCCACACCCACACTTCTGGGTTTTATAACCGTTCTCCCTCCCACCGGAAAAGGTGTGGCTTTCAGGGCGTGATTGACAGAAGAGAGATTCTAAACATTTTTTAAACACTAATAACACTTTTATTTTTCATTGATGGGAAGAATTCACTGCACCTGCTCAGTGGAGGGGGGGGGAGGGGGGACTGAGTAAGATGGCCAAAAGTCACAGCCGTAAGTGGTAGCATTTTATCTTAGATCAATATACAGTGCAAACAGGAAGTAAATGCATTTGCAGTAATGCCTTTTAACTTCAAGCCAAAGCACCCAAGCCACCATTTGCAGTAAGTAGTGCCTTTCAAGTTCAAGCCAAAGCACCCAAGCCACCATTTACAGTAAGTAGTGCCTTTCAACTTCATGCCACCATTTGCAGTAAGTAGTCCCTTTCAACTTCAAGCCAAAGCACCCAAGCCAGCCATTTGCAGTAAGTAGTGCCTTTCAACTTCATGCCACCATTTGCAGTAAGAAGTGCCTTTCAACTTCAAGCCAAATCACCTGCCAACATTTGCAGTAAATAGTGCCTTTCAACTTCAAGCCACAGCACCCAAGCCACCATTTGCAGTAAGAAGTGCCTTTCAACTTCAAGCCAAAGCACCCACGCCACCATTTGCAGTAAGTAGTTCCTTTCAACTTTTCAACAGTAAATAGTGCATTTCAACTTCAAGCCCCGCCACCTTTTTCAGTAAATAGTGCATTTCAACTTCAAGCCAAAGCACCCAAGCCATCATTTACAGTAAGTAGTGCCTTTCAACTTCATGCCACCATTTGCAGTAAGTAGTGGCTTTCAACTTCAAGCCAAAGCACCCAAGCCACCATTTGCAGTAATTAGTGCCTTTCAACTTCAAGCCAAATCACCTGCCACCATTTGCAGTAAGTAGTGCCTTTCAACTTCAAGCCAAAGCACCCAAACAACCATTTGCAGGCAGTGCCTTTTTACTTCAAACAAACCATTTTCAAACCACATTAAGGGTACTCACAGTTGTGTAGACATTTGTTCAGTGTTATTCAGAGCACAGAGAGACGTGACCCTTGGCTTCATCCATCTTGCAGAGACTGAGGGTAGCATACCACTTCCTGGTTTTATAGTCCCTCCCCCTCCCTCTAGCAGGTGCAGCAGAGAGAATGGTGATTTATTTTAAACTTCAAGCCAAAGCTCCCAAGCCACCATTTGCAGTAAGTAATGCCTTTCAACCTCAAGCCAAAGCACCCAAGCCACCATTTGCAGTAAGTAGTGCCTTTCAACTTCATGCCACCATTTGCAGTAAGTAGTGCCTTTCAACTTCAAGCCAAAGCTCCCAAGCCAACATTTGCAGTAACTAGTGCCTTTCAACTTCAAGCCAATGCACCCAAACAACTATTTGCATGCAGTGCCTTTTTACTTCAAACAAACCATATTTTTATTTTCAAACCACATTAAGGGTACTCACAATTGTGTAGACATTTGTTCAGTTTTATTCAGAGCTCAGAGAGACGTGACCCTTGGCTTCATCCATCTTGCAGAGACTAAGTGAGGCACACCACTTCCTGGTTTTATAGTCCCTCCCCCTCCCTCCAGCAGGGGCAGCAGAGGGAATGGTGAATTTAAAAAAATCATTAATCTCTCTCTGATTTTTCATCGATGGGAAATATCCTCCGCACCCGTAAGGCGGAGAGGGGCTCTGAGCGAGGTGGCCAAAAATGACGGCCGTAGGTGGCGGCGTGTATCGGAAATCGCAGCACAGTGGGCCAAAAGTGGTCAAGATCGGAGATTTAGTAATATAGATAGATAGATGTGCAGGGGAAGTTTATAATTCGGAGTGGCTGCTGCCTGGAACACACTGCCTGGGGTGGTGGTAGAGGCATAGATATGCAAGCAATGGAAGGAGATGGATCACATGCAGGCAGAGGAGCTTTACATGGCATCATGGTGGACGGAAAGGCCTCTTCCTGGGCTGCACTGTTTCATATTCTATTTTATATGTTCCAATGTTCTCTGTTCTATATTCTACGTTTTGTAAACATGAAGCCATTCTAAATCCTGCTGCCTATGTTCATGCCATATCAGGTCCAATTCACCCATCCACTCTGAGCTTAAGGACCTGCATTGTTCCTGATACTTGAGTCATTCATTCATTCATCATGGAAAGAGGTCTACAGCCACCAGGTTTGCGCTGATCATCAAATTTCATTTGCGTCAATCCTGCACTAATCCCAGTTCAATCTCTCCACGTTCCCTCCCAACGTCCACAAAAACCTGCCACTCAAC
Source organism: Leucoraja erinaceus (assembly GCF_028641065.1). Taxonomy (NCBI): domain Eukaryota; kingdom Metazoa; phylum Chordata; class Chondrichthyes; order Rajiformes; family Rajidae; genus Leucoraja; species Leucoraja erinaceus. Next base: position 119,419,188 of record NC_073378.1, on the reverse strand, counting down.
AGCATAGTACCTTTAATTTACAGTGACCAATTATAGTGACCATTGACTAGCATGTCCTTAGGAAGCAGACGGTAACTAAAGCACCTTGGCTTGAGGAAACCTATGTGGTCACAGGGAGAACATGCAAACTCCGCTCCGACTGCCCCAGAAGCTAGCATTGAAGCCAGGCCGCTCGAGATATGAGGCAATAACCACCATCTGCCCCATTGTGCCATTCAGTGAGTTTATTATGCTAAGCAATGACTTGATTTTAAAATCTGTGTCTTTGCTTTCACATGGTTCCATGGTCTTGCTGTTCTTTGTTTCTGCAGTCACCACCAACTACACAATTCTACAGCTTCTGGGATCACTATATTCAACTGTGCAAGCACTGTTGCCTTTTAGCTGCTGAGGTCCAAACTTTAGAATTTAATTACAGATCGTTGACTTTTCTCTATCTCCTTCCTTCTCCTCTTGCTGCTCTTTGTCTTCCTTTCCTCCTTCAAATGTTCCTTCAACAATCTGCTCTAATTTCACCTTCATGATGTTGAGTAAATATTTAGTTGGATTATGTCCCTGTGATGTCCCTGGGCATATTTTTACTATATTAAAGATGCCATGTGAATGGAACTTGTTATTTTATGCCTAATTACATTAACCAAGCGGCTGTTAGCCATAAATGTTGATATTGTATTGGCTTTGGAGCTGCCATTGGTTTATTATTGGCACATGAACTAATATGAGAATCATTCATGTAGTCATATGCAAATTCATCACAAGATAATCATTCAAGATAATGAAGTTGATTTGTAGAGTTGGTCTTGGATACAGGAATGGAGGGAGAAGGGAATAGAGTCATACAGTGCGGAAACAGACCCTTTCACTGTACCCTAACTGGTACATGTGACAATAAACTGACCTTGTAACCTTGAAAGCTTGAAACAGAAGGCAAAGACAATAACATTTTATATTTGATTATGACATGATTATAAGGCCCTGTACATGCAACTAACCGTGTGCCATTAAAAATGTCAGCGACATCATTACCATTAATTACACCTTCACATTTGAGTTTTTTTAAGCATTTCCATTTAGAATTAAACTTAGTCTGTGAAAACTCTATTTGAAATCAAAACCTGCAGGTACTGTGGTTGGCCAGGAACGGGACTGAGAGCCCCGTATAATGAAAATAACACTGTGGAAAAACAAGTCTTAAACCAAGAAAGCTCTGGTATCATAGGTGTGGCACGTGTGTATGCAGGCCAGTGTGGGTGGGTGGGTTCCTTTGTGTTGCAGTTCAGTACAACTAGTAACAAGGTGAGGGATGCCAACCTAACATTTTTTTACCATGAGAAAAGACTGTGAACTAAGAAACTCAGTGAGTGTGCATCCGCTGCTCTAGATGTCAGCTGATCTACGTCGGTGAGACTAAGCGCAGGCTTGGCGATCGTTTCGCCGAACACCTCCGCTCGGTCCGCATTAACCAACCTGATGTCCCGGTGGCTCAGCACTTCAACTCCCTCTCCCAATCCGAATCCGACCTTTCTGTCCTGGGCCTCCTCCATTGCCAGAGTGAGCACCACCTGAAATTGGAGGAGCAGCACCTCATTTTCCGCTTGGGCAGTTTGCACCCTAGCGGCATAAACATTGACTTCTCCAATTTCCGGTAGCCCTTGCTGCCTCCTCCCCTTCTCAGCTCTCCCTCAGCCCTTGGGCTCCTCCTCTTCCTTTTTCCTTTCTTCTCCCCGCTCCCCCCCCCCCACACCCTCCATCAGTCTGAAGAAGGGTTTTGGCCCGAAACGTTACCTATTTCCTTCGCTCCATAGATGCTGCTGCACCCGCTGAGTTTCTCCAGCATTTTTGTCTAACTCAGTGAGTGGGTCAGGCAGCATCTCTGGAGAACATGGATAGGGGACGTTTTGGGTCAGGAACCTTCTCCAGCCTGAAGAAGGGTCCCAACTGGAAATGTCACCTATCCATGTTCTCCGGAGATGCTACCTGATCTGCTGAGTTACTCCAGCACTTTGTGTCTTTTTTTTTAACCAGCATCTGCAGTTCCTTGTTTCTACAGAGATAAGAAGAAATAGTCTTCATCTGAGGGTGGAAACATTTGTGATTTTTTTTTAAACCAAGAGAGCTAAGAAGGCTCATTCACACAGTGTATTCAAAGTAGAGATAGTTGGATTTTTAGATATTAAGATAATCAATGGATGTTGATCACCCCTCATCCTCCTGCACTCCAGGGAATAGCTTACTCAACCTCTCCCTATAGCTCAGATCCTCTAGTCCTGGCAACATTCCCATAAACTTTCTCTGTACCCTTTTCAGCTTGACAACATCTTTCCTATAACACGGTGCACCGAACTGAACACAATACTCTAAATGCGGCCTCACCAACGTCTTATACAACTGCAACATGACCTCCCAACTTCTATACTCAATACTCTGGCTGATGAAGGCCAATGTGCCAAATGCTTTTTGACCACCTGATCTACCTGCGACTCCACCTTCAGGGAATGATGCACCTGCACTCCTAGATCCCTCTGCTCTACAACACTCCCCAGAGCCCTACCATTCACTGTGTAGGTCCTGCCCATGTTAGACATCCCAAAATGCAACACGTCACATTTCTCTGTATTAAATTCCATCAACCATTCCTCAGCCCACCTGGCCAATCGATCCAGATTCTGCTACAATCTTTCACAACCATCTTCACTATCTGCAAAACCACCCACTTTTGTATCATCTACCAGCCTTTCACATAATAATTCCCAGAACATTCACATTGAGTTGAAAATAGCTTTAGTTGAAAATAATTTATTTTGTTGAGGAAAGAACTAGCTAGCTTGATAATTACGTGCATCGGCATTGATATCTTATATAAGCTATCTCCCTGGACATCCATCGATCAACACCTCATTCCTAGATATGAGTAGGATTAAAATGACAGCAACATGCACACAACCTCATGCACACACACACACACACACACACACACACACACACACGCACACACACACACACACACACACACACACACACACACACACACACACACACACACACACACACACACACACACACACACACACACACACACACACACACACACACACACACACACACACACACACACACACACACACTCACACACTCACACACACTCATGTACACACACACACACACACACACACACACACACACACACACACACACACACACACACACACACACACACTCACACACTCACACACACACACACACTCACACACACACACACACACACCCACACACACACACACACACACACACACACACACACACACACACACACACACACACACTCACACACACACATGTACACACACACACACACACACACACACACACACACACACACACACACACACACACACACACACACACACACACACACACACACACACACACACACACACACATATACACAGACACACACACACACACACACACACACACATGCTCTCACACACACAGACACACACACAGACACACACACACTCACTCACACATGCACATATACACAAACACATATGCACACACACACAGACACACACATGTGCGCACGGGTATGAAATGATATGAAAAATGTTTCCGTGAGAAACAAGAAATGACTAAATGCCAGAAGTATCAAAATGGGGAAAAAAGAGCCCGTTGAGAGTGATAGTGATAGTGTGAATAGATCAGACTGTGGAGAGGATGGTGTGTCTGAGATGTTGAATCTGGGGAAGGATGAGTCGGTGCGTGCTGTTGAGATGCACCATCAAACACTATTCTCATGAGACTTTGTACTCTGGTTTTCTCTCTGATCCTGTTCCACTTCACCACTTCCTTCAGTTTCCATTTCAGGATCCACATTGGCACCCCAAATTGCCTTCGTATTCTCTGAGTCTCATAAATAATGTTACATTCTTTCATTTTGTTCCTATTCATTTCCCCATAGAAAGCAGGAACGGGGTACTGATTCTGGATGATCAGCCATGATCATATCGAATGGCGGTGCTGGCTATGTTTCTAATAGCACTCCATCCATTCAACACACTTTTTGTTCCATTTAACAGCAGTTGAATCAAAGAATCATGAACAGCTTACAACACAGGAGGAGACAGGGCCCTGCGGAGTGTTGTGGAGCAGAGGGATCTCGGAGTGCAGGTATACACTTCCTTGAAAGTGGCTTCACAGATAGATAGGGTGTTCAAGAAGGCTTTCGGAACATTAGCCTTCATCAGTCAGGGTTTCGAGTATGTTATGTTACAGTTGTACAAGATATCGGTGAGGCCGCATTTGGAGTGTTGTGTGGTCACCCTGCATGTACACCATGAAGCTGGAAAAGAGTGCAGAGAAGATTTATGAGAATGTTGCCAGGATTTGAGGGCGTGGAATATAGGGAGAGGCCGGCAAGGCTAGGACTTTATTCCTTGGAATGCAGGAGGCTGAGGAGTGATCTTATAGTGGGGCATGAGATAGGATAGATAGGACGAATGCAGAGAGTCTTTTACCTAGAGTAGGGGAATCAAAAACGATAGGTTTAAGATGAGAGGGGAAAGATCCAATAGGAACCTGAGGGGAAACTTATGGAACAGAGGAGGTAGCTGAGACAGGTACATGGTACATTAAATAACACCATTTAAAAGACATTTGGCCAGGCACATGGATAGAAAAGGTTTAGCGGGATATGAGCCAAACGCAGGCATGTGGGGCTGGTGTAGATGAGGCATGTTGGTGGACATATGATCATGTTTCACACCTTTTGGCCTCTCTCCACTGGCTGCCTGTTCAGTATAGGATTTGTTTTAAAATTATTTTATTTACTTTTAAATCCCTAAATGGTCTTGCCCCGCCCTACCTATCTGAGCTTCTTCACCCTTATACTCCCTCCCGCTCTCTCAGGTCAGATGATCAGCTGCTCCTGATTGAGCCAAAAACTAAGCGGAAGCTCAGAGGGGACCGTGCCTTTGCTGTGTCAGCTCCGAGATTGTGGAATGAATTGCCTCTGCACGTTAAACAGGCCCCTTCTCTAGCTGTTTTTAAGTCACTCCTGAAGACACATCTATTCTCCGTGGCCTTTGTAGACCAGTAAAGTGTCTAATTATTTATTTACTTTATTTGCTTGGTTTTGCTGCGTGGTTCGTACTCGTGTTTTATGTCTTTTAATTTATTGTTTGGATTTTCGTATGTAATTTATGCGCCTCGTGTTAGCTGTATGTTCTGTTGTTCTGCCTGTTTTATGATGTCTTGCTTATTTTCTTTTTCTGTACAGCACTTTGGTCAGCTTTGGTTGTTTTTTAAGGTGCTTAACAAATAAAGTTATTATTATTATTATTATAAGCAGGTTGGGTCAAAGAGGCTATTCCATATACCTATGACTATGACTCTATGACAGAAGGAGACATTTTGGCCCATCTTGTCCATGCTAGCTCTCTACTAGAGCAATTATCTACTTCCACTCAACAGCTCTCTCTCCATGGACATATAATTTTGTTTCTACAGTGCTCGTTTATCCAATAGTTTTTTGAAGGATACCATAGAACCTTCCTTCAGTCTTCAACATGTTATATACTTTGGCTTGCTCCATTGTAGTCCGGTTACCTAGTTTAACGAATAATTTACTTGAACCTGGTGAGACGCAGGAGGAGCCCGGCCAGGACTCACCCCACAGAGCCCAGTCCCTCCACGCACTAGAATCTCCCAGAGTAGTTATTAAGAGGGCTGATCCATGGGCGGTTGCTGCTGGGACGCAAGTCGGGGCCTGATCAACCCCGGCGAGGTTGTCTGGTGTTGTGAGACCCGAAACTCCCGATGACCCCAGATCACATCACTGGGGATGTGTGTCCCAGCGCATCTAGAAGATGTATGTTTTTCACACTCATATTGTTTATTGAATATTTTATATATATATTATATATTGGATGTTTATAGATTGTGGAGGCATTAGTTGTGATCTTTAAGAATCACTAGACTCAGGGGTGGTTCCAGATAATTGGAAAATTGCAAATGTTACTCCGCTGTTCAAGAAGGGTGTGAAGAAGAACTATAGATGGATTAGATTGACTTCAGTGGTTGGTAAGATTTTAGAGTCGATTGTAAAGGATGAGATTTCTGAGTACTTAGAAGCGCACGATAAAATCGGCCAAAGTCAACATGGTTTTGTGAAAGGGAGATCTTGCCTGACGAATCTGTTGGGATTCTTTGAGGAAGTAAATAGCAGGATAGACAAAGGAGAGTCAGTGGGTAGACAAAAATGCTGGAGAAACTCAGCGGGTGAGGCAGCATCTATGGAGCGAAGGAAATAGGCGATGTTTCGGGTCGAGACCCTTCTTCAGAGGGTGTGGTTTACCTACATTTTCAGAAGGCCTTTGATAAGGTGCTGCATGTGAGGCTGCTAAAGAAGATGAGAGCCCATGTTATCAGAGTGAAGATACTAGCATGGATAGCAGGTTGGCTGGTTGGCAGAAGGCAAAGATTGGCAATAGGGGGGGGGGGGGGGGTTAATGGTTGGCCAGTGACTAGCGGAGTTCCGCAGGGCTCGGTGCTGAGGTGCTACCCTTCACAGTGTATATAAATGATTTGGATCAGCAAATTGAAGGCTTTGTTGCCAAGCTTGCGGTAGATACAATGATAGATGGAGGGGCAGGTAGTGTAGAGAATGCAAGGACTCGGCCAAAGGACTTGGACAGTTTGGGAGAGCGGGGCTGAGAAGTGGCAGATGGAATATTGTGCAGAAAAGTGTGGAGTCATGCATTTTGGTAGTAGGAATAAAGGCGTAGACTATTTTCTAAATGGAGAGAGAATTCAGAAATCAGAGGTGCAAAGGAACTTGGGAGTGCTGGTGCAGGATTCCCAAAAAGTTCATTTGCAAGTCAAATTGGTGGTAAGTAAGGCAAATGCAGTTCTAGCATTTATATCGAGAGGGCTACAGTACTAAAACTGGGATGTAATGCCGAAGGCCCTGGTCAGGCTGCATTTGGAATATTGTGAGCAGTTTTAGGCCTCATATTTGAGGAAGGATGTGCTGGCATTGGAGAGGGTCCAGAGGAGGTTTGCGGGACTGATCCCAGGAATGTGTGGGTTAAAATATGATGAGCGTTTGAAGGCCTGTACCCACTCGAGTTTAAGATGAGGGGAAACCTCATTGAAACTTACTGAATAGTTTTCTTCTTCTTCTTCCTGCATATGGCATGCACAGCCTAAAGTTGTAGGACAACTTGACTGAATAGTGAAAGGCCACGATTGAGTTAATGTGGAGAGGGTGTTTCCTAGTGGGAGAGCCTAGGACTAGAGACCATAGTCTAAGAATAAAAGGATGCACCTATAGAAAGGAGGTGGGAACAAATTTCTTCATCAAAGGGTGGTGAAGCTGTGGAATTCATCGCGACCGACAGCTGAGAAGGCCATGGATATTCTTATGGCGGAGGTTGTCAGATTCTTGATTAGTAAAGGTGTCAGTGGTTATGGGGTGAAGGCAGGAGAATGGGGTTGAGAGGGAAAGTTAGATCAGCTATGATTGAACGGCGGAGTAGATTTGATGGGCCAAATGGCCTAATTTTGCTCCTAGAACTTATGAACTTGTGAATTTATATTTGTCGAGTCATTGCGTTAATGTGCCTATAAAACTGCAGCAAGAACGAATTTCATTGGTACACAAAAATGCTGGAGAAGCTCAGTGGGTGCAGCAGCATCTATGGAGCAAAGGAAATAGGCAACGTTTCGGGCCGAAACCCAGACTGATGGGGGGTGGGGGGGGGGGGGGAGAAGATAGGAAAAAGGAGGAGGAGGAGCCTGAGGGATGGGAGGAGACAGCCCGAGGGCTGGGGAATGGGAGGAGACAGCAAGGGCTAACAAAATTGGGAGAATTCAATGTTCATGCCCCCAGGATGCAGACTTCCCAAGCGGAACATGAGGTGCTGTTCCTCCAATTTCCGTTGTTGCCCGCTCTGGCCATGGAGGAGACCCAGGACAGAGAGGTCGGATATGGAATGGGAGGGGGATGTCCATATGGACTGTGCGTGTTTTCCCTGTGACCTCCGGGAGGGGAAGTGCTGAGCCTCCGGGAGGTCATGTTGGTTATTGCGGACCGAGCAGAGGTGTTCGGCGAAACGATCGCCAAGCCTCCGTAAGAATTTCATTGTTTTGTTCCCAGTGTATATGACAATTAAATTCTTGACTTTCCTGACTTTTGACTCGGGGTCTGGTAGGCAGTTCGTTTCAGATTCCAACCACATGTTATGTAATAAAATGAAGGAGGATAATGCAAATGATGTGGTGTATGTAGATTGCCAGAAGGGCTTTTGGTAAGGTGCAGAGCAAAAAGCTAATCAGTTCATTCCTCCAGCCTTCCTATATCCTGCTGCAATCTATCACCATTCTCTTCACATTTCACAGTATTGCCACATTTTGCGTTATCCACAAATATTTACTAAAGTGCCCCTTAATTCTAGATAGACAAATGGACACAACATGTTGGAGTAACTCAGGAAGTCAGGCAGCATCTCTGGAGAAAAGCTTCTCTATTTTTCAGTCTGAGTCCCAAAATGTCACCTATTCCTTTTCTCCAGAGATGCTGCCTGACCCGCTGAATTACCCCAGCTTTTTATATCTATTTTCGACATAAATCAGCACCTGCATTTCCTTCTGACTCACAGTTAATTATTTTCCTCTTTAATTTGTATCCGTGACGTCTGGCCTTCAATCAAAGGAACGGCCGGCCATTATCCACTCTCTTCTGACCATTCGTTATTTACAAACCTCTATAGAATCTCCGCTCAGTTTTCTATTCTGGATAGAAAACCGTCCTGGTTTCTTTAATCTATCCTTGTAACTGCAGTCCTTCATCACAGGAAACATCCTCATAAATCTTTTCTGGATCCTCTCTAAAGCCTTCACACCATTCCTATAATGCGCTGACCAGAATATAACACACCATTCTAGCGGAGGCCGGACTGGTGTTTCACAAAGGTTCAGCATTTAGTATCATATTAATGAAGCCCAGGATTGTGTATGCTTTATTAAATCCTGTCACAACATGTCTTCCATCTTCAAATATTTGTGCACATGTGATCCTCTGGTCCCACACTCTTTGCTACATCAGTATTGGGGAGGCACAGTGGCGCAGCAGTGGAGTTGCTGCCTTACTGCGCCAGAGGCCTGGGTTCGATCCTGACTATGGGTGATGTCCATGTGGACTGTGCATGCTTTCCCTGCGACCACGTGGGTTTTCTCCGGGTGCTCCAGATTCCTCCCACACTCCAAAGATGTACAGGTTTGTAGGTTAATTGGTAAAATTGTAGCTTGTCCCTAGGGTGTAGGATGGTGCTAGTGTAAGGTGATCACTGGTTGGTGCAGACTCGGTGAGCTGAAGGGGCCTGTTTCTGCACTGCATCTCTAAAGTAAACTTAAGTATCCTTTAGTCTACACTGTTTTTCTTCATTCATCCTACTAAAACTTATCACCTCACATTTCTTCACATTCTTCACTATCCCAACGTTTATGAAACAGTTAGACAGGTACATGGATTGGACAGGATTGGAGGGATATCGGCCAAATGTGGGTATGTGGGACTAGTGTAGCTGGGATATGTTGGCCGGTGTGGGCAAGTTGGGCCGAAGGGCCTGTTTCTGCACTGTATCACTCTATGACTCCATGACGCTATAAACTTGATCTGTCTCATGTCCATAAATTCCACTTGCCTGTTTACATCCTTCCACAATCTATCATTGTGCCTGCACATCACCCTCCAGCACCAAGACCGCCAGGGGACCTATGCGAGGATTTTATTTGTGTATTTTAGCTCTGCATTCAACACCATTGTGCCAGAGCTACTACACTCCAAACTTTCCGAGTTGACTGTGCCTGAACCCCTCTGTCAGTGGATCACCAGTTTCCTGACAGACAGGAAGCAGCATGTGAGGCTGGGAAAGCACATTTCGGATCCGCAGACCCTCAGCATAGGAGCACCGCAAGGCTGCGTACTCTCCCCTCTCCTCTACTCTCTCTACACCAATGACTGCACCTCCACTGACTCCTCTGACAAGCTTCTCAAGTTTAGGGAAGACACAACCCTGATTGGACTGATTCAGGATGGGGAGGAATCTGCCTAGAGACAGGAAGTGACACACACAGTTGGCGTCCTGGTGTAATCGTAACAACTTGGAGCTCAATGCTCTTAAGACAGCCGCCAAGGAATTGATTGGTGATGAACTGTTAGGAAGAGTGGGCAAGATCATCTCTGACCCCTCTCACCCTGTCCACAAACCCTCATCCTGGAAGGCGACTCTGGACCGAAACTGCCACAGCCAGACATAAAAACACCACAGTAGCTGCTCTACTCAAAATCTGTGGCCTCCTTTTGGGTATTTTATTTAAGTTTAATTATGTTTTTTTAATGTTAACCGTGCCATTCCTGAACCACTGTCATCTCCATCTGGACCTTGGAAATTGAGGCTTGCAACCCCATGCCTAGTCATTAATAAAGATTAAAAACAGTTCGAAAATAAGTCCATGGAAGTGAGAGAGGTGGTTTGTAGTTTTGGGGTGTGCAGGTTGGTTCAGGAAGCTGAAGGTTGTAGGAAAGTAACTGTTCCTGAATGTGACGGTGTGGGACCTCAGTCTTCTGGAGCTCCTGCTCGACAACAGAAGCAGGGCATGATGGGGTCCAATTCCACCTTCTTACAGCATCCCCTGCAGATCTTCTGTTGGTGGATCGATGTGGCCTGTCCTCACCTTCTCCAGTGTCATGGTCTGTGGACTGTTTTTTCTGCCAAGGGTGATTTTTTGGAGTGGTTGAATGGACTAGACCTCAGGGTTGAAACTACCTCACAAATATAAACAGAGAAGAGAATTAAGAGTGAGGAGGGAGGAACTGCAGATGCTGGCTTATACCGACAATAGACACAAAATGCTGGAATAACTCAGCGGGTCAGGCGCTCCTGTTTGCTATTTCAAATCAAATAGATTCTATCTTTGAATAATTAAGGGGAGATGAGAATGGAACAGCAATCAGTGATGACGAAGGGGTGCTGTGAAGTTTAATGAAGGTGGGAGGAGAGCGATGACAGGGTTTTGAAACGGGAACAGTGGCTGAAGAGAGGATTCCATTTATAACATTAGTAAGAATGGAGGCCAAGAATTTCAATGTTGGCAAAAAGGCAATGTTTTCATTCCAACAGTCTGAGCTGAATCCAACACCTAAGTAACAAAACAAATGTAAAAACCTTTTTAATGGCTGCATGGGGAGGTTTAGCTCAGCTGGGAACGTGACAGACATCACATACAAATGCATATTTAGTTATCTTTCAATATGTTGCACACCATGTATTTGTGCTGCAATGCTGTCCAAGTGCAACTTTTAATCAACCAGTCGAAAGCTAAGTGGGAATTTATAGGGAAGAAACAAGGAACCACAGATGCTCGTTTAGCAAGGAAAGACACAAAATGCCGGAGAAACTCAGCGGGTCAGGCAGCATTTCTGGAGAACATAGATAGGTGACTTTTCAAGTCCAGATGAATAAGAGTCCTGACCCAAAATGTCACCTATCCATGCTCTCCAGGAATGCTGCCTGACCCACTGAGTTACTCCAGCATTTTGGAAATTTATAGGGTCATATTCCTTGTAGTTGATGGGAAGGCTGAACAAAGGGCTGATTTCAAGATGGCGGTGGAAGGAGAAGAAGATTGGTGAGCGGGCTGTGGGCTCACCTCTACGCCATTGGAGACACTGTGGGGGTTCCAATGTCGGCTGCGGGAGGTGCCTGGGGCATAGAGGTTGAGCAGTGGCCACAGGAGGGGAGGGGAGGGGACGGTACGCCCGCAGGTCAAGGTAGGCCGCTAAAGGCCCTGCGGCAGCCAAGGGATTGTGTGGATCGGGTGCTGCTGGAGGCTCCGTTGAGGGCATGCGGACGGATCAAACACGGCTTGCAGCAGCACAGAGAGGCAGAGCAGCGGTGGAGGACACCGACAGCATTGCCAGGCCAGGTCAACCCCTGTATCACGGACACAGTGCCACCATCAGGACAGTGGGCCATTACAGCCAAGAAAAGACTCTGGACTATTAACAACTGTAAAACTTGAAGTTGGCGTCTGAAATGTGCAACTCTTTGTGTACTGTCTCGGTGAGGTTTACAATTCTTACACTGCAATCGATGTACTTTTGTACTAATCTATGAGTGTGCTTATCTATAGTATGATTTTACTGGATTGAATGCAATACAAAGAATTTCACTCTACCTAGCTATGTGACAATAACATATGTTAGAATTGACCTTTTTGCAGGGGAGAAATTAGGTTTTGTGTTGTTTTTGCATTGCCAAAATTAATGCTTTCATAAGGTCATCAGGTCATAAGTGATTGGAGAAGAATTAGACCATTCAGCCCATCGAGTCTTCTCCATCATTCAATCGTGGCTGATCTATCTCTCCCACTTAACTCCATTCTCCTGCCTTCTCCCAATAACCCCTGACACCCGTACTAATCCATTAATCCATTTGTATTGATAGCATTCTCCTCTTTCTTTCTGGTACTCCATGCAGTCTGCAGTCTGATCCAGACCCTTCAGTCTAAAGAAGTGTTTTGACTGGAAACGTCACCTATTCCTTCTCTCCAGAGATGCTGCCTGACCTGCTGAGTTACTTCAGCGTTTTGTGTCTATCTTCGGATTAAACCAGCATCTGCAGTTCGTTCCTGCCCACTTCAGTTTTTCCTTCAGCTTTTCCTGTTCATAGTGAGTCTGAGTGAGCACTGACCTTGCCAAGACTCCACGGCATTACATTTGGTTTGTATTCAGCTAAATGAGACTTAGGCTTGGTCAAAACAAATATCACCGGCATCATGTAAAAGTATTCTTGTTAAACAACTGCCTTGCCCAATGTCTGGCAACAGAAGGGTTGTTAATAATTCCAGAGGTAATTTTCTATATAACCGCTTTGTTCAATGATCCTTTTGCCTACAGATAAGATCTCTGACTTTGTTCTCTCTTGGCTGATGTGTAACTAGCAAATCTCTTTCTTCTTTAGCTCTGAGCGTGTGAATTTAAAAATCCTTTGCAAAAAACTATTTTCCCAAAACGCCCACCTTCTCCCCAACTGTGCATTAACTGATGTAGAGAGCCCGTCATTGATCGCGGATCATAGATTAAGAAGTTAGGCAAAATTATGTTGGTCAACAATTGCACAGGTAAGAGTTTTGGAACATAATAATTAAAGGATTGGAAAATAGTAAATATCATCCTTAAACTGATTACTAGATGGCAACATATAAAAGTACACTTTAAGCAGGATTGTAGGTTTTCATTGACCTTGCTTGTCCACCTTTTTGTTGTTCTGACCACAGTCTTAAGGGCCTGTCCCACTATGGCGACCTTATTTGCGAGTTTAGGAGAGTTTGCGCTTCTTAAAGGGGTATTTGCTCACAAAGGGGTTTGCTCACTTAAAGGGTATTTTCTTCATGAAAAAACTCTTTGGGAAACTCTTTTATGTTAAAATGAGATGGACCAGAAGCAAAAGAGCAAGAGTCATTGGCTAAGTTTAGGACTATACCCTATCAGAGTCGTCCCACAATCTCCATCCTCCTTGCAGCCTAACAAGTGTTTTTGTTTCCTTTCCAGCTCTGACAAATGAGTCTTCAGTGTTCTCTGGAGCATTGGAGGATGAGGGGAGACCTGATAGAAGTTTATAAAATTGTGAGAGGCACAGTTAGGGTAGACAGACAAACCCTTGTTCGCAGGGCGAGAAATGTCAAAGACGAAGGCATAGCTTTAAAATGAGAAGAGCGAAGTTTAGAGTAGATTTAGAGGCAAGATGTTTACGCAGAGGAGGTTAGGTGGGGGGGGGGGGGGGGGGGGGGGGGGGGATGTGATTGTGGAGGCCAATATGATAGTGGTTTCTAAGAGAGACTTTTGAATAGGCATATGGATATGTAGGGAATGGAGGGATATGGATCAGGTGTGGGCAGAGGTGATTACAGTGGTTTAACTCGGCATCATGTTTGGAGCAGAACTGTGCTGTACTGTTCTACGTTCTAGGTTCTCTATGAAGCAGTGACTTCTCCCCACGACTGGTGAGCCCTTCTGGCATTTTCTATTTTTATTTTAGATTTCCAGCACCTGCAGCATATTTTTTTGCATTTGGTTAGATCTGATAGGAATGTTAAGCAGAGGCACAGGTGCCGAGAAAGGCGTCTATTTCCGGATTCAGAGCTGCAAAATGTTGATATGTCCTTTCAGCCCTTCTGATTCAAATCAGGCAAGATGCTGGGCAGGATGTGATCTGCGAGCAAACTGAGGCCGCGAGTAGTAACCACTACGCGGGAACTCCTCTCGACCATGAAGGAGATTTACCAGTGATCACCTACGACCACACGTTGACCATGCTGCGAGCTTGTGGCGAGCGCAAACTCTCCTAAACTCGCAAATAAGGTCGCCATAGTGGGACAGACCCTTAAGACTGTGGTCAGAACTACGAAAAGGTGGACAAGCAAGGTCAATGAGAACCTACTTTGACTGCACGGATTGGAATGTGTTCAGGGAAGCAACCACAAGCCTCGATGAATATACAGACACTGTATCATCATAGGTCGTCAGCTTTTGTGAGGACAGTTGCATTCCCACTAGGACCCGGATCAACAACGCCAAGCCCTGGTTTACTGCAGAACTCAGACAGCTCCGACAGTCTAAAGAGGAGGCCTACAGGAGCAGGGATGTAGACATCTACAGGCAGGCAAAGTACAAGCTGAGAAGAGGAATCAGAACTGCCAAGGAAAGGTACTCTGAGAAGTTGAGGAGCAAGTTCTCAGCTAGTGACTCTTCTTCAGTTTGGAAGGGCTTGCAAGAAATCACCAGCTACAAGTGGAAAGCCCCGCTCCTTGGACAATCGTCAGCTGACCAACAACCTCAATGAGTTCTACTGCAGGTTTGACAAGCAGAAACATAACCCTGGTACCCCCTTCCCCCCACCCCAACCAACACAGCCGGACTCCAGTTTGCAGTTTGCATATCGGGCCAACAGATCTGTGGATGATGCAGTCAACCTGGGCCTGCACTTCATCCTCCAGCACCTAGACCATCAGGGGACCTATGCGAGGATTTTGTTTGTGTATTTTAGCTCTGCATTCAACACCATTGTGCCACAGCAATTACACTCCAAACTTTCCATGTTGACTGTGCCTGAACCCCTCTGTCGGTGGATCACCAGCTTCCTGTCAGACAGGAAGCAGCATGTGAGGCTGGGAAAGCACATCTCGGACCCGCAGACCCTCAGCATAGGAGCACCGCAAGGCTGCGTACTCTCCCCTCTCCTCTACTCTCTCTACACCAATGACTGCACCTCCACAGACTACTCTGACAAGCTTCTCAAGTTTGCGGATGACACAACCCTGATTGGACTGATTCAGGATGGGGAGGAATCTGCCTACAGACAGGAAGTGACACAGCTGGCATCCTGGTGCCATTCCTCAGCCTCACTTCCTGGTGCCATCGCAACAACCTAGAGCTCAATGTTCTTAAGAGTGGAATTGATGGTAGACTTTAGGAGAGTTCCCCCTCCCCTCACCCCACTCACCATCAACAACACCACAGTCACATCTGTGGAATCTTTTAAGTTCCTGGGAACCATCATCTCCAAGGACCTTAAATGGGGGGCTACCATCGACTCCACAGTCAAAAAGGCACAACAGAGGATGTACTTCCTGCAGCAACTGAGGAAGCTCAATCTGTCACAGGCAATGATGGTCCAATTCTATACGGCCATCGTAGAGTCTGTCCTCACCATCTCCATCATGGCCTGGTTTGGCTCAGCCACCAAGCACGACATCCGGAGGCTGCAGTGAATCGTCCGATCAGCAGAGAAGGTTATTGGCTGCAACCTTCCCTCCATTGATGAACTGTACACTGCAAGGGCCAGGAAGTGAGCGGGCAAGATCATCTCTGACCCCTCTCACCCTGGCCACAAACTCTTTGAATCAATTCCCTCTGGAAGACTGTCAAAGCTGCCACAACCAGACCTAATAACAGCTATTTTCCATGAGTAATAGCTCTACACAATAACCAAAAACCTGTAGCCTCCTTTTGCTCTGGTATTTAATTTAATTCATATGTTTAATCAATAATGTTTTATTATTAACGTTTAATGTTTTATGTATCATTCTTAACTGTCACTGTATGTCATTTTGTCACTTGCGGGCGGAGCACCAGGCAAATTCCTTGTATGTGAATACTTGGCCAATATTCATCAATCATTCATTCATTCATTCATTCATTCATTTATTCATTCATTCATGCATTCAATCATCCATTCAATCAATCATTCATTCGTATGTGTGAAATAGGCCAGGGTGGCCTCTCTTCAGTTCCTTGCAGGCAGGAGCTCCACTGTCAGATCATGTTCTGTTCTAACACAATACTACGCAGGTACTTTGATGTAGGGTGGAGGAGGGGCAGCAAGGGTGCAGAGCATAGAGCATTGCTGGAGCAAGGCATAGATTCCTATCTTGGGAGGGCTTGATGTTATTTTCCAGGTGCATTCCAACACACGTTTGAAGATTTTGTTGATTGATAAGCACAGTATATCATGCAGAGTACAAAATGTACACGTATGCAAGGTTGCCTGGTTAACATATAATGAGCGTTTGATGGCACTGCGACTGCACTCGCTGGAGTTTAGAAGGGTGAGGGGGGGACGCCATTGAAACTTGCTGATTAGTGAAAGGCCTGGATAGAGTGGATGTGGAGAGGGTGCTTCCAATAATGTGAAAGTCTAGGATCAGAGGGCACAGTCTCAGAATAAAAGAATCTACCTTGAGAAAGTAGGTGAGGAGAAATTCCTTTAGTCAGAGAGAGGTGAATATGTGGAATACTTTGGCACAGACGACTGTGAAGGCCAAGTCGTCTTTTTAAGGTGGAGATTGACAGATTTTTGATTAGTAAGAGTGTCAAGGGTTATACGGAGAAGGCAGGAGCAAAGGATTCAGAGGGAGAGATAGATCAGACATAATTGAATGCCGGAGAAGACTTGATGAGCCGAATGGCCTAATTCTGCTCCTGTGACTTGCGAACTTTTAAACTTGTCTGACTGATTTCTTTACCCCAAGTCACATGGTTCTCCCAAAAGAGCCAGCAAGTTCTAAATGTGTATACTCATTTCATGTAAGCTCAAATAATGCAATGTGTTATATTTATTCTGGAATTCCATTTGTGAATGTCAATTTTGATGCTGACCGTTTTGGAAGTGCCTTGTGATATCAAGACTTACTACTTTCTTGATTTTGGCATTGCTGGATTCCAGATCTTACCAAGCAGCTATTTGTGTGCTTCAGAAGTGTATTCTAAATGATCGACATTGGTGTCAAAAGCTAAGTTATCGTGCAATAATTAAATTTCTGTACCAAAAAATGGCATCATTCTCTTTGATTGGAATAAGTTTATTAATTGCTTTTCAGAGCAATGTATCCGGTACACCAGTTACAGATGAATCATCCATAATTACATCATTTATCATTTTAAAGCAGTAATTTAACAGGTTTAGTGATTTTCCAATTGTTGCAACCACTCCTATGACGTTAATTTATTAAGGTAATAAAAGAGGTTGCATAATTCGGGGACTGTTTTTTCATCTTGTCTTGTTGGTGCCATAATTTTAGTGGGACTTGGACTCCTTTCAAGTGTTCAAGTCAACAAATTAATTTATGAATAAATGTGGCCGTAACATTAATGCATCCCTGTGTTCTGACCCCCAGCTTGAGAAACAGATGTGAGCGCCTTACTGCTGTGCCATTGAAAATCGGGTTTGGTTTAGTTTAGAGATAAAGCACGGAAACAGGCCCTTTGGCCCAGTGAATCAACACCGACCAGCGATCCCCGTACACTAAAGGGCCAGTCCCACTTAGGCGATTTTTCAGCGGACTGCCGGCGACTGTCAATGACTGCCTGAAAAACCGGCAACTGGAATGGCGACTGTCAGAGTGGAACACACACACAAACACATCGCTTCCATCGCCAGCCCGTTATGCAGGCGGGGGAGAGGGCAAGCAAGCTGTCTAAAAAAAAATCACACAGTGCAAAGCCAAGGTTCTCGGAGGTTCTCGTAGGTTGTAGCTGGTGCTGACCGGTGAATTTCATTGACCGGGAATGTTAAATGTCCACCGAGCTTCACAGCCGTGTATCTCTGGCTTCTTAAAAGTTGTCTCCACTCCTTCTCCTCCCCAACCTATCCCCCCCCTCTTTTAAAGGACTTACCGTACACTGGGCTTTTTTAATTTTTTTATTTATTAGTTATTTATTTCGGACAGAATAAAAGAATAAAAAGCAAATGTGAAACAGCATACAAAAAACAAAACACAAATATTTATAAAGTGGCATAAACAATATCTATAAATAAATGAAATCATATGTGTCCGAAAAGGAGCAGGAAGAAGCCAAAGCTTATTAATTTCCACCCCTTATTCAACTGCTTGTAATAAATCTCATACAAATTTAGCAGCTATATGTATACCATATGTACACCAGCCACTATATGTACACCATGTACACCAAATTATGTACACCAAATTATTTACATTTGAACACTAATCAAATATTTACAAAGACATACAAATAGAAAAAAAGAAAAAGAAAAGAAAAAACCTGCAGATACTATACAGTATCTCTTAGTCATATATACAACCCATCACTCTATAATCACCCTTCCCAATACAATCAGTATAACAAATATCACAATCACCTATCCTCATCCCAATATCCTATTAAACAAGTGTTTTTGTACATCTTTTTAAACTGAATTATGCTTGTGCTAAGTTTTATCTCCTGTTCCAGACCATTCCACAAATTCACCCCACAGATTGCTATGCACATACTTTTAAGAGTTGTTCTGACATTGAGTTTTTTTAAATTATGTTCCCCTCTCAAAATTATACCCACCCTGTCTTTCCATAAACAGTTTTTGTATATTTCTTGGAAGTAAATTATTTCTTGCTTTGTACATGATTTGCGCAGTCTTAAATTTAACCAGATCGGTGAACTTCAGTGTATGTGACTTTAAGAATAATAAATTGGTATGTTCAAGATATCCAACGTTATTGATAATTCTTATTGCTCTTTTTTGTAATGTGCATCAGTCGTCTTTTTACAGTGCCAACCTACCTGTTCATCGCGGTGTGTGTCTGTATCATATTGGCGCTTCATTCTAGTCCCGATAATTTTTCAACATGTTGAAAAATTCACGGCGACTATAATGAGGCCGCGACTAGATGCAAGAATGCGGGGACTCCTCACGACCATGAAGGCGGTTCCCCGGCAACCACCCGCGAACATGTGGCGACGATGTGGCGACTGCATAGTCTCCTGCAGTCACCTAAAAAGTCGCCTAAGTGGTACAGGCTCGTTACCTGCCGTGCCCTCAAGGTCGGCTGTGGGAGGCATCCCAGGAACACAATGGTGTACGGGCGAGAAGAGGAATGTCGATACGCTGAGCGATCCAGGGTTTCCCCTGGACCTGACTTTGGAAATGGTGCCAAATCTGGAGTCTCAAAAAGAATTTCATTATGTTTTGCGCGTGACAATAAAGAACTATTGTCGGCAGATGTAGAGCTGCTGCCTTACAGCGCCAGAGGCCCGGGTTCGATCCTGATTACGGGTGCTGTCTGTAAGGAGCCTGCACGTTCTCCCCGTGTCCGTGTGAGTTTTCCCCAGGAGCTCCGGTTTCCTTCCACACTCCAAAGACGTACAGGTTTGTAGGTTAATTGGCTTTGGTAAAGTTCTAAATTGTTCCTAGTGTGTGTAGGGTAGTGTTACAGGGATCTCTGGTCGGCACGGACTCAGTGGGCTGAATGGCATGTTTCCCCTGTATTCAAAACTAACAAATTAAACTCAATCGCTCTTTGAAACAGCAGCCTTGCTCTGAGCTCTTCAGCTTTGTGCATGAGTGATTGAAGTTAGCTGGAAGTATGCTTGGAAGTGTTGGTGGGGCAGGATCCCATTGTTACAGCCTCCCAACTGGGCCAACCCTTGTGCCTGTGGTCTGTTTGTACTCACAGCTGTTCCTCCAGCGTTGAGTCTCATAAAAACTGCTAGCCCCGAAAGCTGCTTTGATTTGACAATGATCGACAGGAGACGTTCAGCACTGGATCTGACGACTTGCTCAGCGCTGGAACAGGTAGCTAACAAGGAGAAACCTACATGCAAGGCTGTTTTAAGAGGAGCAACATGCAAAATGTCACCACTCAGCAGCCTCATTTCCTTCAGGTAAATGTCATCAGATTTCAGATAAATTTTGCACAATTTCAATTCACATTTAACTACTTCCAAGCACTCCTCAGAGGCTACTTTTTTATTTAGCTGTGATTAGGTCTCAGCATCATCAGAGACCCACACGACCTTGGCCACACACTCATTTCACCCCTACCATCGGGAAGAAGGTAGCGCCTTGGAAACTGTAACGTCCAGTTTCTGCCCTAGAGCCAATTGGCTATTAAACACATTTGTGAGTATGTATATATATATCCACATACTGAACTTTTTTTTCCCTCTCTCGTTTGTTATAAAGTTTACAGTATACAATGTTTACATATTCTGTTGTGCTGCTGCAACTCAGAATGTCATTGTTCTATCTGGGACATATGACAATAAAACACTCTTGACTCTTTATCTTTTCAGGCCTGGTTGATGCTGAGTGGAAAATGTAAAGAAAAACCAGCAAAGGCCCTTCTGTTGATACTCTTCCTGACCCATTGAGTGTTTCCACCATTTTCTGCTTTGGTAACATGAATAGAATTTCGCTAACTTAATCAAGCAATTGAAAGTCAACATTAGATAGATGATAGGTGGCGACAACTTCTGATTCCTTGTGTTGGCAGGTTTTTACTATGCTGTGATCCAATATATTCAGAATTGATTTCTTGGAAAACTGCATGTCACATTAATGTCTAGAAATTGCTGTTGACAATCTTAACAGGCAGATACTTAGAATATTCATCTGGCATTCCTGTGTCTGACATTTTGCTGGAATGTTAATCTATTTAAATAAAATGAAAGTTGACGACAAAAAGAAAGTCACACATGTTAAATACCAATTCCTGATACTGTATCTACCACCAATAGTAATTTTCAGCTGTATTCATATTCTTCACATGTACCTTCAATGTCATCTGTTTTATTTTAAATTCGGCGCTTGGAATTAATTTACCTAGAAATTGGATTGCAAAAATCTTTAAAGAATCGGCCTAGACAATCAAATTTCAATTTTACCTGGAGTAAATTACATTAGTGGTCTTCTCTGAGTGACATTATACACTCACAACACTGGGCAGACACTCCGGTTAGAATCTGTCCCCATATATTTGGCTGTATTCAGTGCTGAGGCTGCACAGTGGCGCAGCGGTAGAGTTGCTGCCTTACAGCGCTAGAGACCCGGGTTCGATCCTGACTACGGGTGCTGTCCATACGGAGTTTGTACGTTCTCCCCGTGACCTACATCGGTTTTCTCCAGGAGCTCCGGTTTCCTCTCACACTCCAAAGATGTACAGGTTAATTGGCTTTGTAAAGTTGTAATTGTCCCTAGTGTGTGTAGGACAGTGTTAATATACGGTGTGACCGCTGGTTAGTGTGGACTCAGTGAGCCGAAGGAACTCAAACATGGAACTGGCATGGAACTCAAAGCTACAACCAACAACCATCCAGGACAACTTCATGTTAAACTTGTGCTTGTAATTATTTAATCAGACACTGTGGTGGTATAGTTGATAATGAAGAGGGTAATCTTAGGCTGCAGTGATTGGATTGGATTCAATTTATTGTCATTGCACTTTTCAGTGCAACAAAATGGTTTAGCCTGCAGTCATAACATAGAATAAATAACAAACACTCAACACAGTTTAAAGTCCCAAAGTCATTGTCTCTTCCCTCCTTGCTCTCCCTCTGCGCTGAGGCAATCCAGGCCTCGATGTTGTGAGCCGATGGTGGTAAGGAACTCCGCGCTGGAACGTAGCATGGAACACGGTTCAAACTCTGCGGCCCGGGGCCATGTTGCCGCCCCAGTCCAGCGGACGCAACTGTAGTTGCGGGAGCTCCGACAAACGGTCACCACTTGTGACCTTGTAATTATGTCGTCCAATCAGACACTGTGGGGGTATTGGGTTGATAATGAAGAAGGGTAATCTTAGTCCTGGCTGCAGTGAGGTATTGATGGGTGCCAGCTCCGGACAAGAGACATGGAGATGGGGGATAGTAAATCGCATAGTTTTGGTTTTCATTTAGAGAAACAGTCCCTTCAGCCCACTGAGTCCGTGCTGACCAACGATCTCCGCACGCTAACACTATCCTACACACACTAGGGACAATTGACAATTTACAGCGGCCAATTAGCCAAACAGCACTAAAGTGGAGATCAATGACAAACTGCACATGTGAACAAATTGTTTCTCTACCTAGTTTTAAGGAGGAGTGGGCAGCATTCTGGGTGTTGGAACCTTCAGCATTATTTGTTTCCTGGGGCAGCAGCCATTAGCTGTATGGTCCACTCCTAAAAGACATCCAAGCTCTGGTAGTAGCTACAATCAATGGCAGATCTTGCTCCAAATGTTTACATCTGCAGAGTGGAGTTTCAGAGTGAAAGAGTCGCGGTGAGCCGCATGGCACAAGAATCCCGCTGAGCCGCGGCCACACCCAACGGCGCCTGGCTCGCCCGCCGCGGAGCGGGAAACCGGCCGGTACCAACCCAGTGGGCCGCGCGGCTGGACGCAGAAAACGCCGGCCGGCAGGCTGCGGCCTGGAGGGGGGAAGCCACTGAGCTCGGCCCCTGTTTGTCCCCCGAAGACCAGAGAACCAAAGAGGAGAGAGCAAGAGGAGCAAAGCGGGTTGGAAAGTGAACCGGGGTCATACCCTCTGCACCCTCAATGTTGGCTGCGGGATGTGACCCCAAGGCACAAAGGTGGCCGGGCGGGGAAAGGAACATCGGTTAGTTGTACGATCCAGACAAAGGTGATGGCTGGATGCCCTACAGAAGCCTGGGGCTGGCTGATATCGGACGCTGCTCCATAAGACCTAGCGTGTGGAACAGACTTTGGAACTTTGGAAATGGCACAAAGTCTGGCGACTCAAATATAATTTCACTGTGTTTTGCACATGTGACAATAATGCACCATTGAACCATTCTCTTAGAGGATCCGCTAAGGATGCGCAAAGAACAGGCGAAGGGTTGTTGTGAGTCATCTGTGTTCTCCCCTGGTATTTGGAGTAATTGGTGATGTCTGGAGTGTGTGGAGAGTCATATGGATTGCTTTGGAGACTTCGGGTGATGCTTGTGTCAGTCCAAGACCGTCCTGCAACATGCGACAGGCAGATGGGGAGATTTTATCGGCAAGTGGTGCAGGATGCACACCCTTGTCAACTGAAAGGCTGCTGGTGTCAGGGGGATTAAGGAGTGAGGTGTGTTCAAGGAGGCCCAGAACCCGAGGGCCATAATGTGGAAAAAAGAGAGTAAGAGGAACATGAAGAAAAAGCAGACTATCTCAGGTTCAGCATGCACAGCCACACCTCTTAGTCAATTTAAACAGATAATAATAATAATAATAACTTTATTTATAAAGCGCTTTTAGACAACATCAGTTACCACAAAGTGCTGTACATGGGAAGTCAACAAAAAGTTATTACAAACTACTAAAACCATTAAGACGGCAGGACTATAAAAACAGTAAAAATTAAAAGACATTAAAAACACTAAAACAGGAACAATGTCTCAGCCAGTGTCGAAAGCCAGTGAATAAAAGTGAGTTTTTAGGGAGGATTTAAAGATGGACAGTGAAGGGGCCTGTCTGATCTGCAGTGGCAAGGTGTTCCAGAGTGCCGGGGCAGCAACAGAAAAGGCTCTATCCCTTCTGAGCTTCCGCTTAGACCTTGGTACCTCAAGGAGCAGCTGATCCGCTGACCTGAGGCACCGGGTAGGATCTCACCTGGGGGTTATGATTCCTGCAAAATCACAGGATGATGGTCAGGTGTTGAATTCTACACTAGCACCTCAATCAGCCTGAAGAAGTGTCCCAATCTGAAACGTCACTTATCCATATACTTCAGAGAAGCTGCCTAACCCGTTGAGGTTTGTTCTCCAGCACTTTGTGTCCGTATTTTATTGGCACTTCAATGTCCCTCTCAGAAATTCTGGCAGTTCAACCCTGCAAACCGTGCTTCCCCCATTGCATTTAGTGCTGCCACAGTCGTGACAGTGCCTTTAAGGACACAATGATAGTGCAATAACTTGTATGCAGCTGCGGGAGGAGCTTGTGTCAGAAACAATCAGAATTTGTTTTATCATATCTTTCTCGGTGTATAATATCCTGATGGAATTTCAAATCACTTCTTAGCCACTTTTGAGATTGTTTTTGCAGAGAATCCATTTGGCATTAGTGCTAGAGGCCCATTAGTTTATTGCCACAGGTAATCAGGATCAATGCAATCAAATCAATGATTTATTTATGTTACCAACTCATTACAATCGTCTATTATTAACAATGTAGTTTAGTTTAGGTTAGAAGTACAGCATGGAAACAGGCCCCTTGGTCCACCGAGTCCACGCCAACCAACGATCATTTGTACACCAGTTCTATTTCACTCTCACATACTACACATTAGGGGCAATATTTACAGAAGCTAATTAACCTACAAACCTGCACGTCTTTGGGGTGTACTGGAGTTTGTACATTCTCTGTGTGTGGATTTTCTCCAGGTGCTCCGGTTTCCTCCCACACTCCAAAGACATACACGTTTGGAGGTTAATTGGCTTCGGTAAAAAATTGTGAATTGTTTCTAGTCTGTAGGATAGTGTTAGTGTACGGGGTGATTGCTGATCGGCGCAAACTCAGTGGGCTAACGGGCCTGTTTCCGCACTGTATCTCTAAAGTCTAAAGTAAAGTCTAAAGTTTGAATAAACTTTTTCTAAACTTCAGCTGAACTCTAGGTAGATTCTTATCAGAACTCAGAACAAGCGGCTGAGGCTAAGTTGATATAACTAGACGAAAGCAGGAGAAAGAAAGTAAATACGCACAGAAACGTGTGAGATAAGGAGAAAGGGACCGCAAATTCCCTAATGGGGAGAATATTAGATGTTGTCCATGACTGGTGAGATCATGCAGTCATAAATAAAACAAATCGATTGGAAAATATTGGAAGATGCAAGGACGTTGGCCTAGAGTAACATGAAACATAGAAAATTGAACAAAGTAGTCGAAGTGACGGTCAAAAGATACATATTGCAATAATTACGGATGGATCTGCCATCCGCCCTCTTCTTGCTGCTACTGTTGGAAAGGACGTACAGAAGCCTGAAGTCCCACTCCACCAGGTTCAGCAACAGCTATTGTCCTACAAGCTTGATGATCCAACTTGCACAACCCTAATCATACCTCAGCCATGACCACTCCTTGCACTACCATGGACTTATTTTCTAATTGTGTATTATGATATTAATGGCTTTTTTCTGCAGTCCTTATCTTTTTTCGTTGTCTTATAGTATTTACTTGTAGTTTTCTTTTGCATGTAGCTTGGGCTTACGTCTTAGAGTATTTATTTAACTATTATGCTTTTGTGTGTTGTCTAAGTCTCTGTGCCTGTGATGCTGCTGCAAGCAAGATTTTTATTGTAACTGTACCACACCATACTTATGCATATGACAGTCGACTCAACTTGGTGTGAATCTCTCACAAGCTCTCTTTGCCATAAGCTAAGACTATCACCCAATGTTAACCATTCTGATTCACTTGGTGTCTCTGTGTTTAGTTTAGTTTAGTTTAGTTTAGTTTAGAGATACAGCACGGAAACAGGCCCTTTGGCTCACCGAGTCCACGTTGACCAACTATCCTACACATTAGGGACAATTTACAATTCTTACTGAAAGCAATTAATCTGCAAACCTGCACATCTTTGTAAGGTGGGAGGAAACCGGAGCACCCGGAGAAAACCCATGCAGTCACAGGGAGAATGTATAAACTCTGTACAGAATGTTCCTCAAACATTTTATCTCTGTAACATAGAAAACAGGTGCAGGAGTGGGCCCTTCGGCCCTTCGAGCCTGCACCGCCATTCAATATGATCATGGCTGATCATCCAACTCAGTATCCTGTACCTGCCTTCTCCCCTTTAGCCACAAGGGCCACATCTAACTCCCTCTTAAATATAGCCAATGAACTGGCCTCAACTACTTTCTGTGGCAGAGAGATCACTCCCCTGACATTAGTCTGAAGAAGGGTCTCGACCTGAAACGTCACCCATTCCTTCTCTCCAGAGATGCTGCCTGTCCCGCTGAGTTACTCCAGCTTTTTGTGTCTATCCTTACGTCATATTTTATTTTCTTGGCCCTCTGTGGAAAGTATTGTGATATTTTAATTTAAGGCATGGAATAAATGCATGCAGTTAATGGCAGCCACAACTATGGACATTAAAGGCCAGTGATCCAGAACCTGAGGCATTTTTGCTGGTAAAATGAGTTGAACCAATTAGATGGACAGGTAAACTTCCCCCCAGTCACTGGACTTTGTTCTAAAGGGAAAGAGATCTGAAAAAGCAAGTCTCCTTTGGGGCAGGAACCCGATATACTGCATCTTTATTCCTTTTATTTTATATCCCTTTACAAAACACAAAGGAAATACTTTAAACAGTACAAAATTCTTCTGTTGACTGAATGCCAATAATATGGCCTAACAAGTTAATCTTTTACCAGCCTTTTTTTCCTCAGTTGTATAAAGTCATAGCGTTAAAGGAAACACTCAATTGTATTTTGTCATCCGTGAAATAGAGATATTTACGTTATGCACAATAGCACTGTATGTGTTGTAGAATTGGAAAGCTTCTGTTCACTAATTAACAGAATGAAAGGGTTTGCTTAACAATTGCTTTTTTGTTGTTCCCCACAGGTTTGCGCCGCCAATATGAGTTTGAGTGCAGTTGCATTAGGAGAGAAAATCTAGTAGCTTTACTAAATGTTGGTGAGACTGCACTTGGAGTATTGGGTCCAGTTCCAGTCAACGTGCTATATAAGAAGAATGTCACTAAGATGGAAAGCGCGTGGAAAAGATTCACAAGATACACAAGAAAGAAGTCTGAAGAAGGGCCTCGACCCATTCCTTCATTCTAGAGATGCTGCCTGTCCCGCTGAGTTACTCAAAAATGTTGTGTTTCTCTTTGGTTTAAACCAGCATCTGCAGTTCCTTCCTACACATTCACAAGATTTAGTGTTGTTTAGTTGAGTTTATTGTCACGTGTGCCGAGGTACAGTGAAAAGCTTTGTTTTGCATGCTATCCAAACAGATCAGATATGCCACAGAGAGATAGAATCAGTTCAAACTAATGCACATCGATAGAGCAAAGGGGAAGATATGGCGAGCAGATTACAGTTCTCATCATCTCCTGACGGGGGCTGCTAAGATCGGGGGGGGGGCGCATGTAGCCTACATACATGTGACAATAAAGTATCATCGAATCATTGAATCATTGCATTGTAGCACAGTTCTCAGCATTGTAATATTACTGGGATTGGAGGGCTTGAATTATAATGAGAGACAGAAGAGGCTGGGGCTTTCTTTCCTGGATGACTTATGATACGATACCATACTGTAAGACAGACCTTTATTCATCCCCGGAGGGAAATTGGTCTGCATACAGTCACAACACTCAACAAGGTACACGAAAACTTGAAATTAAAATTAAATTAAACGTGAAAAAAAAATCAGGCGATTGTAGTCTGGCTGCCATGTGCACAGTGCATTCACCGGAACAAACAAACACACAAACAAACACATGAATGCAGACTTATCCCCTGGGCAGAGGATTCTAAACGAAAGTGCCACCCCACACAGGGCCCCTCTTTGTTCTCCCACCATCCCTCATGGTGGCCCCCCCACTGCCGGGTCCCCATTGCCTTCCCATCCCCCCCTCACGCTCATCGACCGCTGATCGCAAAGCCCCACCGCTTCTTAGTTGGGGTGAATGGTCACATTTATTTTCCTTGGGTAGAAGAGGCTAAAAGTGGAGGGGATAAGTTTAAGGTGAGAAGGAAAAGACTTAAAGGGGAACTTAGGAGCAAGTCCTTCACAGAGGATGGTGGGTACTTGGAATGAGCTACAAGAGGAAGTATAAATTGGTATAATTGCACCATTTAAAAGGCATTTGGACAGATATTTAAGTGGGAAAGGTTTGGAAGGTTATGGGCTAAATGCAGGAAAATGGGTAAACACCTTGGCTGGCAAGGATGAGTTGGGCCGACGGGTCTGTTTCTATGCTACATAACTATTTCTGGGAGATATTTAACTCCACGAGTGGCACAGTGGTTTAGTTAATGCTGATGTTTTGGAGTTCCAGGGATCTGTGCAGATTTTGCACGTGCCATTGGTAATTATATTCATAGCCTCTGGGTGCTCTGGTTTCATCACACAATCCAAAGATGTGCTGTAAAGCTGCCTCTGGAAATTACTCATCCGTGCAGGTGAATGGCAAAAGGAATCAGACAGGAGTTGATTAGCACTTGCAGAAGAGTGTTACAGGAGGGAAGAGGGAATGAAACTAATGGGATATCTCTGCTAGAGCCTCCAAAGGGGCAACTGTCCTCCTTCTGTGCTGTAAAAGACACTTCCAGGTTTACCAGTGGGAAATCGGGAGTGACCTCATGTAAATGTTGTGGCCTAGTGCCAGTTGTTCTCTGGTTTGAGAACTTGGGCAGAAATATAAAATAGAAAGATTAAACAAGAACTTACTGTTTGTAGTTTGATCTTTATTTTATGAGAAGTTGGAGTGAGAGACTACGTGAAGAACCCGCCAGTACGCATGCGCATCAATCTTCAGAGCCACTGTGTGAAACCACATTCCACTTGAACCAGATTCAAGCTAAAGAAAGATTAATTACCTTTAACTTACCAAATGTAATTTTTGAGATTCAGGGTTGGGATTGGAGGGCACGTAGTCTTCTCAGAAAATAAAGATCAAACTACGAATGGTAAGTTCTTGTTTTTTATCTTTCCATTTTATTTCAAAGTCTCGTGACGAGACTACACGAAGCCTTTGAAGCTCTGTGGTTTCATGCAGTAAACCAATCTGTATGTGTACACACTATACAGATAAACCATAGATGGTAGAAGGCCATCATGACATGTTCATAAATTTACATACATAGCCTTTAACAGGACTGCAGTCCCATTACCTTGGAGTTACAGACAAACAGCCCATGTAGCACTGTCCAAAATTCTATCTGCAAATTGTTCAGACCTGTCAAGCGGTTTATTATAAAACATCTGAAAGGTGCGTACATCTGGCCGTCCTGCTATTGCAAGAATATGATCAGGAGGAACATCCATTCTATTGGCTGCCGACATGACTGCAGCCCTGGTAGAGTGAGATTTGAAAATATCCGTATTCACTCCCGCTTCCAACAGCGTACACTTCATCCATCTTGAAATAGTCTGCACTGACACTCTCTTGTGTGGCTTTTTATAACATGAAGAAAGTTTTTTCTTCATACCATAGGCTCTTAGTAATCTCAATGTACTTTTTCATATAATTAACAACACACAATCTCCGATCTGGTGGTTAGCTGCCTGTTCCAACTTGTACCCAGCCGTGCCTGGCCTGCTCTGCTTTATGAGTTCATCCACATAAAATACTACCTTTTTGTCAGATATGACCGAGTTATCCAGACAGAGTTTGTATAAAGACTGAGCTCTTTGTGCTGAAGTAAGTGCCATAAGC
Organism: Leucoraja erinaceus; assembly: GCF_028641065.1. Lineage (NCBI taxonomy): Eukaryota > Metazoa > Chordata > Chondrichthyes > Rajiformes > Rajidae > Leucoraja > Leucoraja erinaceus. The sequence goes on along the minus strand of NC_073378.1, from coordinate 119,389,466 downwards.
ATTACTAACTTATGAGTGAGCTGCTCCAACGCTGGAGATGCAGCTGGTGGCAATTTGCGTAAAAAATATAATACTGAATTCACATTCCACACTTCTTTGTGTCTAGGCTTTGAGGGGTTCATATTAAAGACACCTTTCATAAACTTTGTCACCAGTGGGTGAGAGCCAATCATTTGTTGTCCCACTCCAAGCATTAGTTACGATGATAAGGCACTGTGAGCAGTGTTAATTGCACTATAACTTAGTCTCTTCTCATAAAACCAAACTGAAAGAAAATCCAAAACCTCTGCTACTTCCGCTTTTAAGTAGCTCACATGTGTACCCTCACAAAGCTTTTTCCATTGTTTATGTAGGTTGCATATTGCTTTTTTGTGCCATCTCGCCAAGCTGTAGTGATCACGTCAACTGATCTGGATAGTCCTATTTGCTTGAAGGGCCTCCTTAAATCCTGCAAATGAAAAAATCAATACGATCATGCAGTGGGTGAGGTGCACGAGTAACAGGTTGAACTAACAACTGTTCGAGACTGTGAGCAAACATAGGAGCTTCTTTCAGCAGTCCTTTTAACAATGGAAACCCTGGTTGCGTAGGCTGATTTGGTACTATTATAATTCCTGTTGCCTTGTCTTGAATTATCTTTTGGAGGCATCTTCCGATAAGGCAGAATGGGGGGAAAGCATAAAATGATAATCCACCCCAGTTCAAAGAAAATGCATCTACTGCTTCTGACCCTGGGTCTGGCTGCCAGGCTACACACCTTGGTACTTGGTTATTAAGTCTTGAAGCAAACAGATCCTCCTCAGGTGTTCCATATCGAGATTTTATCTTCTTGACCACTGACTGATTTAACATCCATTCTGTTCGTTCATTGAATTTTCTTGACCTGGTGTCTGCTTCAATGTTGTATCTACCTGGCAGATGAGCAGCTGATGCCCATATTCTCCTCTCTATACACTACGCCCAAATGGACTTTGCTAGTGCATCACATGATTGAGACTTACAACCTCCCATATGGTTTACATACGTTACTGCTGATGTGTTGTTCAATTATAGCCTGATATGCATATCATGGTCATTCCCACAATACATTCTCAATGCATGGAATGCTGCTAGCATTTCCAAATAGTTGATGCCATACTTTTGGCCATGTTTCAACTGATGCTCATTCCGCTTACTGCCACAACTAGAGTTTGTGTCAGTTGCACCCCAACCCTGTCCACTAGCATCACTTTGTAGTGTTATTGTGGGCTTACTTGGTACTCGTGTGTGTGCTCAATCTCCCACTGTAACCCTGATATAGACTCTGTTGTCAACCTCATACATCTATCAAAATGTTCCTTATTCAATTTTAGGGGCAAAAACGCTCTCACGATTCTATAATGCATGGCCCCATATTGCGTAGCTGGGAAGGCAGCTACCAGCTTGTCTATCACCCTCGCAACCTGCTGTATAGTAGACTTCTCATTCCTAATTAAGCCTGTGCGTACATCTTCAATAGTCTGTTTCTTATCTGCAGGTAGGGTCACAGGCATATGTGAAGAGTTTATGACAAAGCCCAGATATGCAATAGTTTTTGTCAGCTCGAGCTTGAACTTTCCTGGATGAATAACAAATCCTAGATCTTCTAGGAGTGTCTTGGTTGCTGAAATAGCTAACTCTGTATCACATTTCCTTTTTCCTACATTGAGCGTGTCATCTATAAACCCCACGACAATATGCCCTCCAGTTCTGAGTAGGGCAAACACTGGCTTTAAGATCTTTGTAAATAGCCTAGGGGCTGAACTCAACCCATTAGGTAGAACCTTACAATGCCACAACATACCTTGCCAGATAAACACCAGATATTTCATGTGACTCTCATGTATTGGCACCAAATAGTATGCATCCTTAAGATCGATTGAGGCCATAAAGGAATCCTGAAAGCATCCTGAAAGCATTCTGAAATGGTTATATTCCAAGCACATGTTCAGACTAGCCAAATCAAGAATGATTCTGTATACTCCATTTTCCTTAGGCCTTGTGAAGATATTGGAAATATATTCATCTTGTTCATGGACAGTCTGCTCAATCACACCCTTTTTGTGTTATTTCACGACCTCTACTTGGATAGCTATAGTTTCCTCTTTAGACTTTGTACAGGTAATTGGGCTTTTCTAACCGTACAGGAAACTGGTCAGACAGAAACGCAACCTTATAGCCATTTATGGCTTGTAAAATAAAAGGGTCAGTGGTTATCTTTTCCCACTTGCTTTTGAACAGCCTCAATCTACCTCCGACTTGAATATTCTCAGCACATTTCATGCTGCTGTAGGAATTACACTCACCTACCTCAACGGACTTAGGTGGCCGATCGACAGCATCTGCTGACTAGTTTTTGTTCTGTCCCCTCCCTCTGGCTCTGGCATCGTGGTCTGCTGGGGGTCGAGACTGAGTGTGTGGAACACGCTGCCTCCATGGTGAGCGCTGTGAACCTGCGCCTAAAAAAGGCCCCTGGCTCTCTTAGTTGTGTAGGCCTGGTGCTCCAACCAGCCTCAGTCTAGCGGTTTCTGCCACTAACTTGGATGATATGATATGCATGCTGGTAGTCGCGAGTCTTAACGGCCTGTCCCACGAGCATGCGACCTGCATGCGGCAAGCGCGACCAAACCGGAAGCAGGGGCCGCGCGGAGGTCGAATGATCTACGTACAGGGCCAGTCCCACCAGCATGCGCCTGCATGTGGCAAACGTGATCAAACTGGAAGCGGGGGCCATGTGGAGGTCGAGTGAGGGACATGAAGTTCGAGTGAAGTCCGCGGGAAGTTCGCGTATAACGTACGGCGTCGAGACGCTGCGCACGCCCGTCGAGGCGGTGCGTACGCCGTTGAGGCAGCAGGCCTTTGCCGCGCTAAATTTTTGAACACGGTCAGTTTTTCGGAGCCCCGCGTGATGTCGGGACCAGCTCTGCACAACTCCATATGGCTCCGGCGATCGAAGTGGGACTGGCCCCGCGAGGCCATACGGCTCAAGCGACCACATTAGGTCGCGCTTGCCGCATGGAGTCGCATGCTCGTCGGACAGGCCCTTTACCCACAGAGGGTGTCTTTACCACACCCACAGCAGCCTTGTATTCCTCTTGCAAGTCTTTTTACTTGCTTGCTCAAATCTTCTCCGAAAAGATACTTCGCAGACTGAACATTGCTTACTTTGCACAAATGTGCATATTTTGGGTTTATCGCAGGCGTTATACAATCCTTGCCAACGCAGTTGAGCTCAAACTATGCATTACACAATTCACACAGTTGTGTTTCATCCACTGACCATTTACGCCCAAATCCTTCTTGTGAGAGCTCTCAGAACTCGCTGGAGTTTTAGGTATTTTGACTGTTTAGCCATTCAGATTGTCCCAGATGGTGGCATTAACCTTCGGTACATCAAGAGTCTGGCAGTTATCAGGACTAGCATACCTTTCAGCAGTGTCCTGCATGTTCTTCTCGTTCAACTGGTGCAAAGTCAAGTATACACCTATCCCCGAGGGGATGTCAAATTTTGTCACGCAGTCAGTGTCTGTCGTGTAATAATCCTCAAATCTCCCTGCCTCTGAGCGGGAGATATCATAATCCAGCCGTTGACTGGGTATTGCCGCCTCAGACATCTGAATTGGACTGCCTGTATCGGTCACATGTGTGCGGTGCACATCTCCTTCAATCAGCCTTTCTATCAGTTTTTCCAGTCTTGTGAGTCGACTGATAATATCACCATTGGAAGTTGAGGCAGTGCCTCCCTGGCCAGTATTGTCCGTTTGGACAGCCAGTTTCGACTTGGTCTTCCACGAGCCCGGGGTCGACAAGCTGTTCCCTTTTGTAGCTTTTGTGGTGGGTGCTGTGCAGGCCGCACCTGCCAGCGTCTCCGAGCTTGACACCGACATCGACCGACCTCGCTCGTTGCCGTCATTCCCCGCTGAATTTTCAGCTGCATGTTTCCTCTCGTTTCTTGGTTTGTCCATTTTGGAAATCAAACCAGCGTTGAAACAGGCCAGCGCAATTCCTGTTAAAAACCTTACCTTCGACCGTTAAAGCTCTGATGGAGTATTCCCCTTCCGAATCAATCTGTATTTTCATGCCACACATCGACGTATTGATGCGCATGCGTACTGGCGGGTTCTTCACGTAGTTTCGTCAAGAGACTTTGAAATAAAATCACGCACGTCCCTTCCAAATGGAACACTTGCATCAGTAATCATGTGAATACCACGGGCATTCCAATTCCGGGCACAATGGAACTGACAGTAAAAGAAATTCACTTTAACTTAATCTTTGTAAAATCTCTTCTCACTTCAGTTGACAAACTTTTGACCTGAAGAAAAATTACTTAGAGTCATTGAGTGATTCAGTGTGGAAACAAGCCCATCGGCCCAATTTGCCCACACTGGCCCACATGTTCCAGCTACACTAATCATACCTGCCCGTACTTGGTCCATATCCCTCCAAACCTGTCCTATCCATGTAGTTGTCTAACTGGTTCTTAAATTTTGGGATAGTCCCAGCCTCAACTACCTCCTTTGGCAGCGTGTTCCATACACCCACCACCCTTTGTGTGAAAAAGTTACCCCTCAGATTCCTATTAAATCTTTTCCCCTTCATCTTGAACCTTTGTCCCCTGGTCCTCGATTCCCCTGCTCTGGGCAAGAGACTCTGTGCATCTGCCCGATTTATTCCTCTCATGATGTTGTACACCTCTATAAGATCATCCCTCATCCTCCTGCTCTCCAAGGACAGGTGCTTCTGTTAACTGACGTGCTGTTCATCTTTGAGGATTGTTTTATTGAGTCGACCCAGAATGTGCTGAGATGCAACACAGTACAGTCACGCTGAGGTGGTTTCCAATGGGCTGAGGTTGCAAGTCACAGGAAGAGGGGGTGGGTGGATCGACAGCAGGGGAATGGGGAGGGGGGAGGGAGGGGGGGGGGAAGGTGGTGGGAGAGGCCGTCGAAAGTCCTTGAAGCAATCGCACGTTCCTCGTTACATGAATACTTGAAAGACAATGCCTAAAATCCACTGATCAAATGACGGCTGCGTGCTGCGTCAAAAGTGGCAGAACATTGATTCATCTAAAGTCAGAAACAGGAAACCATATATTCTCAAAGATGCACAATTGAAGTTGCTGAACACCGGTCCCCACAGGCCGCTTCACACTGAGGTATAACAGCATAATTTACTTGCTGCCTGATGAATCTGTTGCCGGATGACCAAGTTCACGCCCCACAAGTTTTAACTAAAGTACATTATGCTCACCAATAATCTATCCCTCGTCTTAGTTCAAACCCTGACCCACTTAATGGGATAATTCCAGTACTCTCCTGTTCAACTCTCGCCTCCATAAATTCCGACTCATCCAAGCATTGCTGCTTGGATCCTGCTTCAGGCTGGATTGTGTTCAGCCTGTGCCCAGTCATCTATATTGACTCCTGATCCTGCAAATGACTTGATTTTAAAACTCGCATTCAGATTTTCAAGTTTCTCTACAATCTTGCTTTGGTAACACTCCTATATCAGGAGACAGATATAAAATGTAGGAGTAACTCAGCGGGTCAGGCAGCATCTCTGGAGAAAACGAATAGGTGATGTTTCCAGTTGAAACCCTTATTCAGACTCAGTGTCCGAGGCAGGGTGTCAACCCGAAATGTCACCTTTTCCTTTTCTCAAGAGAAGCTGCCTGACCTGTTGAGTTACTCCAGCTTTTTGTGTCTGTCTTTGATGTAAATATCTTCCCATACATCGTATATCAGGAGTGCTACTCGTGATACAGTTTGTTCCTTACATTATCTATTCAGACTGCGTTTACATACTTGTTGTGCTGCTGTAATTAAGAATTTCATTATTCCATTTTGGTACATTTGACAATAAAACACTCTTGACTCTTGGTACCACAACCATAATCCATTGCTATAGCCCAATCTAATGGCCCTGTCCCAAGGTACGAGTTCATTCCAAGAGCTCTCCCGAGTTTAAAAAAAATCAAACTCATGGTAAGCACGGAGAATGAAAGTAGCGGGTACGTCAGAGCTCGGGGACGTCTCTTAGCGGCTCGTAACGCTAACCGCAGGTACTTGGGAAGATTCGTGAAAATTTTTCAACATGTTGAAAAATGTCCATGAGAGCCCCGAGTACCAACGAGTGGCCATTACCGTAAATCTCCGAGTTCGAATCAGGGCAAACTCGGGAGAGCTCTTGGAATGAACTCGTACCGTGGGACAGGGCCATCACGCTGTCAAACAACCAGATGTCAAAGGTTTACGGTAAGCTCTACAAGGGGTCTGTAGAAAGAAACTTTACACCCATAAAGTACTTGGAACTGGTCAGCAATGCCCGAGGAGATGGTGGAGGCAAAACATTTAGGAGGTATCTAGATGAGTTATAGGGAGAGGTTGGGCAGGCAAAGGGATTTATTCCTTTGAGTTCAGGAGGCTGAGGGGTGATCTTTAAGAGTTGTATAAAATCATGAGGGGAATAGAGTGAGTGAATGCACTGGGAGATCCATGGTAGGAAATTCAAGAACCAGAGGACATAGGTTTAAGATGAGAGCAGCAAGAACCTGAGGGGCAACTTTTTCACTCAGAGGATTGGGCTTATATGGAACGAGCTACCAGTGTTAAAAAAGTAACCTTTTCACCAGAGGTAGGTACTATAATAGATAGTTGAACAGGTGGTACATGGATAGGAAAGGTTTTGAGGGATATGGGCCAAACACAGGCAGATGGGATTAGTTTAGATGAGGCATCTTGGTTGGCATGGATTAGGTGGGCCGACAGGCATGTCTCCAATTTATATGACTCTATGACACTAAGTGTTAAACAGATACTGAAAAGTTGGCAAGGACTTTGAGAGCTGATGCGTCTATTTTTGTGCGGTATGACTCAATGACTAATCCCCACATTTCTCTTTCTCTGGTTTCCTGTGGATACCCAATTTTCATCACTCCTCCGATGGTGCGATCTTCATGACACTTCCCTGGTTCTGAGCTCTTCCTTATTTAGATTTTGGTCACCCGTCCCTGTAAATGTTTTGGCTTGCAGTGAATGTGATCGAACAACACTTTAACGAATCTTTAATGGTGTTTGTATAACGTTAAAGGCATGATATAAAAGTAATGTGTAGAAAGGGACTGTAGATACTGGTTTACACCGAAGATAGACACAAAATGCTGGTGTAACTCAGCGGGTCAGGCAGCATCTTTGGAGAAAAAGAATAGGTTACATTCCGGGTCAGAACCCTTCTTCAGACTGATAGTAGAGGTGGGGATGGGAGTGGGAGGGGTGGTTGGGGTGGAGGGTGGAATAAACTGTTGAGAATAGGCCTGGGCAGCACGGTGATGTACAGGTAGAGCTACTACCTTACAGCGACCCAGCCTGACTATGGGTCCTTGGCCATACGGAGTTTGTATGTTCTCCCGTGACCTACGTGGGTTTTCTCCGACCTCATCGGTTCCCTCCCACACTCCAAAGATGTACAGGTTTGAAAGTTAATTGGCTTGATATGAATGTAAATTGTTCCTTGTGTGTAGGACAGTGTTAGTGTGCAGGAATCGCTGGTCTGCGCGGACTTGTTTGGCCTGTATTTGCGGTGTAGATCTCAACTAAACTAAACTCAATCAAGGCTGGCAACAAGGTTTTTCCAGAGATGCTGCGTGGTCAGCTGAGTCACACCAGCATTTTGTATCTATCTTTGATGTAAAAGAAAATTGTTGTTGATTGTAGCTACAGCTAACGCAAATGTATGATGCAAAACATGCAAACAGCCACACCTTCCGTTAGATGATCAGAAAGCAAAAGCCGCAATGGTGGAAATGTGAAACCAAAATATAGGTTAATAATAATCCTGACAAGATAGGTGGCATCTGTGGAGAGAGAAACAGTTAAACTTTCATCACATAAAATTAATCTGAAACATTAACTGTATCTCTGCCACATGGAATTCTCTGCCACAGAAGGCAGTGGAGGCCAATTCACTGGATGTTTTCGAGGGAGAGTTTGATTTAGCTCTGAGGGCTAATGGAATCAAGGGATATGGGGAGACAGCAGCCACGGGTACTGATTCTGGATGATCAGCCATAATCATATAGAATGGCGGTGATGGCTCGAAGGGCTGAATGGCCTACTCCTGCACCTATTGTCTATGTTTCTATGTTTCTATCTCTTTCCGCAGATCCTGCTTAACTTGCTGAATGTCTCCAGTTTTTGGGATTTATTTCATTCTGGTGAGCAATTGGTTTCCAAAAATTTAACTAGTCTATTCCATTTCCCCCATTTTGAGTTAACAAGAATTACAAATTGTGCTCCATTCGTTACCATACTCCTCTCCTCATTTCCCCTCTCTCTTTGCACTTAATGCATTCCCTACACTCTTCATATCTCTCCTGCCATCCCATCAAAACACTTCAGTCAGATCATAGAATAATACAACTGTTCTAGATCAGAAAGAAGCCACTTGGGCCAGGGGTGGCAAAGTAGAGTTGCTGCCTTACAGCATAGACAATAGACAATAGGTACAGGAGTAGGCCATTCGGACCTTCGAGCCAGCACCAGCACTGATCATCCACAATCAGTACCCAGTTCCTGCCTTCTCCCTATATTCCCTGACTCCACTATCTTTAAGAGCCCTATCTAGCTCTGTCTTAAAAGTATCCAGAGAACCGGCCACCACCACCCTCCGAGGAAGAGAATTCCATACACTCACAACTCTCTGTGTGAAAAGGTGTTTCCTCATCTCCGTTCTAAATGGCTTACCCCTTATTCTTAAACTGTGGCCCCTGGTTCTGGACTCCCCCAACATCGGGAACATGTTTCCTGCCTCCAGCATGTCCAAACCCTTAATAATCTTATATGTTTGAATAAGATCCCCTCTCACCCTTCTAAATTCCAGAGTGTACAAGCCCAGCCGCTCCATTCTGTCAGCATATAACAGTCCCGCCATCCCAGGAATTAACCTTGTGAACCTACTCTGCTCTCCCTCAATGGCACGAATGTCCTTCTTCAAATTTGGAGACCAAAACTGCACACAATACTCCAGGTGTGGTCTCACTAGGGCCATGTACAACTGCAGGAGGACCTCTTTGCTCCGATACTCAACTCTCTTGTTATGAAGGCCAACATGCCATTCACTTTCTTCACTGCCTGCTGTACCTGCATGCTTACTTTCATTGTCTGATGAACAAGGACCCCCCCAGATCCCGTTGTACTTCCCATTTTCCCAACTTGACACCATTTAGATAAAAGTCTGCCTTCCTGTTTTTGCTACCAAAGTGGATAACCTCACATTTATCCACATTTAGCTACATCTACCATGCATCTGTCCACTCACCCAACCTGTCCAAGTCATCCTGCATTCTCATAGCATCCTCCTCACAGTTCACACTGCACCCAGCTTTGTGTCATCTGCAAATTTGCTAATGTTACTTTGAATCCCCTCATCTAAATCATTGATGTATACATTGATGTAGAAATATAGAAACATAGAAAATAGGTGCAGGAGTAGGCCATTCAGCCCTTCGATCCAGCACTACCATTCAATATGATCATGGCTGATCATCCATAATCAGTACCCCACAATCAGTCTCCCCATATCCCATTGCTTTTGTTAGCCCTAACAGCTAAATCTAACTCTCTTGAATACATCCTCCATACATCATCTTGAATTGGCCTCCACCACTCTCTGTGGCAGAGAATTCCACAGATTCATAACTCTCTAGGTGAAAAAGTCCTAAATGGCCTACCCTACAGCACCAGAGACCCGAGTTCGATCTTGAGTATGGGCGCTGTCTGTACGGAGTTTGTACGTTCTCCCCGTGACTGCGTGGATTTTCCCCAGGTACTCCGGTTTCCTCCCACACTCCAATGATGGTGGTTGCAGGTTAATTTGGCTTTGGTAAAAATTATAAATTGTCCCTAGTGTTTAGGATAGTACTACTCTACGGGGATCATTGTCCAGCGTGGATTCAATGGGCCGAAGGGTATGTTTCCGCACTGCATCTCTAAAGTCTGAAGTCTAACATTGAAGGACAATACTAATTCTATGGTCATAAATGGGGTCCAAATCATGTAACCTCAGTAGTGTGAGTGAGTGTTATGGACACTGTCGGTCACATGATAGTTAACCATATAACCATATAACAATTACAGCATGGAAACAGGCCATCTCGGCCCTACAAGTCCATGCCGAACACTTATTTTCCCCTAGTCCCATCTACCTGCACTCAGACCATAAGCCTCCATTCCTTTCCCATTCATATACCTATCCAATTTATTTTTAAATTATAAAATCGAACCTGCCTCCACCACTTCCACTGGAAGCTCATTCCACACCGCTACCACTCTCTAAGTAAAGAAGATCCCCCTCATGTTACCCCTAAACTTCTGTCCCTTAATTCTGAAGTCATGTCCTCTTGTTTGAATCTTCCCTATTCTCAATGGGAAAAGCTTATCCACGTCAAAGTGTTCTTTTAGAAGTACTAAGTTGTCAATCCAAATACAAGGTAACAAGCTCACGGTTTCTAATATATCACCAGTGCAGGGAGGATAGTTTTCTCACATAGAACCATACGGAGGTAGTCAGAGTAGTATTACAGCTGTTGCAGATAACACAAAATATGTGGTTGAGCATTCATATTACAAGCTACCGTAGTGTGAGATAACAACACGTGAAGATCAGAGTCCTGATTGATAACAAGTTATTATGATGCAAATCTAAACAGCTGCAGATTGGTCCATTAGGGGAAGTAGGCTATGGGCCGAGGAGCTTTATTCCGCAGTTTTGTGACCCAAGTCACCAAACTACATGAAACTTTCACATATTGTGTAAAATAAATTATATAAATCACCCCTGAAACTCGTTATGAACAAGACTTGCACATTTTTAGTCCAATCAAAGCACGTTTAACATTGAGTTGTCTGCCAGTTGGCCAATCACGCGCTTTGCTTCAGGCTAGCACACAAAATGGCTAAGGGGACTTCACAAATGCCTGTTTTACTGGAGATTACGATTTGTTGTTCTGTGGAATAAATGTCGTGGAAACTTGCAGCAAGGTAATTGTATTTAGTGAGAAAAGCATTAAAAAGGCTGAAGAAAGTGGATTGAAGTAGAAGAAAGCATTGAAAGCAAAGTCGCTGATGAGGTACTGGAACACAAAGATTAAGACAGCCAGGAATCAACTCTAACTGAAAGGTAATATCTAAAGTCTGAATTTATGAAAATCTATCTGTATGGAGTTTAATTAATTTAATTGCACCCTTTTATAATGTGAATAAATTCATTCATTCACTTCATTCATTCAACCCATTCAGTCATTCATTCATCATTCAATCATTCATTCATTCATACATTCAACATTCATTCATTCATCCATTCAATCATTCAATCATTCATCCATCCATTCATTCATTCATTCATTCATTCATTCATTCATTCATTCATTCATCATTCATTCATTCATCATTCAATCATGAAATTGAGGGCCCAAACTATATGTTTCCATAACAGTCAATTAAACATTGTCACTAATGCCGGCTTGTTGTGGAGTAATAAGTGTTTAACAGCTAATCTCGGAGCTGCCTGCAATAACTTACCGGGAAAAAGTGCTCCGATCGCGGGGCCTAGGTACTCGCGGTAAAGTGACGCCACGGTCTTAATTAATAAGCGGCCAATTCGCGCACGCGGAGCCGCGGATCATCTCCGCTGGCGGGGGGGGGGGGGAGGCGGTCGTTTTCAGACCTCGACAACGGGAGAAAAACGGAGGGATATCGATCGCTATTTATAGGCTTCCATTGCAGTGAGAAATGGTCAGAAATGGTTAATTTTTTTCTGTAGAAATGAATTGGTGATATGTGAACTTGAACTCGTTTTTACTATGGTAACAGTGTTATTCTCAGTAACATTAAGAAGAGGTTTAAATGTTATGAATTGAAGTCCATGCAGACTTAATGACTATGAGATTATTTTTTTCTGTAGCCGCTACTGAAACTTGAAATAACATCAATTGTAGTAAATTACAGTGTAAGTCTCATTGACATTAAATAGAGGTTGACACTTTATGAATTGAAGTCCATGCAGACCTAGGTACTATGAGATGTTTCTTTCTCTAGCGATTCTGCACCCTCTGCTCCTGCACTAGAACTTGAAGTCGTATCTATGGCTGTAAATTACACTGTCAGTCTCATTGACATTAAGAAGAGATTGACATTTTATGAATCGAAGTCCATGCAGACCTAAGTAATATGAGATTTATTTTTCCTGCAGCTTCTGCCCCTCCACTCTTCAGAGCCTGTCCACACAAAAGTGTTTTGTGTGGACATTCACTGTGCTTTAATGAACACTAATTTGATAATTTGCAGACTTGCCATCCCATCTACCTGGACATGCATACATGTTTAATTTCCTCATTGATATGTCGATATTGTCTTACATAATATAAAACATGAAAAGATGTAAAATATACCCTGACACATATTATCTTCTATTATTAGGAGGCAGCAGTGTATCCCGGGTTATCATGCAGAGTGCTTCTGCAACATAACAACAATAAATCGAGCGATAGCAAAGTCTAGAAGGAAGAAAGGTAATGATAGGACTCAAACAACAAATCTTTTTACTTATCGTCATATGATGTTACTTTGAAAAATGACAAGATATATTTGAGGATGTTGATTTATTTTACTTTACATTCCCTTTCTGTTTTCTTTTTCCTCTTTCAATTGAGTTCAAGACGCTGAAAAGCCTGAAGCAGGTGAATCACCTCAAGAGGCAGTTCCTGATGGTGAAGCAGATGAGCCGGCCCCAAAGAGACTGCTTCGATCCATGACAAATCATAGTCAACAAACAGCAACTGTCGAGCACACTGACCATAGGCATGTCCTACCAGTGCATTGCATCATTTGTAAATGTTCAAAGTACACAAAAGAAATAAATTGTGGAAAAAAATGATTATATAAAGTTTTATTTTAATGTGGATCGTTTCACTTTTCACGTTTATTTGGTCAAATTATTTAAACAATGAGTGAATTACTTATGATAATGGCGTGCCGGTGAATGACTGCGACAATCCACACATACATACATACGTACGCACACTTCCATGCATGCAAACACACACATACATGCACACATAAATCCGCACACACATAAATCCGCACACACATAAATCCGCACACACATATACACGTACACATCCAAACATACATGCACACATACATCCACCACACGTACATACACACAGCCACAGATACATGTTTGAAAGGCACACACAGACACACACACACAAACTAGAGATAAACAATGCAACACTTTTAGGGTTCTTTTAGGTTAAAGGTAATAGCCCTCATTTTCTTCAGACTGAAAAGTGGTCTCGACCCGAAACATCAGCCATTCCTTCTCTCCAGAGATGCTGCCTGTCTCGCTGAGTTACTCCAGCATTTAGTGTCTATCTTAATCTCTATACCTATTCGGGAGAAGATTACTTTACTTTAGAGATACAGCGTGGAAACAGGTCTGTCGGCCCACCGAGTCCTTGCCGACAAATGATCACCCCGTACTCTAGCATTATCCTACACAGCAGTGACAATCTCCAGAAGTCAATTAACCTACAAACCTGTACATCTTTGAAGTGTGGGAGAAAACAGGTGCACCTGGAGAAAACCCACGCAATCACAGAGAGAATGCGCAAACAGCACCCATGGTCAAGATCAAATCTAGGTCTCGCGCTGTAAGCCAGCAACTCTACCGCGGGCGTCACTGTGCCGTCCTAGATTCTGCAGCCTTTAGGACATATATACACTTTGTTAACCCCCATCCTCTCTCCTTTTCTTTCCCACCCCTTTCCTTCCCTCTGGCCCACCTGAACTTCCACCCTTCCCCCCTCCCTTTCCTCTTACAATCTTTCCACTGGCTTCACAATTCGTAACTGTTCGATCCTTATCTCACACCTTTAGTCTTTCCACCTGTGGTCTTTGTCCAACCTATCACCACTCCCCCCTCATTCACCTGTATCTATCTACCTATGACTTGCCAGGCTTTGTCCGGCCCCTCCTCTCATCCAGCTTTCTCTCCCCTCCCCCACCGCCAACAAATCATTCTAAAGATGGATTCCAACACAAATGTCACCTATTCATGTTCTCCAGAGATGCCGGCAGACCCGCTAAGTTACTCTAGCACTTTGTGTATGATTTTTTACATTATATGTACAACTCTGTTGGGCAAGGACTGGTGGTGGAACTGAAAACCAATTGTAATTTCCCACTGATAAATCAAAGTCACGTCCAGAGATAATGTTGCTCCAAAGATGCCTTTACAGGAATGAGGCACCTGCATGGATTAAAATTAACAATTAAGCTGTTCCTTGATCTTATTTCTTGAATGACAAAGAAAAGCAGAGTTCAAGAAATCAAAAAGAAATTAATACATTTTGAACGTTTTGAAAACAAATTAATAAATTTAAAAGAAATACATTTTGATTAAAGTCTCTCAGTGATTGGGCAAGTTTGATTGTAGTCGCACATTTTTGGTCAAAAAGGAAAAGGAAACATATGCAAGATTTCGAAAGATGAAATTGGGCAGGGCCTTTGAGAAATATAAAGAATGAAGGAAAGAATTCAGGCAGGGAATTAGGAGAGCCAAAGGGGCCTTGAAATGTCATTGGCAAGCAGGATTAAAGAGAATCTGAGAATTTTTATACAAACATTAAATACAAGAGAGTAACAAGGGAGAGGGTGGGACCACTCAAGCATAAAGGAGGGAAATTATTCTCAGAGTCAGGGGACACAGGCTTGACGATTTTGAACAATGGGATAGCAGATTATCAGAGTGTTACTGTAGCGCTATCAGATGTCACCTCAGCCTTCTCCGCTCCAGGGGAAACTAACCCAGTCCATCCTGTCTCCCCTCATAACTGAAACACTTCATCTTAGGCATCACCTTGGTAAATCTCTTCTGCGCTATCCAGTAAAATCAGGTTACCAGAACTGTAGCCTAACCATCAATTTATTAAATTAAACCATAACCTCTTTCCTCTTATACACCATCTCCCTGGTTAAAAGGAAGAGGTCAAGTATGCTGTCTTCACCACCATCTCTACCCCTGCTAACTGCAGGGATCCTTGGACTGTTCCTCAGTACTCTGTGCGGGCATTCCATTCATTGTGTGTGGCTTACCCTGATTATTACTAACAAAGTTGATCAGCTCCACATTTATCGGCATTAAATACCATCTGCCATTGCTCATCCCATCTTGCCGACCGATCAAAATCTCCCTGCAATCTACAACGATCCTCCACACTATCAACAACAACTAATGTGACAATTGCAAATCGCACCTCCAATATTAATTTCAATATCTTTAATGTACATAACACAAAGAAAGGGTCCCAGCACCAAACAGGTTACAGCCAATCACAAAACCAGAACTCCATAATGACCCTTTGCTTCCTATTGGAATATCAACCAATGTGCAAATTCACAGTGAAATTATTTTCTTACACACGGTTCAGCAAAATGTTGCAATATCCAAACACGAGGTTAATTCCCAGGATGGCGGGACTGTCATATGTTAAATGGAGCGACTGGGATGTACACTCTGGAGTTTAGAAGGATGAGAGGGCATCATATTGAAACATATAAGATTATTTGGTTTGGACACGCTAGAGGCAGGAAACATGTTCCCAATGTTGGGGGAGTCCAGAACCAGGGGCCACAGTTTAAGAATAAGGGGTAGGCCATTTAGAATGGAGATGAGGAAAAAGTTTTTAACCCAGAGGGTTGTGAATCTGTGGAATTATCTGCCTCCAAAGGCAGTGGAGGCCAATTCTCTGGATGCTTTCAAGAGAGAGTTAGATAGAGCTCTTAAAGATAGCAGAGTCAATGGATATGAGGAGAAGGCAGGAAAGGGGTACTGATTGTGGACGATCAGCCATGATCACAATGAATGGCGGTGCTGGCTTGAAGGGCCGAATGGCCTCCTCCTGCACCTATTGTCTATTGTCTATAATCCCCAATCAGCAAAGTGTACAGAAATAGTCCACTGAGACTGCATCCAAGAGGTGGCAGATTTTGGCGCCATTTTCAAAGCCCACTCTGTGCTCCAGGTCTTATGAGCGCCGCTGGATCCAGGCGAGCCCCAGGTTGCTGCAGGGGCTCCAGCCGTCACCTTGCTTGCATGTCTGGATCGTCCCTCTCCTCAACCGTCCACTGGCTCCCCTGGATTCTAACCTGTTGGTCCTGACAGTTATGGTCTCCAAAATGTTCTCCCTTTGGTAAAATGGTGGTGAGACCGGACCCAGTTCGATCGCCGGAGCCGTATGGAGTTGTGTGAAGCTGGCCCCGACATCGCGCGGGGCTCCGACAAACTGACCGTGTTCAAAAATTCCGCGCGGCAATAGCCTGCCGGCCCGCAGCCGCCTCAATGCCGTACGCACCGTCTCGACGGGCGTGCGCAGCGTCTTGACGCAGAACGCAGGCGTCTTGACGCCGTACATCACATGTGAACTTCCTGCGGACTTCGCTCGAACTTCACGTCACTCACTCGACCTCCGCGCGGCCCCCGCTTCCAGTTTGGTCGCACTCTCTGCATGCAGGTCGCATGCTCGTGGGACAGGCCCTGTACGGGGATCACTCGACCTCCGCGCGGCCCCCACTTCCGGTTTGGTCGCGCTTCCCGCATGCAGGTCGCATGCTCGTGGGACAGGCCCTTAAGGTCTACGGTGAGAAGGGGAAGATTGAGAAAGGATCTGCAGTGCAGGTTTCTCACACCGAGTTGGACAAAGGGCCCTTTTTGATGCTGTATAACTCTATGACACTTCGACCATAGTCTGGTTTCCCTCACATGTTTGGTGACTCTATTGCTTTCATTGAGTTGAACTGGTTTTCCCTCCCGCAGGTCATTGCTGCAACTCCTTCTGCTCCCGTCTCCACCCTGACCCACTGTCGTGTGCGGAAAACAAAGAGGTACAAGATCTGCCAGAGTCAAGTGGAATGTGAGTCACCAGAACATTTCAACAAACCACTCGCCTGCCAATTAGTCATCATCAAACGAGAGTAACCTTGCAACACTTGTTTCTTTCAGGCCTCTTCGAGCACATATTCAAAGTCTCTGCTGCTGCATTGCAAGTGGCGACACAAGGAGTAAATAAAGGTTTGATGCCATTGCACAAGTGCTGGAGGAACTCAGCGGGTCAGGCAGGATCTCTGGAGAACGTGGATAGGTGACATTTTGGGTCGGGTCCATTCTTCGGACTGAAGAATGGCCCTGACATGAAACGCTGTCTATCCGTGTTCACATAGACTGGTGTAACTGTAGGTAGGTGACATTTCAGGTGGGGAACCTTCTTCAGACTGATTGTGTGTGTGTGTGTGTGTGTGTGGGGGGGGGAGGGGGGATTTCGAAGCAAGAAAAGACCTGGACAAATCAGGACCGGCAAAAGAGGACCTCAGGCAGGGTGGTTCCCTGATAGGCCATTTGTTGGCTAGGGACGGTATGATCACAAGAGGGATACATCGTTGAGAACTTCTCTTTTTATTCGTATGGCTGTTTGGTGACCCCAAATTTCACTGTACCAATTAGTGCATGTGACAATAAATGTCTCTTGTCTCTTGAACATCTCCAGAGATGCTGCCTGGCCAGAATTACTCCAGCACTTTCTGTCTTGTTTTGTAAACCGGCATCTGCAGTTCCTTGTATCTATCTCCTTTGATGTTACTGTTGCGCAGAGCTCAAATAAATGGAAAATGAACTGTAGTTCGCAGTTGAGCATTATTTCACCCAATATTCCTTGCATGGTAAGGATCCATCCCACCTCTTCAATGACTCATTCTGCTGTTAAACACGCTTCATTCCAATTTCAATTCACGCCAAGAAGAATAAGGAAAATACCTTTATGACAAAATGGGCTCTCTGGAATGTTTCAGTTGGCCATTACCACAGTATCCTGGTATCTTAGATGAGATTGCTCTGTTTCGCTGGCAAACTGCATATCCTTACATGACTTCCTCCAAAACGTTGTCAGTAATCAGCCAATACACAGATTCCAGGCGATGACTTTTATTTTGTTTTATATAGCAAGGAAACAGACCATTAAGCCCAATGAGCCCACGCTGACCAGCGATCCCTGTACCGAAGCGCCCGTGGCGTGAGTCCTGGATGATCGTGAATATTCGCCCAAAGAGTCGTACCTTTTTCTGCATTTTCAACATGTCGTAAAATGTCGGCGACCTGCTGCGACTATGACGGGTGCCGGCAAGTTGCCGAAAAAATCGCGTAAGTGGGACAGGCCCTTACTCGATCTTCCTATTTTGAACACAGAACAGAACAGACACTGGAAATGTGGGCACTTTGGCCCATTAGCTCATCATTTCTGTGCTGAACGTAACGGAAAGTTAACCTCGTCTGCCTACACGTGATCCACATCCCTCCATTCCCTGCAAATCCAAGTGCCTGTCCAAAAGCCTCCTAAACGCCACTATCATATCTGCTTCCATCACTTACCCTGGCAGTGTGTTCCTGGGACTCACCACCTCCTGTGTAAGAAAACTGGTCTGCACTTCTCCTTTAAACTTTCCCCCTTTTGCCCTTAAAGGTATGCACTTGAGTCTTTGATATTTCCACCTTGGGGAAAAGTTTCTGATTGCTGACCCTATCTACGCCTCTCATCATTTTATAAACTTTTATTAGGTCTCCCTTCAACCTCTGACGATCCAGTGAAAACAATCCAAGTCTGCCCAACCTTTCCTTGTATGTGATACCCTCTAATCCAAGAGTCTTACTGGTAAACTACATATAAATATAATCTGGATGTATTTTGAAATGTAATAAAAACAGACAATGCTTTAAACACTTAAAGCCCCTGTCCCACTTAGGAAACCTGAACGGAAACCTCTGGAGACTTTGCGCCCCACCCAAGGTTTCCGTGCGGTTCCCGGAGGTTTTTGTCAATCTCCCTACCTGCTTCCACCACCTGCAACCTCCGGCAACCATCTGCAACCTCTGGGAATCGCATGGAAACCTTGGGTGGGGCGCAAAGTCTCCAGAGGTTTCCGTTCAGGTTTCCTAAGTGGGACAGGGGCATTATTAGCTGATCAGTAGTACCTGTGGCAGGAGAAACCATTGTGATAAAGGGGTCAGCCTAGAGACACTGACTGTTTCCTTATCCTTAGATGACACCAGATACTTCCAGCATTTTCTGTTTTTATTTCCAATTTCAAGCATCTGCCATTTCTAATTTGCATTTCAGTATTTGTTGAATGTTCACGTTTCTGTGCTGTCAATATCACAATTGTACTTCGCTATAGGTTTTGTGCAGGAACATTTTTACGGAGTACTACAAGATAAAAACTATCCAATGCAATACATCTTGCAGACAATATTTGGGATATTACAACCTATAGGCACATCACAATTATATTTAATAATTCACCATCTACATACACCCTAATTCTGTGAGTCAGACAATTCGATTGCCTGTTTGTACTTGTTCTAAGGCAGTGCTTCAGCTTTTAAAATGTTATTAGCTTTTTGGAGATTAATTAAGCGGTTCAAGATATCAGTCTGGAAATTGGGTAAGAGTTATCTGCAATAGATATTCAGCCTGACTACCAACCCATGTCGCTGGTTCCATGGCTCATGTTCTTCCTGCCCTGTTCTCTGAACTTCCACCCTGCATAAATCTCCCAATCAACCCACACCTACAGTACATATCCCAATCTCCCTTTTATCCTTTTAAGAAGCTTTTAGATGGACACATGTATATGCAGGGAATGGAGGGATGTGGCACATTGCAGGCAGAGGAGATTCATTTTACTTGACATCATCTTCAGCACGAGCATTACTGCCCGAAGGACTTTTTTCTGCGCTGTATTGTTTTATGTTCTATATTCCATTTAACGGTGTCATCGACATTTGTATCTTTAAAACCAAATCTTTCCCTTTGTCTTGCTGCAATATTGCACCTTCATTTCAAGAATCGTGGAGGTGAAACTAATCATCAGAAACAGACACAAAAAGAGGGACAGGCAACATCTCTGGAGAGAAGGAATGGGTGACGTTTCGGGTCGAGACCCTTCTTCAGACCCGAAACGTCACCCAATAGTCTCCGACGAGGCACTTCAACTCCCCTCCCATTCTGAATCCGCCCTTTCTGTCCTGGGCCTCCTCCAAGGTCAGAGTGAGTCCCACTGCAAATTGGAGGAGCAGCACCTCATATTTTGCTTGGGTAGTTTACACCCCGGTGGTAAGAACATTGACCTCCAATTTCAGGTAGTCCTTGCTTTCTCTCCTTCCCCTCCCCTCCCCAGCTCTCCCACAGCCTCTCTCCGCCTCTTCCTCTCTTCTCCCCCCACCCCACCTCCACATCTGCCTGAAGACGGATCTCGACCCGAAACGTCACCTATCCCTTCGCTCCATAGATGCTGCCTCACCCGCTGAGTTTCTCCAGCATTTTTGTCTACCTTCGATTTTTCCAGCATCTGCAGTTCTTTCTTAACCGAATCTGGAGGTGGGCATTTTCACACTTCTGTACATCTTGCTGGATGAGTGAGGGGAGAAGAGGGAGTGACCGGGGTGAGATTTGTTATTGATTATGCTGGTGGCCTAGCTGAAGCAGCCGCATTTATAATTTGTAGGAGTGGGAAAGTAAATTCCTTCCATGCCTTTCCATGTATTTTCTTTTTTCTTATTTCAGATTCTCAGCATCTTTGTTGTCTTGATTTGCTTGGTAATTTCTTGGTCAATGCCCTGGGTGGGAACTTGTCGCATGCAAACTTTTGTCCCACCATCCATCTCAAGTTTATTAACCCTTGCCAGACAGTGTTCATTCCTGCCTTGGAACGGAGATCTGATTAATGATATATTAAAATAGCCCCTTTTTTTGTACAATAATGATGTAAGTATATTATTTGCTTTGACCGGTCAGAATAACTGCAACTGGCTTTTGCAACAGTTTATCAATCAGCAGAAACCCATATTATAGTGAGTAGGAAGGAACTGCAGATGCTGGTTTACACCGAAGATGGACGCAAAATGCTGGGCATGTCAGTGGATCAGGCAGCTTCTCCGGAGGGAAGGAATAGGTGATGTTTTAGGTCTCGACTCGAAATGTCACCCATTCCTCTCTCCAGAGATGCTGCTTGTTCCACTGACTTACTCCAGCATTTTGCATCTATATTCCCATATTGTAATGAGTTTTGAATAAAAAGATGGAAGGGCAGTTGTGTTCACTCAGATTTGTCGTTTTGTTTTGTATCTTGTTTGCAATGCAAATTAATTATCAGAAATATGATACACACAGCTAGTCAGATTTGAATGCATAAACTTCCTGTTATTGCCCGCATCATGATAGGGAAATACAGCTTTGAAACGGGGTCTTTGGTCCACTGGGTCTGAACAATCCATCATTAACTCACTTTCACCAATCCTACATGGGGTCAAGCAAAGAGCGTTCACGTCGCGGCGCTGTTTCCACTAATCTTTCCACCACCACGCACAAGAAGCGCAAGACAGACACCATTGCATGCAGATGCCGAGAAATGTGTTCAGCTCTGGCTTCTAATCTTGTGTTGTGGACTCAACAAGACGAAGACCAATCCTACATTAATTCCTTCTTTCAAATGCTCCTCACAACTCCCATCAGATGGTGGAGGAACTCAGTGAGTCAGGCAGCATCTGGGGATAAATAGACAGATGACGTTTTGGGTCGGCACCCCATCTCTGAAACTCCATCTGTCAATTCCCTCCCCCGATGTTGCCTGATCCGTTGAGTTCCTCCAGCACTTTGTGTTTTGCTCAAGATTCCAGCATGTACAGTTTCTTGTGTCTCCCATCAGATTCTAACCCTCACCCACACGGCCAGGGATATTTACAGCGATCAATTAATCTACTACACATTCGTTTTTGGGAGCTTTAGTTTAGTTTAGCGATACAGTGGAAACAGGTCCTTCAGCTCACCGAGTCCACGCCAACCAGCGATCCCCATACACTAGCACTTTCCTACACACCTGGGACAATTTGCAATTATTACCAAAGTCAATAAAGCTACCATCGTGTATGTCTTTGGAGTGTGGGAAGAAACCGGAACACCCGGAGAAAACCGACGTGGTCACGGGGAGAAAGTACAAACTCTGCCCAGACAACACCCTTGGTCAGGATCGAACCTGGGTCTCTGGTGCTGTAAGGCAGCAACTCTACCGCTGCGCCACTGTGCCGCCCAATCAGAGCAGCTGGAGGAAACTCAGTTGTATAAAGACACATCCTAATAAATCAAAGAATATTAAAATAATTTTAAAAGAGCATGGCCGTCAACAATTTTAAGATGGAACAAATTTATGAATTATAATAATTTACATGAAGATGAAAGTTCATATGAAAGTTCGTTCATTATCAAAATTATTTTAATGCCATGAATTATGTTGCAGCATAACTTCACCAGGGTGATACCTTTGATGATTAATGTACATTCAAAGACATTAATTATAGCTGTCAGAGATAAGGGGAACACCTAGATTTATCAGAGAAAATAAAATGTTTCATAAATTCATTTGTAATTAGGAATACTTTGCAGTGGGAGGCATCAGAACTGATTATCTTGTCTAGTTTGGGTGAAAGTGTTCTTAATGAAGTTTCATCAATTTAAGAGTCATCAAGATTCATCAATTTATCACTTGTCAAATAAAGCGATAGGTGACATTTCGGGTCGGGACCTTTCTTCAGACTCTTTGAGACTTTGAGTCCTGAGCCATAACATCACATATCAATGTTCTCCTGATACTGATTTTTCAGTAGTAGAAGAGAGGCTGACCGATGCTCTCAATCATCTAACACCATATTATGAGGAGAGACATCTCTGTACAAACCCTTGTCAGACACGGGTGTGTGCCTTCCACTTGAGAAGCCGAGAAGCCAAGAGGCAACTTCAGGTGAACTGGTCTGGCACAACATTGGAGCACGATACCTTGGTGTAACCCTTGATCGAAGTCTTACCTTCAAGACCTATATTGAGATGACAAGGGCAAAAGTGAGCACACGCAACAATGTTGTTAGTAAGTTCACCACCCAAGATGGGGTGCTAGCCCACAGACCTTACGTTCCACTGCCTTAGCCCTCTGCTATTCTACTGCTGAGTATGTAGCAATGTTATAACATTTTGAGATTTAAAAAATCAAGTCCCATCAGATAAAGCATAAAAATAAGTTTAATTTGACACCTAATTCACTTTCATATCTTCAGTATTAAAAAAGTTATGGCCATTTTCATACTCGGAAATTAGCATCTTGTTCCCCATTGCTTTTTCATTGACAACACAAAAGCTGTGATCAAAAGCAGTCAAAAGCCCATCTTTCTTAAAAATTAAGAGAACAAAGAAATTTTCAATTATTATAGATTGAAGCATTCTGAAACAAATATGAAACAATCTTACTTGGATGACTTGAAATTAAAGCATATAATTAGTTAGTTACCTAATTGTAGCTAATTACAAAATTCAATTACTAGATCTAAACATCTATCCATTTCTTAAGAATAGATTAACATTTTTAAATAGCCTAAGTGTCCAAATAACATTCACACAAGAATTCACAATATAACATAATGTTTAAATCTTATTGTCATGGGTTTATAGGCCAAATGGAAGGAATTTTAATGTTTAATACCTGTAACTTAATGGCCATTTAAATCAGCTTGCGAGTGGGTTTTTCTGGAACGCGATCAACTGGAATGTTGCAGTTGCAATGGATTTAAACTCGTATCGGCAGCAAAAACACTACCGGTTCGTTCGGGGGAAAATAATCACCGTTTTGCAACTTAAAATGTGAATTAAATGCATCTTAAGAAACACTTTTATACATAAATATAAACTACTTTCATTTACCTGTCCCCTACGTAAAATCCGTCCCAGTTGTCGGCGTTGACGGCTTCAGAAGCTGATTTTAAAATCACTCCAGTGATTAACTTGTCGGGCGAATTTTTTTTAAAAACACACAGAACGGCCGTCGGAACGATTCTTCGGCAAAAACTTGCACTCCAACAAAATATAATTCAGGACCAGGTCGGAGAAAACTGCGTTTTAAATCCGCCCACCCCCCCTCAAACGAGCCAAAATCGCGCACACGGCCAGTGGCAGAATTGCAGCGCCACTGAAGGTAAGTATTGTAACACACCTAGAGTATGCATGTCCAGTATGGGAAAGATCCACCCATGCCAAGAAGCTGGACCCAGCCCTCAATGCTTCCTGCGGACTTGTCACAGGTTTCAAGCCAACAAGTACTGACAGCCTCTACGTCCTGGCAGGCATAGGCCCGCCAGACATGAAAAGAGCAGGAGCCATCATGAAGGAGCACCAGCGGCAGATAACAGATGAACCACATCCAATGTTCAGCCAGACACCATTTCCAAGCCGCATAAAGTCGAGGAAACGTTTTCTTAACTGTGTGACCCCTCTTGAGGTTGGCATTACCTCCAAGTGAAGCACGAGTCATCATATGGGATGATAGAATATCCACTCTACCTCCATCAACCACCATGGGACTAACGACAAGTGAGCAACTCCCTCCAGGTGCGGTCGCAGATGGAATTGCCTCAATTGATTGGGAACAGGTGTTGGCAGAGCCAAGGTGTCTCTGAACAAGTGGGGATATAACTCCAACGATGTCACCTGTGCATGTGGTATTGAACCACAAACGATGGACCACCTGTTGAAATGCCCTCACCTGGAGAACAGATGCACAGCTGCCGATCTCGTTGCCGACAATGAAGATGCTGAGAAATGTGTTCAGCTCTGGCTGAACAATATCTAGTCTTGTGATGTGGACTCGTAGATAATAATAATAATAATAATAATAATAATAATAATGTTCTCCAGGGAGGCTGCCAGACCAGCTGAGTTGCTCCAGAACTTTGTGCCTTATTTTTGTAAACCAGCTGCTGCAGTTCCTTGTTTCTATTGTATTGTATTGTATTGTATTGTATATCTTTATTGTCATTTCTTGAGTATTCACATACCCAGAGGAAACAAAAAAACGTTGCTCAACCAGTGTCCATTCAGTGTGCATTAAAAATAAATAGAAATAAAATTACATATATCATGTATTCTACCTCAAGTTTATCCAAACTCTAGTTCTAGGTAACAATATGGTGCTGGAGAAATTCACCACACGGGGGGGCAGCATTTGTGGTAGGGATGGACAGATGACATTTGGCTTATGGCCTTGTTCAGACTGATTGTAGTAGGGTTGAGAAAGCTGGAAAAGAGCGTTGGGGTGAGGTAAAGCCTGGCAACTACTAGGTGGATACAAGGCATTAGGTCCCCCATCTCACTTTTCCAGCTTTCTTCCCCCTGCTCCATCAGTCTGAAGAAAGGACCGACCCAAAACAGCATCTGCCTATCCCCTCTACGGATGCTGCCTGACCCACTGAGGTCCTCCAACGCTTTGATTAGAGGCTATTAGTATTGAGGAGAGTTCCTGTTCTCTCCTGTGTCTCCTTATAACTAATATCCTCTGATCCATGCAAACTTTCAGTGAATCACTTCTACACAACTTCACATGCTACCTGTAATGAGGGGACCAAAACTGCATACACTACTCCAAATGTGGGCTCATCACAGTTTTATATGGCTGCGACATGACTTGCCAACGTTTATATCCACTAGGGTGCAGTTTTTTAGTTGATCTGTACGTTGGGATCACTTATGCCAACTAGGTGGGAGAGAAGAGGAGTTCTCCCTCTGTCCCTGGTCAGGAGTGATCAAAATCAATAAAGCCAAATATCTCCTTTTTAACAAATTACACTGTGTAAGTCTCTGCTGTTTTTAATTTGTTTGCTGCATCTCCTGGTCAGTGAACTTTAAAAAAGGATGTAACTGGCTATAAAGCACTCATTAATGTCCTTGAGACCATTCACATTTATAATGGGCCACCATATCCACCCAAGGCATTCAATTCTTCCTTTCCCCTCACAGATGGAGATGTAATTGTTAGCAGTCTAGAAAGTTAGGGTGGCACGTTGGCACAGTGCTAGTGTTGCTGCCTTACAGCGCCAGAGACCCAAGTTCAATCCTGACTACGGGCGCTGTCTGTACGGAGTTGGTACGTTCTCTCTGTGACCGCGTGGGTTTTTTCCGGATGCTCCAGTTTCCTCCCACACGCCAAAGACGTGCAGCTCTGTGGCTTTGGTAAAAGTTGTAAATTGTGCTTAGTGTGTTCCAGGATAGTGCTCGTGTAGGGCTGATCCTTGATCGCCATGGACTCGGTGGGCCAAAGGGCCTGTTTGCACGCTGTATCTTTGAAGTAAATGTTGCTTCTTACATTGCTTATTAAAAATACATTTCTCATGTCTGAACAGATTGATAAAGATTTGTTAAACATTTATTGCAAGTGTATGTTCCTGTTAAGCCTTGTGGTGCTCCAATCTCTGTTAGTTGTGTGCATGCAAGCCAACATTTCCAATTGACAACTTGAATTACATTTTTTAAAATCCTATAATATGTCACAGATGGCATGAATGTTTTTTTTCTCCATGCTTACTTATTTTTGTTCTACCTCTCTTGTGCCTGTGACACTCCCAGGGAGATTTGGATGGTATATCAATCTCCACATGTATGTCAGTGTTGCTTCTGTTGTGCTGACACATTGCAAATAAACCTCTTTCCATTGCCGTATCTCCTGGCATCCTGACTGAGATTGGTTCCGAGCTCTTTGGCTATGACTACAGTTTGTGAACAGCAGAAGAGGAGCAGCCTGGTGCAGAGACAGAAATAGTTGAAGAGGGAAGCAGCTAAATTCCTAGGGTGGAACAGTGGTGCAGTGGTAGAGTTGCTGCCTTACACTGCCAGAGACTCAGGTTCAATCCTGACTCTGGTGCTGTCTGTACAGCGTTTGTATGTTCTCCCATGACCACGTGGATTTTCTCCGGGTGCTCTGGTTTCCTTCCATACTCCAAAGATGTACAGGTTTATAGGTTAAATGGCTTTGGTTAAAAAAAATTGTAAATTGTCGCTAGTGTGTAGGATAGGGTTAGTATACTGGAATTGCTGGTTGGTGTGGACTTGATGGGCCGAAGGGCCTGATTCCATGCTGTGATAAACATTCCCAAAGGAACCTCTGCAGAGGTGACTCTGGGCAGAGACAGAAATAGTTGAAGAGGGAAGCAGCTAAATTCCTAGGGTGGAACAGTGGTGCAGTGGTAGAGTTGCTGCCTTACACTGCCAGAGACTCAGGTTCAATCCTGACTCTGGTGCTGTCTGTACAGCGTTTGTATGTTCTCCCATGACCACGTGGATTTTCTCCGGGTGCTCTGGTTTCCTTCCATACTCCAAAGATGTACAGGTTTATAGGTTAAATGGCTTTGGTTAAAAAAAATTGTAAATTGTCGCTAGTGTGTAGGATAGGGTTAGTATACTGGAATTGCTGGTTGGTGTGGACTTGATGGGCCGAAGGGCCTGATTCCATGCTGTATCTCTAAACTAAACTAAACTTATTTCCCAATGCAAGATGAGGAAATCATGTAAAGGGCACACCAGCACCTCTACTTTCTTAGAAGTTTAAAGAGATTCAGCAGATACCAGAAGTTGGACTCAGGCCAGACCACCATGGGCACAGCCTTCTCCAGCATTGAAAGCAGCTGCACAAGTTGCTGCCTCAAGAAGGTGGCATCTATCAATGATACCCATCATCCAGGCCAAGCCCTCTTCCAGCTGCTACCCACACATGGGAAAGTCTGAAGTCAGAAGTCACACACCACCATGTTCAGTAACAGGTAGTTTCCTATCAGGTTCCCGAACAACTTGTACAACCCTAACCCTAACCCTACCTCGGCAATGGAACACTAATTACCTACCATTTGCACTACCTTAAATTGTGTTTTGCATTCAAACTCGACTGTTTTTTATTGTACATTCTTTTCTCTTTGCAGAATTGAACCATAATTTAAGTATAATTTATGTTTCTATGTGCTACGTGAGTCTATGTGCCTGTAATGCTGCAACAAGCAAGATGCCTATTCAACCTCAGCGCACGTTTGCATGTGGCAATAAACTAGACATGAAGCGGAAGCAGAGAATGGTGAAAATACTCAGATGGTCAGGCAGCATCTGTGGAGAAACACAGAATTAATTAACACTCCATCAGGATTATGAAAAGTTAGAAATCAAACAAGAGGAGTGGAAGGAACAATCTGTCTGTAATACGGAGAGAAACAGAGTGGTGGCGGTGAAGGTTCGGTTCGGCAGCTGAAATGTCTGGTGGACTGAGATAAAAGGGGAGTTAGAGAGTGAGCCCTTGTTCAGACAGAGGTGGGGAGAAAAGAAGACTAGAATGCGTGAGTATTCTAGCTCCAATGTTCAATTGGAAAGCAGGAACTTAATGGTTTTATAATGTAGGAAATTATTAATGTTCAATCACTTGTGCTGCCCTAAAATGAACTAATTGTCTAAATTCATGCTCATTCATGCTCAAGACCCAAGAGTGTTTAATTGTCATATGTACCGACAAGGGAATTCCTAATGTTTGGTACAAGATTCAGTGACACATGGCAATAAAACTCTAAGTGCCCTCATTATTATTCTGGGCTTGGTAGGGAGTGGTGATGGAGAGCCGGGAGAGTGGGTGTGAAACTTGGATTTGCAGATATTCAACTGTAGCTGACTTAGTTTAGTTTATTATTGTCATGTGTACCGAGGTACAATGAAAAGCTTTTTTTGTGGTGTGTTCTTGAGTCAGCGAAAAGATTATACATGATTACAATCAAGTTGTCTACTGTGCAGATACACAGGATAAGGAGGTAATGTTTAGTGCAATATAGTCCAGTAAAGTCTGATTAAAGATAGTCCGATGGTCTCCTTTGAGGTAGATGGGAGATCAGGACCATTCGCTAGTTGGTGATAGGATGGTTTAGTTGGGAGCTGGGCTAATCAGGTATGGAAGGTAGGATTAAAGTGAGCTTGATGGGAAACATCTGCTGCCTCTGAACCCGAAATGGAAGCACCAAGTCTACACACCAACCCCACTCACGTTTGTTCTCTGCATGGGCTCCCGTGAATCTTGGAGCCCATGAGCAGGATTCTAGTGAACAATCTACAATCTGAAGCCAGATGAGGTTCTTGCCATGGACCCAGCTCGGTGAAATCGAGGCACACTGTATGGTCGGGTTGAGATGTTATTTTGTTTTGCAGCTTTCCTTGGAAGAGTTGGAATTCCCCATTGAGTGTTTGTCCCCAGAAGTTCCAAGGGATGAGTGTAACCCAGCTTGCCCCGCTTCAATGTCAATTTCTCCCATTGGTTTCATTCAGACGCACGAGCTGGCATTTGTCCAAACTTCATGAAGGTAAAAAGTTGCTCTACTTATTTTAGTGTAGTCAAGGGAACAGGTCTCTGCATTATATAAGGAATAGTAACAAGTTTGCTCTCTTCTCCCAATAACTTATTGTGCAAGGTATTTCTAGCCCTCCTACCCTTCTAGCTTGACTCCATTGCCATTATCTGATGACTTCCTTTGCCTGACATTTCACTCCCACCCACCGGCCACTTGCCAGCATCGACCATTTCACAGATCAAGGTATTAATTTATGTGTTGCTGACATTAGGCACATTTGCCACTAGATCTTCCTCTCAGTTTGCTCCTGTCCTTACTAGGTAGAGTTCCTTTGATTAATTTGTTCTTTGGTTTTGTATAATTAACAGATAAATATTATTTCATGTCCGAAATGTAATTCATTGTAGTTCCCGTGATTTACCAACAGATGGTAGCCATGGTCCAGAATTTAAAGAGCAGGCTGATTTGGACATTCCCCTTATTGCAGGTGTTCGCAGCCATGGCTGTGGCCACACACACACACACACACACAGATGCACACATGTACACACACTACAGACTCGTGCACACATGCACACATGCAAACACACACGTACACACTGCAGGCTCATGCGCACATGTACACACGCACACAGATACACAGATGCACACACATTACAGATTTGTGCACACATGCACACACACAAACACACACACATACACACACCCACACTACAGATTGATGCGCACATGCACACACACACGCCTACACACACATATGTACATACTACTGACTCATGCGCACATGTACATACGCTAAACACACACACTACAGACTCATGCACACGTGCACATACGCTAACACACACACACTACAGACTCATGCACATATGCACATACGCTAACACACACACATATGTACACACCACAGGCAGACATACACATGCACATACACACATATGCACACCCACGCACACACACAATTTAGCTGTGGTTTGCCATGAATGACTTCCTTTCAACAAAGTTGATTGTATATATTTCAGTAAATATTAGTTGGATCATGCACAGATGGCTGTAGGATATCCTGTGCTGGCTCCAAGCCAATCGAGGATTTTTATAGCTATGTACCAGTGTGAATTGCTGGCTGCTTGATTCCCTCCAAGAAATAAATTGTACTTACATTTTTATATGGAAACCACAGCGAGTGTAATAGCAGTTCTTTAGCCTAGGTATAACTCCTATCTCTTCTCAACAAACAGACATGGGTTATTTTACAGCCAGCCACGAGAGCAGGGAGCAGACGGGACCGTGAGTCCAGGTGTGATCCCTACACGGGTGGTGTGAGCGATGTGACACTCCAACTGCAACAGCAGCCTGCGGTGAAGTGACTGGAGTGGGAATTGAACCAGAAACAAAAGTACAACCTCCTGTGCTTCAGCCAATACTTCAGAAAGAGTAGGTGGCACTTCAAAACTTAAAAAAACACTAATGAGCAAAAATAGTAAGAAATAGAAGCAGGAGCCAGCTACTTGGCTCCATCTGCTTATTCTGCCATTCAATATTTGCAGATTATTTTACAACACAGAAGGGAGACATTTGATGTTATGCCAGCTCACAGAATAATCCCATTCCCCACTCATTTTCTCCGCAACCTATTCTCCCCACATTTCTGTAATTCCTGTCTCTCAAGAGAGACACAAAATGCAGGAGTAAAGGGTCTTTCCCACTTTCCCGAACTGCTCACAAATTTTCCTGAGTTTTCCCCTCAATTCAAACTCGACGAATGTTCATAACGAGTACGTAGATATATTATAGCGGCTCATTATGTCAGCCGTAGGTACTCGGGGCAATAAATGTTGCAATTTTTCTCCTCCCGACTATCTTTTTACTCGTGGACATTTTTTGTCATGCTGGAAAAAACGTCCCGACTTACCTGATGCCCCGAGTACCTACGGCTGGCATAATGAGCCGCTACGACATATCTACAGACTCCTGCGGCTTCCTACAGACCCGTTACAAACATTCTCCGAGTTTGAATCAAGGGGAAAACTCGGGAGAATTAGTGAGCAGCTCGGGAAAGTGGGTCAGGCCCTTAACTCAGTGGGTCAGGCAGCATCGCTGGTGAAAAGGAACAGGTGATGTTTCGGGTTCAAACCCTTCTTCAAACTCAGGCTCAGAAGAATTGTCTCGACCCGAAACGTCACCTATTCCTTTTCTCCAGAGATGCTGCCCGACCAGCTGAGTTACTCCAGCATTTTGTGTCTCTCTTGAGTGTAAACCAGAATCTGCAGTTCCTTCCTACACATTTCCATCACTCACCTACATACCAGTGGCAATTTACAGTAGACAATTAACAGTTGGTTCATGATTGATATGTTCACATTCCTGCACTAACCACATATCCTTGATCCCTTTAATATCTAAACATCTATTGATGTCCACCTCAAATATACTCAGCAGCGCTTATCTTGTGATAGTACGCACCAACACAGCATGCCAGTGCCCTCTCAAAAGTTAAATATCATTGCTTTGTTTTGAAGCCACTGGACATGTACATTTATGAAGCGTGCAGGCTGGCACTTTGTGTGAAAAATCCCAGATTCACTAACCTCTGGGTGGAGGTTTCTTCATAACTCTGTCCTGAATGTCTGAGTCCTCCACTTGAGACTGTGACCCCTAATTTAAGACATCCTAACCAGGGGAAACATCATCCTTTCATCTATGCTGTCAAACCCCTTCAGGATTTTGTTCCTTTCAATGAAATCACCGTTCTTTCCTCTAAACGCCAGAGAGTATGATCCTCAGACAACAAGCCAACCAATGGGTCAATGGTGCTGTGTTTGTCACATGTGCGACTGCTCAGTGAAATTCTTTTTGCATATTTACACATGCGGGCGCCGCCATATTTTGGCGCCATTTCCAAAGCCCTCACACTCAGTCTACTGGAGCGATTCCCGATCCAGGCGAGCCCCAGGCTCCTGCAGGGCCTTCCTCCGTCGCCCTCGACCACATCGGCCTGCGAACCGACGTCCCTCTGCTCGCTCGGCCATCTTTCTGTCCCGGAGGCACCTCCTACAGCCGACCTTGAAGGAAACCATCCCACGAATGAAGACACAAAGTGCTGAAGGAACTCAGAGGGTCAGGCAGCATCTAGGGAGGGAATGAACAGGCAACGTTTAGGGAATCTGAAGAAGGACACCTATGAAAAATTTCACCTATCTACACTCTCCCCAGATACTGCCTGGCCTGCTGAGTTTCTCCAGAGATATGCTCAAAATTACACAACTGCAGTTTTTAGTTTTTTCAATTTTTACTTTTGGAGATGCAGTGTGGAACAGGCCCTTCTGCCCTCTGAGTCAGTGCCGACCAGCGATCACGTACATTAGTTCTATTCTACACACTAGGGACAATTTACAGAAGCCAATAAATCTGCAAAACTTGCACGTCTTTGGAATGTGGCAGGAAACCAGAGCACCTGGAGAAAACCCACGCAGTCATAGGGAGATGGTGCAGACAACGCCCGTAGTCAGGATGGAACCAGGGTCTCTGGTACTGTAAGGCACCACCATCACCACCGACACTGTCTAGTGTCTGGTGTCTCCATCCCAGGAATCAATCAGCTGTGTCTCTGCTGCCCATTGAACACGTGGCAGTATATCAATAGAGTACATCATATAGTATTTTATTTCCCTTTAAGTCAGTGAGACTAGCTGTGTAAAGGACGGTGCCATATTTTTACTGCTGGAATCTCCACCCACTGCCAAGTGGTTTATACATGCAGCAGTTAGACAAATGCTGGAGTAACTCAGCGGGGCAGGCAGAATCTCAGGGTAGAAGCAGGCGTCAGTCTGAAGAAGGGTCTTGAACCAAAACGTCACCCATTGCTTCTATCCAGATATGCTGCCTGATCTGCTGTTACTCCTGCTGAGTTACTCCAGCATGTTGTGTCTATCTTCGGTGTGAACCAGCATCTGCAGTTCCTTCCTACGCAAACATTAGATGTGTTGACCTTGAGAGGGCAACGTGGAACATGGGAACATTGACCATTGAACCTGTCTTGCAATATTATGATGGATTATGACAGCTGCAAGCCTCGACTCTATCGGCCCATTCATAAACCAACCCTATCACGTCCCTTACCAATAAGCAGTTTTGAACTTTTAATTGTATGACATCAGAGAAAGAGAAATGAATCTTTGGTCAGAGTTGTTAAACAAGAAGATCAGCCAACATTAGTAGTCCACTGGGCATCTTTCCTTCCATTGTTTTTTAATTAATCTGATTTGGTGAGCTGGAAAGAACTGCAGATGCTGGTTTACACCGAAGATTGATACAAAATGTTGGAGTAACTCAGTGGGTCAGGTAGCATTTCTGGAGAAAAGGAATAGGTGAAGAAGGGCTCCAACCCGCAACATCACCTACTCCTTTTCTCCAGCGATGCTGCCTGACCAGTTACTCCAGCTTTTTATGTCCCTCTGATTTGATGAGTAGATAGCAGCTAATAAACTCGCATTTATTAATTGTTAATGACCAAAACAAATTTCTCCATAGCCTTTTGAGGCAGGAATTCTACAGTTCCAACATTCAATGATTGAGAAGGTGCTCCCTGTGGAACATGAAGCACTTTTAAAATTCCTCTTTTATTTCAATTTAGTCACTCAACTATGACTGGCTAAATTTAAGTCCTTTTCATCAGGCCATCTCTCAACTCAGGATCTTTTTGTTGACCTATTTTCCCAGTTCTGAAAGATTGAAAGATACAGCAGGGAAACAGCCCTTTGGCCCTGATGACCATCAATCGGTCATTGATCTGAACATCGATATGGCTATCACTTGCAAGGCAACCATCTGCTGGCCTTGATAATGTGTTCGAGTCATACAGCGGGGAAATAGGCCCTTCGACCCAACTTGCTCACGCCGACCAAGATGCCGTCTGTACTAGTCCCAACTGCCTGCGCTTGGTCCATAACCCTCACAGCCTATCCTCTCCACGTCCCTGTCCAAATGTCTCTTAAACATTATGATAGTACCTGCCACAACGACCTCCTCTGGCAGCTGGTTCCATATACCCACCATCCTTTGTGCAAGGTAGTATTAAACTGCCTTCTTTAACACAATCATTCAGTCACAGTCTTTCTGGTAAGGACTGTCCCACATGGCAATTGGGTAGGGAGTTCCAAGACTCGCATTCAGAAATGATGACATATTTCCATGTTAATGTGATAGTACGAGTCCCTTCCTTCTTTGTGTTTCAATCTTTCCTGCCGAATACTTGCCTCTATTCCTCTGTCCACAGCTCTCCTTCCCCTTGAATATTTTCCAGCAATCTTTGTTTTGAAATCTGTTATTCTCCAGATCTTTCTCTAAATGTTGTCATCACATTTTATTTGAAGATTATAATGTATTTACATTTTTTTGCTGGTGAAGAGTAAAACTCTGCTTCCATGGCAACTCTGGACAGCACAGTGGTGCAGCGGTAGTGTTACTGCCTTACAGCGCCAGAGACCCAGGGTCGATCCTGTCCACAGGTGCTTGTCTGTACGGAGCTTGTACGTTCGTCCTGTGACAGCGTGGATTTTCTCTGGGTGCTCCGGGTTCCTTCCACACTCTGAAGACAATTAACCTACAAACCTGTACGTCTTTAGAATGCGGGAGGAAACAGTGGCACCCGGAGAAAACCCACGCAGTCACAGGGGGAAGGTACAAACTCCGTACAGACAGCACCCATAGTCAGGATCGAACCTGGGTTGCCCTTAGTGTGTAGGACAGTGCTAGTGTACGGTAGGGCGTGGACTTGGTGGGTCAAAGTACCCGCTGTTTCCATGCTGTATCTGTAAAGTTTAAAGTCTAAACTTCCATGAGACAATTTTGTGCCTCACTTAATGTCAGATCATGTCAGAGTCCAACACATTGCTGTGAGTCTGCAGGGACGTAAAGGTAAAAAAAAAACATGATGGATGTCTTATCTTAAATACGCACCACGGGATTTTTTACATTGTTGTTAATGACTGTCAGCTAATGTTTCCTTCATTATTTCATTTTAAATTCCCCAGCTGCCATGGTGCATTCAGCAACAATCAACAATCAGTTTTATTCGTCACTTTGCACATAAAGTGCAAGTGAAATGAATTTGAAGGTAGACACAAAAAGCTGGAGTAAATCAGCGGGTGAGACAGCATCTTATGGAGAGAAGGAATTGGCAACGTTTCGGGTCGAGACCCTTCTTCAGACTGATGTCAGGGGAGGGGGAGATAAAATAACTTCTCTACATCGGCGAGATCAGGCGCAGGCTCAGCGATCGTTTCGCTGAACATATCCGCTCAGTCCGTCTTATCCAAGGCCCAGCACTTCAACTCTCCCTCCCATTCCCAATCTGACCTTTCTGTCCAGGCCTCCTCCATTGTCAGAGTGAGGCCCAGCGCAAATTGGAGGAGCAGCATCTCATATTTTGCTTGGGTAGTTTACACCCCAGCGGTATGAATATTGACTTCACTAACTTCAGGTAGCCCTTGCTCTCTCTCTCTCTCTTCATCCCCCCCCCCCCACCCCAGAAATTCCGGGGGGGCCAGGGGCCCACACGCCACCCCCCCCCCCCCCCCCCCCACCGTTTTGAGAGATGGGGGGCGACCCCCCCACATTTTTTGTAATCCGAATTTTAAAACCCGGTGAAATCTCCGCTTTCCGCGAGACAGTGGGGGGTGGGACTGCTAATCGAGGGCAAGACGTCGGTCGGTCTTGGACAAGAGAGACGTTGGTCAGCAGGCAATGGGGGCGGGACATGATGATTCAGCGCGATGAGTGGAGAAGGGAGGTGTCGGTCAGATGCGGAAGTAGGGGGGTGGGACTGAGGATTGAGCGTGGTGATTGGAGGAGGGAGACGTGCCCAGGTGAAAGGTCACAAGCGAAAAACACTCTCGGGAGCGCTGGACACAGACCTGCGCCTCATCCGCAGCCAGGATCGATCCCGGCTCTCCGGCACTGCAATCGCCGCCGAACCGCCACTGGACCATCCCCGTCCCCACCCAAGTACCCCCTTCCCCACGCCCGGGGGTGGTCAGAGACATCGGGAGTCTGACGGGACCAGTGCCCCCAGGCCCACAGCCAGCGCAGAGAAGCAGCGCTAAACCCAGCTCAACTCTGCCTGTCCCGCAAGGTTAACCTACAGCCCTGCCTGGACATACGGGAAATATGGCCCAGGCTTACAGCCAGTGTGGAGAAGCAGCGCTGGCTCCACGGCTCCGGAATGGTGTCCCGTCAGTCCAGGCAGGGCTGTAGGCTAACCCAGCGAGACAGGCAGAGTTGAGCTGCATTTAACGTTGGATTGAGCTGAAATTACTGTTCACAGGGCCCACGGCTGAAGCCTCCGAAACCTCAGGTGTGTGTGTGAGTGTGCGGCCGCCAAGATATTGCGTCCCTCGGTCCCCACCATATTTTGATAGCGATTTCCGTGCCTGTCCCCCACCCCTCCAGCTTCCCAGTTCACCCACTAGTCCCACTGTCTCCGCCTACATTCTTTCCTTGTCCTACCCCCTCCCCTGCCATCAGTCTGAAGAGGGTTCTCGACCTGAAAACGTCGCCAATTCCTCCTCTCCATAGATGCTGCCTCACTGGTTGAGTTTCTCCAGCATTTTGTGTCTACCAGCATTTTACCAGCATCTGCAGTTCTTTCTTAAACATGGTGCAATTTGAACTTGCATCAACAAATCTAAAGTTCAGTCCTTTGGATATTAGTCCAGTATTATAGTGATCTTTGCATTTTTTTTACCAACCCAGTGTGTCTGCAGCAGAGAACCATTTAATTGCTGCAAACCTTCAATTTAACAGCTTTAAACTTCCGTTGCACCTGGCAGTGACAGGGGAACTTCGTCCAGCAGTGATTTATAAGGACAGAAGTAACGATTAGTTATGTTCACACACAAACACTCATTAAACATGCATTACATTCCCTTCCCAATGATTTATATGCAGGTGTTAATCTGTTTAAAATAAACAGGTCGGGGCCATGTAAAAATAGCACCAGCAGGAATATAAAGCAGCACGATGCATTTCCAAGTGAACTGCAAATGTCAACATCTCCAGGTTCTCTTTGCTTATTTGCACAAGGAATGTAGCCATTGAACGTGTATTGCCCATCCCCAAATGCTCTGTAAATTCACGGAGCTACCTAGCAGGGCAATCAGCCACAGTCAGGTTCATTGTCATGTGCAAGTGTGGCGAAATGAAAATCCTGCTCACAGCAGCATCACACGCACACACACACACAGACAACACACGAAACAAGACAGTGAAAATGGAATCAAAGACTGTGCAAAGCAAGACATTTGTGCAAAACACAATTAGAAAATAAGCCCATGGTACTGCAAGAAATGGTCCTTGATTTAAGATTCAGTCACATTGATGAGGGTCTGAAATCACATGTAGGTCAAAAGGAAGGTACATTTCCCTATATGAAGGATATTATTAAAATTGATAGCTGTTCACAACAAATTTGTAATTTCATGGTCTCCATTAATGATACTGGACGTATTTGAATTAACTGCTTTAATTAACCTTGCAAGCTTAAATTTCTCTGTTGCTATATTGTGATTGCTAGCATGCCTCTAGTCCAAGGTTTGTAGGCTAATTGGCTTTGGTAAAGATTGTAAATTGTGCCTAGTGTGCATAGGATAATGTTAGTGTGCAAGGATCGCTGGTCGGTGGAGACTCAGTGGGCCAAAGGGCCTGTTTCTCTAAAATTAAACTAAACTAAGATGAAAGGCCCCAGATATCAGTTCAGTAAATTAAGTCAAAGTGCAAACTTGGTTTGAGATAACAAAGCACATCCACCAGCAGAACATGGACATAATGAGGCACAACATGCAAACAATACGCTGATCCAACGAGGGAAATCCCTCCAACAGAACACGGATACAATAAGGTCATAAGGTCAGAAGTAACAGGAGCAGAATTAACCATTCAGCCCATCAAGTCTACTCTGCCATTCAATCATGGCTGATCTATCTTTCCCTCCTAACCCCATTCTTCTGCCTTCTCCCCATAATCTCTGACACCCGTACTAATCAAGAATCTATCTATCTCTGCCTTAAAAATATCCACTGACTTGGCCTCCACAGCCTTCTGTGGCAAAAATTCCACAAATTCACCACCCTCTGACTAAATAAATTCATTCTCATTACCTTCCTAAAGGAACATCCTTTAATTCTGAGGCTACGCCCTCTAGTCCTAGGCTCTCCTGCCAATGGAAACATCCTCTCCACATCCACTCTATCCAAGCCTTTCACTATTTGGCTTTTTTCAATGAGGTCCATCCTCATTCTTCTAAACTCCAGTGAGTACAGGCCCAGTGCCGTCAAACTCTCATCATCAGTTATCCCATTCATTCCTTGAATCATTCTTGTAACCCTCCTCTGGACCCTCTCCAGAGCCAGCACACCCTTCCTCAGAATTGGTGCCCTAAATTGCTCAAATTACTCCAAATGCATCCTTATAGAGGGACAATAAGGGAAATCCATCCAACAGAACACTAATACATCAAGGGAATCCCTTCAACAGAACACTGATACAAGGAAAATCCCTTCAACAGACCACTGATACAACAAGGAAAATCTCTCCAACAAAACACCGACACAACAAGGGAATCCCTTCAACAGAATACTGATACAACAAGGGAATCCCTTCAACAGACCACTGATACAACAAGGGAATCCCTTCAACAGAATACTGACACAACAAGGGAATCCCTTCAACAGAATACTGATACAACAAGAGAATCCCTTCAACAGACCACTGCTACAACAAGGGAATTCCTTCAACAGAATACTGATACAACAAGGGAATCCCTTCAACAGAACACTGACACAACAGGAGAATCCCTTCAACAGAACACTGACACAACAAGGGAATCCCTTCAACAGAACACTGACACAACAGGAGAATCCATTCAACAGAAAACTGATACAAGGGAAATCCTTTCAAATAACACTGATACAACAAGGGAAATCACTCCAACTGAACACTGATACAACAAGGGACATCCCTCCAATAGAACACTGATTCAATAAGGAACCAAATGTAAGTGGAAAGTATACAGTAAATGGTAGAGCCCTTAGGAGCACTGTTGTACAGAGGGACTTTCGAGTTCAAGTCGTGAGATGCCTGAAAGTTGTAACACCA
This sequence comes from Leucoraja erinaceus, assembly GCF_028641065.1. Lineage (NCBI taxonomy): Eukaryota > Metazoa > Chordata > Chondrichthyes > Rajiformes > Rajidae > Leucoraja > Leucoraja erinaceus. Next base: position 119,350,007 of record NC_073378.1, on the reverse strand, counting down.
CTGGATAATGTGGTAAAGAAGGTGAATGGCTTGCTTTTCTTCATTGGATGGGGCATTGAGTATTGGAGTCAGGAAGTTATGTTGCAGCTGTGCTAAACTGGTTAGGCCACATTTGGAGAATTGGGTGCAGTTGTGGCCAGCCCATTACAGGAATGATGTAGAGGCTTTGGAGAGGGTTCAGAAGAGGTTTATCAGGGTGCTTCCTGTATTCAAGGGTATTGGATTGCTAACTCTGGAGTTTTGGAGGCTGAGGGGCGAGGAGACCTGTTGGAAATCTGACCAGAAAGGAAACCGGAGAGAGGGATCGTTAGTAATTGGAAAAAGGGGAGGATGTAATAGAGGACTAGAAGAGCATAAGGTCAAGTGATCAGCAAAAGTGGAGGAGCAAAAGGAAACTGGGGCCAGATGGGGGACACAGCGGAGTTGAAAGAATGGTGTGCTTGAGGTATGAGTTTGAGTTTCAGTTTAGTTTATTGTCACATGTGCTGAGGTACAGTGAAAGGTTTAATCAGAGGGAGAGGGAAGTAGAGGGGATGTTTACCTGGAATTGGAGATTTCAAAGTTTATGCCAATGGGTTGTAGGCTAAGCAAGTGGACCATGAGGCGCTGTTCTTCCAGATGCAGTGTGGCCTCTCTCAGGCGATGGAGGAGGCTGCGAACTTACAGGTCAGTATGGACCTGGGAAAGGGAAGTGAAGTGGCTTGTAACCGGGAATTCCAACTGACTCTGGTGGACAGAGCACGAACGTGCGCCTAGTCTACACTTGGTCTTGCCGATGTAGAGGAGGCCACATCGCGAGGACTTAATTCAATTGCACACCTCCTTGAGATTAGAGGAGGTGTACATGAACAATTGTCTCATCTGGAAGGACTGCGGGTTTCTTGGATGGAAGTGAGGGAGGAGGTGTAGTGACAGGCGCTATATCTCCCGTGGCCGCAAGGGAAAGTGGCCGGGCAATTGGGGATGGGGGGGTATGTTGGATGGGGAGGGATGAGTGAATCAGCGATGCACGTAGTGTGGGGTCTCAAAAGGTAGCAGAAAGGGGTGGAGATGGGAAGATGTGACTTGTAGGAGCAAATGGAGTTGGTGTTCAAAGTTACGGGCGATTTATTAAAACTGCTGCGCACCAGGAGACCAATCCAAGCTGAACTGCTGAGCGTGACTTTGGTACAGCTTTTACCCTCTCAGCTGGCAGGATTGCAAAGAAACTTCATTAACAGTAAAACTAGGTGTTGTTTATGGAATGGAGGTTATAGAATGACTCAATTAGGTAACACATTATTAAGATCAAAATGATTATTCAATTCAATTCAATTCAATTCAATTCAACTTTAATGTCATCGCACAAATACAAGCATGAGTACAACGAAATGCAGTTTTGCGTCAGTCCGTAGTAGTTGTGCATAAAGAAATTAAAAAAAAAATAGAAAGAGAGAAGATACAGAATAATAAAAAAATACAGAATAATTAAACAATGGGGACGGAGGGACCGGAGAAATCTATCGGCGGGACTCCGAGTTCAGCAATGTGATTGTATTATTGTAGAAGCTGTTCCTCATCCTACTAGTACGTGACCTGAGGCTCCTGTACTGCCTCCCTGATGGGAGGAGGGCAAACAGTCCATGGTTGGGGTGTGAGGGGTCTTTGATGATCTTCCCAGCCCGTCTCAGACACCGTTTTCGGTGGAGGGCATCCATGGCAGGGAGCGGGGCACCGGTGATGTGATTATCTGCAAGTCTAACATCGAAAGAATAGTGAAGGCTAATAACTACAATGATTCTCTTTTAAATTCAGTGAACAGAAGCAAAGGTAGGTCTGGGAGATCTGACAAAGGGGTTTCGACCTGAAGCAGTGACTCGGTTTCTCTTTCCACCGAAGTGGCCTGATCTGCAGAGTATTTGCAGTTTTCTGTTGCAAAGAGCAGAAGTCCTTGCCTCATCTCACAGTCAGCAGAGACCCTGTGCCTCAAAGGGAACACTACTAACCTACGTTACTAAAGCATCTGCTCAAAGTCCCTTCAGAGAGTTTCTCAAAACCACCCAAACTCTAGTTTAGTTTAGTTTAGTTTATTATTGTCACATGTACTGTGGTACAATAAAACGTTTTTGTTGTATGCTTTCCAGTAAGAGAAAAGACTTAAGATGAATACAAGCCATCCACAGTGTATAGACAAAGGATAAAGGGTACAATATTTAGTGCAGTATAACATTGATCTGACAAAATCTGACTAAAGATAGTTCAAAGCTGTCCAGTGAGGTAGGGGAAGTCAGGACTACACTCTAGCTGATGAGAGGACAATTCAGATGTCTGATTACAGCTGGGAACAAACTATCCCTGAACCTGAAGGGGTGCGTCTTCAAACTTCTAGATACCTCTTGCCTGATGGAAGAGGGGAGAAGAGGGAGTAGAGCACTTCAGCGGGGCCACCAACTCTCTACCTGGGAATTATGTGAAAGCCTTTTATATCTTTCTGTTACCTTAGAGCAGGATTGAAACGACCTGACATATGTTGCTGCTGATTCTACTGAGGCACTTTAGTCATAGTAATTCAGAAACATCCAGCTAATTACCGTGGGGAAATGAATATGGATTATACAGGATGTATGTCTAACACTGAGCCACAGTTGGCTGACCCACCTCATTTAGCCAGAACAGTTTCATAGCGTTAGATTTACAGGAAAATATATTTTAAACATTGAGCAATGTTCTAATTGGCTGAGAACAAGATCACCCAGACTTTCACCTCAATAAGTTTGAATGATTTGTAACTTTAAGAAATAGTTTCTAAATTAACACGTTGCTACTTAATATTGACATAAATTAACATGGTGCTACTTAATATGGTAATACATTAACATAGTGCTACTTAATATGGTAATAAATTAACATGGTGCTACTTAATATTGACATAAATTAACATGGTGCTACTTAATGTTCCTGGACATGTGGCACCACCGATGCTCTCTGATCTTGGAGTCAGACCGTCTAAGCCAGCAACTAAGGTTGATGTTGTACTTGCCTGGATGAGGACAACCTCCATTATTTCCAAATTTCAGAATGATAGAGGCACAGGGACAGAGCAGAAACTGGCCCCTGGTCCGCAAACCCCATTTATACTAATCCTTCATTAATTGCTTTTCTTTTTATTTTCCCCACATTCTCATCAGCTGACCCCAAGATTATGCCACTCAACCCTACAGAGAGGCCAATTAACCTGCCAATCCAAAGACAGACACAAAAGTTGGAGGAACTCAGCGGGTCAGTCAGCATCTCTGGAGAGAAGGGAATAGGTAATGTCTGAAGAAGAGTCTCGAACCGAAACCTCACCTATTCCTTTTCTCTGGAGATGCCGCCTGAGCCACTGAGTTACTTCAGCTTGTTGTGTCAGTTTTTGGTTTAAAGCAACATAGAGGAGAGGAGGGAGTGACTGGGGTGAGACTCGACCTTGTCCTAAACTAATCCAACTTTATTATCTCAATATTGCCATCAATTTCCCCCCAGATTCTAACACATACAAGGGGGTGGGGGGGGGGGGGGGCAGCTTAGAAGGGGGATGCCCCCTGTCCCTTGGCTTATAGCCAAAAATAAGAGGTTACTCTCTCTCATGCTCTGGCTCGCTTTAATCCATCTACCATCTACCAGGGTGTAACCGGAACACAGCTAGTGAGCTGCCGGCTCACAGCACCAGAGACCTGAGTTCAATCCTGACCTAGGGTGCTGCCTGTGGGAATTGTGCATGGTCTCTCTGTGACCACATGCTTTTACTCCGGGTGCTCCGGTTTCCTCCCATGTCCCAAAGATGTGTAGGCTTGTAGGCTAATTGGTCTCTGTAAACTGCCCCTATGCTCCCCCTCCCACTCCGCCTCCGACCTCTCTGTCCTGGGTCTCCTCCATGGCCACAGCGAGCAGCACCGGAAATTGGAGGAACAGCACCTCATATTCCGTTTGGGGAGTCTGCACCCCGGGGGCATGAACATCGAATTCTCCCAATTTTGTTAGTCCTTGCTGTCTCCTCCCCTTCCTCAGCCCCCCTGCTGTCTCCCCCCATCCCCCAGCCTTCTGGCTACTCCTCCTTTTCCCTTTCTTGTCCCCACCCACCCCCGCCCCCGATCAGTCTGAAGAAGGGTTTCGGCCCGAAACGTTGCCTATTTCCTTCGCTCCATAGATGCTGCTGCACCCGCTGAGTTTCTCCAGCTTTTTTGTGTAACCTATGTGTATGGAATGGATGTGAATATGGGATAAACATAGAATTTTACTTCGGAGTCACGTGAGTGACTTCGTGAAGAACCCCGCTTCCACGCATGCGTGTCATATCGCTACACGCATTGCAACGAGTCACACAGGGGGGAACGGCGTTCCCCAAGCGGGAGAATTTGAAAGTCGGGAACAGCAGGTAAGAGACTCTGCGTTCCTTTTTTACTACTTACTTTTAGGTGGCTGCGGAAAGCCGGCGGGGAGACCCGTGGAGGGCGAGCAGCCAGCAGCAGCAACAGCACGAGTTTCCCTGGAGGGGAACAACCTGAGCCCGACTTTGCTCCCGCACCGGCAAAATTCACCTCTCGGCCGGGCGGGAAGCAAAGTAAAAAAGGTCCCTATGCCAGTCTCAAACGAGACTGGCTTGGGAGCAGTCGGTAGCAGCCAGCGCAGGGGCTGCGGGACAGACAGCTCGGACCAGCGAGGGGCTCGGAACACTCAGCGAGTGCAGCGGCACTGATGGAGTCGGAACGGGACGTTCGGGCTGAAAACCTTCTTCAAAAGGTAAGGCCCAGGGTCCAGGGGATCCATAGGTACAGCCGGGTTTTACCGGCTGCGGAACTGCCGCGAAGGACCAGGCCCGTGAACACCGGGGTCGGTCCAAGCGGCTCGAACCCGACACAGGGAACGACGGTCACCGGCGGGAGAAGGAAAGTCGGGAACAGCAGGTAAGAGACCCTGCGTTTCCTTCAACTTACCTTCTAGGTGCAGACATGGACCAGGTCCATGTAAGGCCGGCGGGAGAACCACGGAGGAGCGGCAGCGGCAGCGGCAGCGGCAGCGGCAGCAGCAGTGGGAGCCGGCAGCTGCAGGAGCACCGGCAGCTGCAGCAGCACTAACAGCTGCAGCAGCACTGACAGCTGCAGGAGCACAGACAGCGGCAGCAGCACAGGCAGCAGCAGTGGCAGCTGGCACTTCGTGAGGAGCTGGCAACGGCAGGAGCAGCATGGGCACATCGATTCCCGGAGAGGGAAAAACACCTGTGCCCAACTTCGCTCCAGCATGGTGAGAAAGTTCATTTCTCGACAGCAAAGGACTTCGCAGTTGACTGGCTGCAAGCTACTACAAGGGACCAGTATGTGAGTACCAGGGTCAGTCCCATCGGGGTTTTAGTTACAATAATCGCTTCTTGGCTTTTTGGCTAAGATCAAGTGTAGTATCTGTTCTTATCAGTTTAATATCTGATACACCCCTTATCTACGGACCATATATATTAAATAAAAACTATAGTAGCTGTTATCATCAGTTTTAATGTCTTATATGTCCCTTATCTAAGGACCATATAAGTAGGAGTGCCCAGAATTGAGGGCATTAGAGTGGGGTTGACCGGCTGCAACGACCATAAGGGACCAGTACCGTCAGTACGGGGGTGGGTCCCACGGGTCTAAGATAAAGGAGCAGCCAGGAGTGCTGAGAGCGTTGAAGCCAGGTTAAAGGAATAGATGGAAGCAGCTGTGCCAGTTATCCCCCTCACCGGCCATATCCACTTCGCGGAAGGAAGGACAAAACTGGAGAAGGAGGACCATGGAACAGCGGGCAGCCAGCAGCAGCCAGCGGCACTTGGATCAACCGTAGTGGGATCAGCTGTGCCCGATGTCGGCCCCGCACCGGCCAGATCCATGTGACCGAGCGGTAGGCTAGACACAAATTAAACAAGGTAGTGGACTCAGAAGGGTCCGACTTTGCATAAAACCGCCGGCAACCAGCGCCCGAGAGGGCTGGAGCGGGAAGAAGCGGTGTATGGAGCCTTGCTCCAACGTGATAAAACCACAGCAGTACCTCTTTGAGGGCTGCACAATGCTTCTACCCCATCAGAGGGGAGCACTGTGGGTCAGTTCTGGGTTGACTTGCAAGAGGGGTCCGCAGAACAAAAGACAAGTGGGCAGCAGTTAAGCCCACATGGGTACCCCGTGCGGGACCCTAGAGATCTCTAACTCTATAAAAAAGAGTAGGCAGGACCCTGATGGGCCAGAGCCTGGTAATACAGCGTCCCATGTTCCTAACACAGCAGGGACTCTGCTGGACATGGTGGCTGATTACTTTAGCCAAGTCAAACATGGGTAGACTTGGATCCAGGATGGCAATAGTATTACTATATGTCTGGTCACAAACGTCAACAGGGAAAAAATTTACAAACACTGGCCAGACATCTGCCACCTGGCAACGGTGAGGCATTACAGGTGCCCAGTGTAAACCAATGCATTTGGCAGCATATGGACGAACATCAGGAACCAGGACCTCAAGATCCAGAGAACCTTCAAGGGATTGACGGAAGGCATCATAGCATACACCCGCACCCTGGACTAAACGTAGGTAACCAAAGACCATCAAGACGCACTAGATCTGTTTAATAATATGCAATATGACCTGAACTACAAGTGGAAGGCGGCCATTCAGCCAGCACTAGGACCCCAAAAATGCTACCATTTGCAAACAAAGAACCGTGTGTGGACTAAGCCAAGACACTGGGGCTCATTAAGGCCAGCGCAAGGGCCTATTTTGGAGCATGATACCAGCCACAGGCAAGGCCATAAAAAATGTGGCTCATACCAGTAGCAGTGTCAGAAATCAATATAACCTGCAGGATCCGTTTTAGGGTATGGCCAGGGCGGCCACCCTGGAAGATGCGGAAGCCTAAACCTCCCACACAACCCCGAACAAGAAATATTAAACCAGAACCTTATTTTCTTCTGTTAAAATAGGGACCTACGAGGGTAGGGGAGGTTGCAACACTACAGTTATGTATGGTATATAATCACTACAGATTCATATAATCTCAGCAGTATTCAGGGTTATCTGATAGGGTTTTTTCTCATCCCAATAACCACAGTACATCATACACCAGAAGGGCATTTTGTCCTTACATAAACCAAACAATCTAAAACCCACATGGTGCTACAAGATTTGTACACGAAAGATTGGATTGAACATATTTATTAAAATAAAATAGAGTAGGGTTGCAGGATTAACCCTAAACACATTTGTTCTAGATATTCATTTTAAGATGGATGCTCTTATTATTGATAAAGACTTGGTGTCAGTTATGGGTTTCTATATGGCAGGCATTGACTCAATAGAGGAACTTTGGCAATATAGAGCTTACAAAAGGGGCAATCATTAGCCCCAATATTATGTACTAAAATTCGTAAACCAGCTTGGCATTGTTATGTAAATAAGCCATAGGGTGAGGTTTTCCCCCGTTCGGACCCATCAATGGGGTACTAGGGTAAATTCAACCACACTCGGCATCTGGAATTTTCAGAATACCCGACTGACCTTCTCAATCATGGTTTTCAGTCTTACAGGGGATGGTGTTAGAACCATGTTCCCTATGAACATTGCAAAAAAAAAAAAAAAAAAAAAAAAAAAAAAAAAAAATTGTTGATTTATCCAGTGACTGGAGACTCCATGCCATAACACTATGGATTTATTGATTTGTAGAGTCTAACAGACCCACTACACTGTCAGACAGGACGATGAATCTCATCTCATCTGCACTAAGACTGTCAACACGGAAGCAGTACCTTGGGACACATCAAGAAATGGGGGGGCATATACTGCTTGGACAACAATCTCGACCAAAAGGCCAAAAACATTCTGGCCGTATTGGGATTTTTAACAAGCCTCCATTAGGATAATCGATGGAGCTACAGTGCCATTAATAGTGCCAGAAGTGCACTCTCCAATTACCTATCACAAGGATCGGAACGGCACGCGGTGGGAGCGCACCCCTGGTAAGCAAACCAGGTACTCCGAAATCTGGGACGTGGGTGTCGTTTTCTCAACATGCTGAGGAGCTTGTAGCTCATAACAGCGTTGTCACCTCAGTAACAGACCAGGAAGATGGTTATGCTCATGGTGTTATTTACCGCACAACAAGTCCAGCCATTAAGCAAACAGAGCCTGGACTCCCTGATCATCTCACCGAGAAACTGGTGTTGTCATACAGGATTTAATAAAAGAAAACAGATCGGGTTCCTCGGGTCTAGGGTTTGATTTTATGGTACACCCATATGGCAAACGACTGTGTATAACAAGACACATCTAACAATACATAGCATATACTCGGAACATTCGAGGTCAGAGTATGGAGTTGTTTATCTCTTACAAGAAACTGCATGATAGGGTCACGACTCAAACTATATCAAGGTGGCTCAAAATGGCAGGAATAGACACTGATGTTCCAACTCTCATTCCACCAGGACTGCAGCAACATCCGCAGCAATATTGTACAGGTACCCACAGACCAAATCCTCAGAATGGCAGGAGGGTCATTTTAAAAAAAGGGTTTTTCCACAGGTTGTATAATAAACCAGTTTATTTGGAGCCATCATTGTATTAACAAAACATTTTAGGTTCAACAAAATAATTTGCCCGATAGGTTACAGGGTTATGATTCTCAAATTTTTAAAAAAGTGTTATATTTTTTCGTTATACCACACAACTCTTTGTATAATTGTGTTTTAAAACTACTAATGATGCTCTCTCCCAATACCCAAGGCAGTTGTGAAGCATGGACTCGTTCCACGGCATGAGGTCACAGAGCTTTGAAATCTTCACGAAGTCACTCACGTGACTCCGAAGTAAAATAGTAAGATTAAACGAGAACTTACCAGTTTGAAGTTTGATCTGTATTTTATGAGGAGTTACGATGAGGGATTTCGTGCCCTCCGCTCCCACCCTCGTATGATCATATCAAAAACTGGTATCTCTTTGATAATCTTACTATGTTAGATCATTATAGGTTCCTGTGACCTCACACCGCTGCTTTGAAGTATGACACGCATGCGTGGAAGCGGGGTTCTTCACGAAATCCCTCATCGTAACTCCTCATAAAATACAGATCAAACTTCAAACTGGTAAGTTCTCGTTTAATCTTACTATTAGTTTGAACAAGAAAGTTTAAGAAACATTTGGACAGGTACATGGATAGGACAGGTGTAGAGGGATATGGGCCAAATGCAGGCAGGTGGGACTAGTGTTGAAGGGCCTGTTTCCAAGCTGTATAACTCTATGACTCTCTATAAGTGATCAATGGTCTGTGTGGATAGTTGGCCAAAGGGCCTGTTTCCATGCTATATCTTTCAATCAACTAGAATGTTGCCTGGGTTTCAGCAACTAAGTTACAGAGAAAGGTTAAACAAGTCAGGTCTTTATTCTTTGGAGCGCAGAAGGTTAAGGGGAGACTTGATAGAGGTCTTTAAAATGATGAGAGGGATAGACAGATTTGACGTGGATAAGCTTTTTCCATTGAGAGTAGGGAAGATTCAAACAAGAGGACATGACTTGAGAATTAAGGGACAAAAGTTTAGGGGTAACATGAGGGGGAACTTCTTTACTCAGAGAGTGGTAGCTGTGTGGAATGAGCTTCCAGTGGAAGTGGTGGAGGCAGGTTTGATTTTATCATTTAAAAATAAATTGGATAGGTATATGGACGGGAAAGAAATGGAGGGTTATAGTCTGAGTGCAGGTAGATGGGACTAGGTGAGAGTAAGTGTTCGGCACGGACTAGAAGGTCTGAGATGGCCTGTTTCCATGCTGTAATTGTTATATGGTTATATGGTTAATTAATTTATGAAGATGAAAGCTTTAAAGGGATGTGGGCCAAATGCAGGTAAATAGAACCAGCTTGGATTGACATATTGGATAGCATGGACAAGTTTGGTTGAAGGGCCAATTTCAGTCCTTTACAAATAACTCTATCAATCATAATGTGTTCTGATGATCGGTTGATGATTTAACATGCTGACTGTGTTTCTCTCTCCACAGATGCTGCCTGATCTGCTGATTGTTTTGGCCAATATCTGTTTTTGTTTCAGATTTCCATCATCGTTTTGCTTGAATAAATCATTACCACATCCATTTCCCTAAACTAAACCAACACTTAAGTTGCAAAAGCAATTAGGTTAATTGCCGGAGTGCTAAAATTTCAAAAGCAATTAGGTTAATTGCTGGAGTATTAGCTCGAGAGGAGGAGCAAAACAATGCAGTACAAGGGCGATTAATCGTGTAATTTGACTGTTATGTTTTATTTTCTCTCAAGGGTCCTCAATGGCAAAGTATTTTCCTTATCCACTCATTATGCTGCGCTTCAGATAACAGGAGAGGTTTAATGGGACAGTTTCTTCCCAGCTGTAATCAGGCAACTGAACCATCCTAACACTAACTATACAGATGGTATACCAGACCATGTTTATAGCAACATCAAACATGGATACAAAGCATCGCCTCTCCCCCATCTGGGCCAATCTGACCACATCTTCCTATTTTTAACTCCAGCATATAGACCACTCATCAATACGGTCAAAACCAGCTGCTCGGGACATTCAAGTGTGGCCTGAGGGAGCTTCTGGGCAATTACAGGGCTGCTTTAACCGAACCGACTGGGACTTGTTTGAGGACATTGACACTTACACCTCCACTGTACTTTGTTACATAAAAAGCTGTGTAGACAATGTCACTAACACTAAATGCATCCGTATCCCTCCCAACAACAAACCATGGATGACCAAAGGCATCCGACTCCTTTTAGAAGCCCGCAATATGGATTTTCGGTCTGGCAAAAAGTGCGGCCGACTCCTTTTAGACAAGCCCTGGGGCATCATCCTGATGTCACTAACAAGGGGCATCCGTATCCCTCCCAACAACAAACCATGGATGACCAAAGGCATCCGACTCCTTTTAGAAGCCCGCAATATGGATTTTCGGTCTGGCAACACTGAGCTGTGTAGTGCGGCCAGGCCCATCCTGATGCCCCATGAAGGGGGGCATCAGGAACGCCAAAGCATCCTATAAGTGAAGGATCAAGAGTCACTTCAACAACTCAGACTCCCGTCACGTATGGCAAGGTATACGGCACATCACCAACTACAAAAGCGATACCAACTCATCCACCAGCAACAGTGCCTCTCTGGCAGAACAGCTCAACCACTTCTTTGGCTGCCATGAGGCCATGGCCACTACTCCAGCTCCAACACCCAACAGCCAGACACTCATCATACAGACTGCTGATGTCACACACACACACTCCAGAATGTTAACATACGGAAGGTAGCCGGACCAGACGGAATCCCAGGACGGGTTCTCAGATACTGTGCTGAGGTATTTACAAAAATCTTCACTCAGTCCCTGGCACAATGCATGGTCCCCACTTGCCTAAAAACATCAGAAGTAGGGCCCGTTCCGAAGCAGACAGCCATAACCTGCCCCAACGACTACAGGCCGGTTGCACTAACGCCAGTAATCATGAAGTGCCAGGAGAGATTGGTCCTTAAGCACATCAACCCTGGATCCGCACCAATATGTGTAAAGAGCAAACAGATCAACAGACGACGCCATTGCCACTGCCCCCCATAGAGTACTGCTCCACCTAGAACAACGGGGAGCTTACACACGACTGTTATTTGTGGATTGCATTCAACACAATCGCACCCAGTAGACTCAGATTCAGATTCAGATTCAGATTCAATTTAATTGTCATTGTCAGTGTACAGTACAGAGACAACGAAATGCATTGATCTCAGACTGGTCTCCAAGCTGTCCGACCTGCCTATGGATTAAGGACTTCCTTACAGACCAGTCGCAGTCAGTGAGGATGGGACCCCACCACTCCCCCACTCTGACACTCAGCACAGGAGCTCCACAAGGCTGTGTGCTGAGCCCCCTCCTCTACTCCCTCTATACCTATGACTGCATACCGACCCACAGCACAAACCATCATAACATTTGCAGACGGCACAACAGTGGCGGGGCTGGTCACTTTCAGGGGCGATGAGTCAGCATACAGGGAGGAGGTACAGAGGTTAATAGGCTGGTGCTCTGAGAACAACTTTGCACTCAATACAAAAAAAGTGCTCATCATTGACTTCAGGAAGAAGCAGGGTGACCATCCCCCACTGCACATGAACGGAGAAAGAGTGGACAAAGTCTCCAGTTTCGGGTTCCTGGGCACCCACGTCTCAGCCGATCTCAGGTGGTCAACTAACACGCGCTCCCTGGTAAAGAAGGCCCAACAAAGGCTTTACTTCCGAAGATCACTCAGGAAAGTTAACTTGCCCCAACAGCTGCTAGTGTCACTCTACCGTTGCTCCATAGAGAGTGGTGCCCTGGTGTGGTATGGCAACAGTTGACAAGAAGGCTCCGCAGAGAGTCATCAATACAGCCCAGAAGATCACCACCACACACCTGCCTGCCCTGGAAGAGATCTATAGTTCTCGTTGCCTGCGGAAGGCATCACACATACTAAAGGACTCATCTCATCCCGCGCATCACTTGTTTGCCCCTTCTGCCCTCAGGAAAGCATTACAGGTCCATCAAATCACACACCACAACATTAACAAACAGTTTCTCCCCCAAGGCCATCACCACTCTGAACTCTGCACTGAATACACACCCCAGAGCCAATCTTTTGTACTGCTATAACACTACACTGTGAAATAGTGCACATTATGACGACGTTTTCTTGCCGTTTTTGTTATTCGATATCGTTATTATTTATCTGATGCGTTGGAGCTCCGCTCGGGCAGTGCGCCTGAATTTTGTTGTATGTATTTACAATAATGCATATTATTATTATTATTATTATTAATAACTAGAGAGCGGTCCTGACCTACCATCCACCTCATTGAAAACCTTTGAACAATCTTTAATTGGACTTTACTGGACTTTATCTTACACTAAATATTATTCTATTTATCCTGTATCTGTACACTGTGTACAGTTTGATTGTAATCATGTCTAGTCTTTTTGCCGGCTGGATAGTACGCAACGTGACAAAACTAAACAAAACTATAAACTAGACCACATCAAGTGGTAGAGTAACACAGGCGGGTCAGGCAGCATATCTGGAGAACATGGATAGGTGACGTTTTGTGTCGGGACCCTTTTGAAGAATGGTCCCTGTTCTCCACAGATGCTGCCTGACCCGCTGAGTTACTCCAGCGCTTTGTCTGCTTTTGTGTAAACCAGCATAGTCGTTCCTTGTTTCTGAGTTTAAACCAAAGATAGACACAACATGCCCTTCTTCTAAAGAAGGGTCTCGACCCGAAACATTACCCATTCCTTCTCTCTCTCTCTCGGGTAACTCTGGAGTAACTCTCCCGCTGAGTTACTCCAGCATTTTGCATCTATCTCCAGCTAAACCATCCTTATCCAGGAGGATATGATATGGGAACTTTTATTTATCTAAGCATTAAGCTGAAAACAGCCTTGCCTGTTTAACAAAAGAAGACTTGTACAGAGCTGGCAGCGTATACTGGAGAGAGATGTATCTCAGCTTGGTGACAACACTAGAGTGATGATGGTTGTTGAGTGGAGCTATTTTGTTAATTTTTAATTGTAGTTAAGTGCAGAGACAAATAGAGTTTTGCATTATATTAATTATCTGTCACCACATGCTGTTGATACATTGTCTTTTAAACTGATGTAATGACAAATACATCCTGGAAAAGAGTTTTAATAGCCAAAGTATTTAGTCCTTTGGGATCCATTGATGAAGATTGCAATGAATAGAGTTGACAAGTTTAATTACTGTAGTACAATGGATTTGGATTCAACGCATGAAATAGGACTGAATTGCAATTTTAAACTTTTTAAAGATTAATGCAATCCTTTCAATGCTGACAAAAAGAAAATAAGGTGGGTGTAATTTCTCTGAGGAATTGTGAAACACGATTGTCTCTAAAAAAAATTCATATCAAAAAGGAAAACACAAAGCGCTGGAAGAACTCAGTGGGTCAGACTGTATCTGTGGAGGGAATGGACAGATGATGTTTTGGGTAGGTATACAAAAATGCTGGAGAAACTCAGCGGGTGCAGCAGCATCCATGGAGCGAAGGAAATAGGCAACGTTTCGGGCCGAAACCCTTCTTTAGATTGATGGGGGACTGATGTTTTGGGTAAGGACCCTTCTTTTGAAGAATGGACAGATATCGGTTTTGGTTCGGGACCCTTTTTCTGAGGAAGGGTCATCGATCCAAAATATCATCTCTCCATCTCAATCGCAGATGCTGCCTGACCCACTGAGTTCCTCCAACACTTTGTGTTTTGCTCAAGATTCCAGTATCTACAGTCTCCTGTGTCTCCAAGTCAAAAGAGGTCATTGCAAAATATTTGTTCTGTCTCAGATGTGACTGTTAAAGGAATAGCAAGCATAAAAGCGTGAGAAAATAGGAGCAGGAGTAGGCCATGCCATCCCTCAAGCCTGGCCCAAGGTTCAACAATATCTTGGCTGATCTGTCCCAGGCTTCATCTCTTCGTTTGTGCCCTATCCCCATAGCTCTCACTTTCCCGATCCCTTGAAAAGAGTGGCATGGTGGTGTTGCGGTATACCTGCTGCCTTACAACCCCAGAGACACGAGTTCGAATCTGACTACGGGTGCTGTCTGTACAGAGTTGGTACGTTCTCCCTGTAGCTGCGTGGGTTTTCTCTGGGAGATCCACTTTCACCCCACACACCCAAGACGTGCAGGTTTGTAGGTTAATTGGTTTCAGTAAAAATTGTAAATTGTGTCTAGTGTGTAGGATAGTGCTAGTGTACAGGGTGATTGATAGTCGGTGTGGGCTGAAGGGCCTGTTTCCATGCTGTATCTCTAAGGTCTAAAGTAAAGTCTAAATACCCACAGTAGTCTTGTCTCCACTATACCACGCTATGTGAGAAGAAATTCATTTGCATCTCTGCTTTAAATGACTGCTCCCTAATCTTGTAACTATGTCCCCTCTTTTAGTTTCATTTAATTTAGAGATACAGCATGGAAACAGGCCCTTCGGCCCACCGTCCGCTCTGACCAGCAATACCTGCACACTGACACTATCCTACACATTCTAGAGACAATTTACAATTTTACCAAGCCAATTAACCTACAAACCAGCACGTCTCTGGAATACAAACAAGCACCCTTAGTCAGGATTGAATCTGGGTCTTTAGCACTGTAAGGCACAACTCGACCGTTGCGCCACTATGCCGCCCTAATTCAGGATTTTCCCACCCATACCTCAACATCCATCTTACCATGTCCCCTCAGGATCTGATATGCTACAATAAAATCACCCTTTCTTCTAAATTCTAAAGAATCTATATACTCTTAAAAGTTCCGTCTCGTTTCTATATATATATATGCATGTGTGCGTGTATGCATGTGTGCGTGTGCGTGTGCGTGTGCGTGTGCGTGTGGATGATTGAGATTGGATCTACGCCAAAACGGTACACGGTAGCGCTAAAATATTTGCAGAACCTTACTCAGCTTTTTCCCATTGTTGATCTTGTCAGGTTTCCTTCAGATTTTATGTTATATTTCATAAGTTATTGATATTTAAAGTTTTAAAAAAGCAAACTGAAAATAATAACTGCCTTTGAGAGGGAGACTCTTCCAGCAGCTTCCAGTGATGATGTCACAATGCCATCTCACAGTCCACTAATCACAATGGGATATCATTTACATAAGCTGCGAGTCCGACAATGACGTCACAATGGGACCTCCCCATGAAGAGTCTTCAAGCCCACAACTACATCACCGCATTGCCAATTGCCGCAGCTTGAAGGAGAATGCTGCGCGCTTCCATTTTCAGTCCAACTGGGCCGCACTAAGGGAGGGGGGGGGGGGGGGGGGTGTGTGTGTGTGACGGGGGGGGGGGGGGGGGTGGGAGAATGCGTGATGGGGGGTGGGAGTGTGTGACGGAGGGAGTGTGTGACGGGGGGAGTGTGTGCGGGGGTGGGGGGGGAGTGTCTAATGGGGGGGAGGGATTGTTTTCCAGAACATTCCTCACACACTTCCCCCCCAATCGTCGAGTGAAAAGAAAAGTTCAACGCATTCATTCTTTACATTGAGCTGTCACTGTTGCTGCTGCTTGAGTTCTGCACTATTTGATTCTGCTAATTCTTTAAAGATAAGATTTATGTCATTAGGATTTTTTAAAAAAGGCTTCGCGATTTTTAGCTTTCTTCAGCTAATTCTTAGATAAGAGTTATTTCATTTGATAAAAAAAAAGCATTAACGTTGGTTTTATTCAAGTCGTTTTGTTTCAGTTGCATTTTTTTAAAAAAGACTTCGCGATTTTTAGCTTTCTTCTGCTAATTCTTTAAAGATAGAGTTGGTTCATTTTGAAAAAAAAGCATTAACGTTGGTTTTATACGAGTCATTTCATTCAGTTTTATTTTTAAAAAAAACTTTGCGATTTTTAGCTTGAATCTGTGTCGAGTCCATTAATTGGCTCTGGGAAGACTGCCCCCCCCCCCCCCACCCCCCCCCCCCCCCCCCCACCCCCACGTGGGAAGGATTGATTGCTTTGGGGGAACGGGTGAGTGGTGGAATATTGCGTTGGATAAACGGGGCCCAATGGGTCAGGAGGGTAGGAAGGGGAGAGAGGTTATAGAGTGTGGGGGGAGGGGGGGAGTGTCTGAGGGTAGGGAGTGACTGAGGGTAGTGGAATGGAGAGGAAGGGAGAGGTGAAGGAGGGAGTGGAGGAGGGGAGAGGAGGAGGTGAGGGGAGAGAAGAGGGAGAGTGAAGAGGAGGGGGAAGGAGTGTTGGGGGATGAGGGAAAATGAGCTGCGCCTGCACATTTAGGGGCTATGGGTGAGTAGTGATTGTGTTGCGCAAACGGGTTACTTTGGAGGAACTGGTGAGTGGTGGAATATTGCATTGGGGGACTGGGGCCCAACAGGTCCCACTTGGTCTAGTATAAATTAAATTACTTTAGCCAGTCACAATATAACAACAGAGTTTACACGTTCTCCCCGTGACCCGGGTTCAATACTGACTACGGGTGCTTGTTTGTACGTTCTCCCCGTGACTTGCGTGGGTTTTCTCCGGTTTCCTCCCATGTTCCAAAAACATATAGGTTTGTAAGTTAATTGGCTTGGTATAAGTATGTATTGTCCCTAGTGTGTGTAGGATATTGTAAATGCGTCGGGATCGTTGGTCGGTGCGGACTCTGTGGGCTGAAGGTCCTGTTTCCGCGCTGTATCCCTAAACTAAATTAAACTAATCCATCTTGTTCCAGGAACCTCTCCGGCGCTGTCTCTAATTGCAGTAGGTCCTTTCTTAGATAAGGGAACCAAAGCTGTGCACATTATTGACCTGTACACTTGTAACAATAATTCAACGGTTCAATGGTACTTTATTGCAACTTGCGCCCAGATGCAGTGAAATCCTTTATTTTGCTCATAATTCAGTCAAACCTTTCTATAGCCAGGAGTGTTTTTTTGCCATCCTCATAAGTATAAAACTCTGATCTTTTATGGGGGGTGTGTGTGTGTGTGTGTGTGTGTGTGTGTGTGTGTGTGTGTGTGTGTGTGTGTGTGTGTGTGTGTGGGTGTGTGTGTTTGTGTGTGTGATGTGTGTGTGTGTGTGCGTGTGTATGTGTGTGTGTGTGTGTGTGTGTGTGTGTGTGTGTGTGTGTGTGTGTGTGTGTGTGTGTGTGTGTGTGTGTGTGTGTGTGTGTGTGTGTGTGTGTGTGTGTGTGTGTGTGTGTGTGTGTGTGTGTGTGTGTGTGTGGATGTGTGTGTGCGTGTGTGTGTGTGTGGTGTGTGTGTGTGTGTGTGGTGTGTGTGTGTGTGTGTGTGGATGTGTGTATGTGTGTGTGTGTGTGTGTGTGTGTGTGTGTGTGTGTGGTGTGTGTGTGTGTGTGCGTGTGTGTGTGTGCGTGTGTGTGTGTGTGTGTGGGTGTGTGTGTGTGTGTGTGTGTTTATGTGTGTGTGTGTGTGTGTGTGTGTGTGTGTGTGTGTGTGTGCATGTGGATGTGTGTGTGTGTGTGTGTGTGTGTGTGTGTGTGTGTGTGTGTGTGTGTGTGTGTGTGTGTGTGTGTGTGTGTGTGTGTGTGTGTGTGTGTGTGTGTGTGTGTGTGGATGTGTGTATGTGTGTGCGCATGTGTGTGTGTGTGTGTGTGTGTGTGTGTGTGTGTGTGTGTGTGTGTGTGTGTGTGTGTGTGTGTGTGTGTGTGTGTGTGTGTGTGTGTGTGTGTGTGTGTGTGTGTATGTGTGTGCATGTGTGTGTGTGTGTGTGTGTGTGCGTGTGTGTGGGTGTGTGTGTGTGTGTGTGTGTGTGTGTGTGTGTGTGTGTGTGAGTGTGTGTGTGTGTGTGTGTGTGTGTGTGTGTGTGTGTGTGTGTGTGTGTGCGTATGTGTGTGTGTGTGTGTGTGTGTGCGGCGTGTGTGTGTGTGTGTGTGTGTGTGCGCGTATGTGTGTGTGTGTGTGTGTGTGTATGTGTGTGTGTGTGTGTGTATTTATTTGTTTGAGTGCTGTCGCATCTTCTCGAAAAAACGACGAGCTAACGGCAACATTTTTACATATTCGGGTAGAGATTTACCCCCTGGAGTCTGAAAGCGCCTTAACTGAAAAATCCCAACTTTATTTCTCATTATTTATGAAAATGTTCACAAATCCGATAAAACTTTGATAATAAACAAGATGGCCTCGCTGATGATGTCACAATGGGTCTGCTGGTCAAGGCCTGCTCTGTGTTCCACACGCTGCGAGTGACGTCACCCCCCCACGCTAGCTGGGAGCGAGGAAGTATTGCATTCAGGAGAGTTAGGGGCTATGCGGGAGTGGATAGGGTGGAGATGGGGTAAAAGGAGTGAATGAATAATATTAATATAATATCAACGGGAGTGGTTAGTGTGTGTTGGTGTGGTGGGGTGGTTAGTGTGGGGGGTGTTTAGTGTGTGTGAGACACCGCAGGGCCACCCCCCCCACCCACAGCAACAGCGCATTGAGGGGATGGGACCCACCGTGGGGGGGGGGGGGGGGTGGGAGGTGGGAGAGGGGAAGGGGGAAACCGTCTTCTCAGTTGCTACCTGGTCGAGGTTGCGTCTATTCTCCGAACTACCATCTGAATCGCCTGAGACTGGCCAGAGCTTCAGCAGCGGCGCAGCACTAAATGACCATCAAGGAGCGGGCGATGCCCTACCTCGATCGCCGTGTTGGTGCTCCGGAGTGTTGGGCATGCCGACTCTAACACCTTGATGCTGTGATCTGTGGAGCTTAACATTGCGGAGGCCTGGGATCTTTCGCCCACTGGGCCTGTGGACTTCGGAAGCCGCAGTCTCAGGCAGATTCAGAACTCCAGGCCACTGAGAGTGTTCTCCGTTCTGACGCTGGAGTTCCATCATCCCGCCGAGAGGGCGTGAAACATCGGGCCGCTGTTGCGGCGACTGTGGAGGCCTCAATAGGCCCCGACCATGGGTGAAGAAGAGGAAGAGGACTGAACTTTGTTGCCTTCCCTCACAGTGGGAAATGTTGATTTCGCTGTGGGGAGATGTTTTCATGTTTTATCTTAAATTCTATAGTGTTGTGTTTATTTTTTATTTGTGTGCTGCATGGTAACTCAAATTTCACTGCACCAATCGGTGTATGTGACAGTATATGGCCTTTGTCCTTTGTCCTTTGAAAGAAACAAAAAAAATGTTCAATAAATTAAAAGAAAAAAGATATAGTGCATAGCAAATCAAAGCCTGAAGTTGTTAGTGCAACCAAAGCAGTCTGTAGTTAAGTGTTTACACACAAAGTACGATCATGCAGAAATACAAGACTGCAACGAAGCGTGGCACGGTGGCGCAGCGGTAGAGTTGCTGCTTTACAGCGCCAGAGACCCGGATACAATCCTGACTACAGGTGCTTGTTTGTACGTTCTCCCCGTGACCTGCATGTGATCTCCACGTTCCAAAGACGTACAGGTTTGCAGGTTAGTTGGCTTGGTATCATTGTAAATTGTCCTCCCTGGTCGGGGCAGATCTGGTGGGCCGAAGGGCCTGTTTCAGTGCTGTATCTCTAAACTAAACTAAACTAAACTAAACTAGTATAAACATGTTAGATCACACTGAGGAAGTGCACAAGACCTGCCACGTTTACAGCGCCATCTTGTATCCTTCAAGTTTGAAAAGTTCTCTATTTATATCTCTTTTTCTCAATTCCAGCCCTTCCACAGTAAAGACCCCTGTACACCATACGCCTTCGTAAGATCTTGCAGCAACCTCCTGCTAGTGTTTTGTACTATGTGCACAAGGTTACCTAGATCCCACTACAATATTTCTCGACATAGATAATAACTTAGATCTTCTTGCCAAAGTCATGATCTCACATTCTCCCATATTGAATTCCAGTTTTCACCGACTCCCTCGTCGAGCCTGTATTCAGTTACAGTCACAATGTGCTCGGTACAGTGTGTCCTCCCACCTACTTTTGTGGCATGAGGTCAACTTGGATACCTTACACTCTGCCCCATCTTCCAGTGTGTTAACAAACAAACCCCTCTCCCCCAATAGTAAATAATCAAACGTAGCAATATATGTTGTAATAATTTATAGGGCTTATTTATAATTTATGGGATGCACTTAATTTGATGACGAGGTGCTTCATCATGTGAGTTCATGCTGTAAACTATACCTGGTCCTATACAGAAGTTAGACACAAAATACTGGAGTAGCTCAGCGGGACAGGCAGCATCTCTGGAGAGAAGGAGTGAGTGATATTTTGGGTCGGGACCCTTCTTTATCCAACCTAAAACTGTGATCATTGATACCTCTCACCCCTTCCTGGCCTTCCTTCATCCTCCCTCAATTGCTTACCTCAAATACAATCTGTTCCCTTTAACAAACTTCAATAAACGTTGGACAAGTGATTGAGTGTACTTTTGTTAATAGGTCAGGTCACCCACAATTTTACCAAAGCCAATTAAACTACAAACCTGTACGTCTTTGGAATGTGGTAGGAAACCTGAACACCCGGAGAAAGCCCTTGCGGTCACAGGGAGAACATACAAACTCCATTCAGACAGCACCCGTGGACAGGATGGAGCCCGGGTTCCTGGTGCTGTAAGCTGCACCGCAGGGCCGCTCATTGTGTGGCTCTTTGATCTGCAATGCCACCTTGTGGATACCTGGTTCAATTACAGGTCACCTCCTGCTGGGGACCAGAGAATGGGCCGGATTGAGATGGCATTGGCGTTCGGTGACTTGCAGGCGTGCGGGCTCATCTGCTCTGACGCTACACCCCGACGTAAACCCCAATTAGCTGAAAGGGTAATTCTGGATTTGGCCCAGCTGTGCGTACAAGATTACACCAAGTTGCTGTGATGCCTCACTCTGTATTGCTCTTCCCCAGATTCTGGGATCAGGATGCTCAAGGTAATGAGATCGCTGCGGCTGTATCAGGTCAGTATCGGCGTGTGGAGAGTGTGGGAGACCCAGCGGGATGGTGAATCAAGCACAGGTATTCCCACATGTCTGGAGTGCTGGCCTCTGGACGATGAGGGTTGGCACAGCGGCTGGAGCTGATGGAGCTGCTGGCACCACTGTTCTGATCAACTGGCTTCAATTCTGACCTCGAGTGCTGTCTGTGTGGAGGTCACCCATAGATATATGGTGAGAGGAGGAAAGTTTAATGGGCAAGGTTTGTACACAGAGAGTAGTGGGGGGCCTGGAACACACTGCCAGGGATGGTGGTGGAGCAGGATATGATAATTGAGTTTAAGAGGCTTTTAGATAGGCACATGGAAGTGCAGGGAATAGGGGGACATGGATCATCAACTATTGTCTACCTCATTGGTGACCCTCGGACTATCTTTGATGGAACTTTACTAGCTTGACCTTGCACTAAACTTTATTCTCTTATTATGTATCTATGCACTGTAAATGGCTCGATTGTAATCATGTTATTGTCTTTCCACTGATTAGCATGCAACAAAAGCTTTTCCCTGTACCTCGGTACACGTGACAATAAACGAAACTAAATGTACAGGCAGATGAGATCAGTTTAACTTGGCATCATGTTTAGTACAGACGTTACGGGTTGAAGGGCCCATTCCTGTTGTTTAAGGGTGCTTCATTCAATGGTAGTTTATTCACCCCACCGAGGTACAGTGAAATTTTTTGTATACCGTTCAGTACAAGTATCACTGTACATAAGCACTGAGATACATCTTAGATACGCATCTCAAATACAATACAAGTGTGTGGCAGTAGTACACTGAGACAGTCACCAGTTTGGTGCCATATTGTTCAATGTTCTCTCTACACATGTGGTGAATCTCTGGAACTCTCTGCCACAGAGGGTAGTTGAGGCCAGTTCATTGCTATATTTAAGAGGGAGTTAGATGTGGCCCTTGTGGCTAAGGGGATCAGGGGGTATGGAGAGAAGGCAGGTAAGGGATACTGAGTTGGATGATCAGCCATGATCATATTGAATGGAGGTGCAGGCTCGAAGGGCCGAATGGCCTACTCCTGCACCTAATTTCTATGTTTCTATGTCTCTACACCTTGTAACCATGTGGGCTTCCTCTGGGTGCTCGAGTTTTCTTCTATATGTCAAAGATGTGCAGCTTGTTAGGTTTGTTGGCCACTGTAAATTACATCCTGTCGGTGGGAATGTGGATGAAATGGGATTAGTGTAGGATTAGTGTAAATGGGTGCTCGCTGATGAGTTCAGTCTTTGTTTTGACCAAAAATTGATATTACAAGAATAATATGTACAATACAAAACCAATACCAACAAGCCCACCACCGTGATTACAAATTAAAACAAACATTCTTAAATTACAAGTATACTGTATGTGAAACAACTACTGTATGTTACAATCCTTGTCAAGGGTACATTCCACCCCCACGGTGCCCAGCGGTCCTGGAAATCCCCCAGGCTGCCCGTGGACAGCGCGTATTCCTTCTTTAGTACCACCCAGGCAGGGAGTTAATCCCGGAAAGGGGGTAGGCAGGTGGCTCGGACAGAGCCCGTTTCCGCCTGGAGAATTCATGCATTAATGAAGCACCTCATGTTTCGCTTGGGCAGTTTACGCCCCAGTGGTATGAACATTGACTTCTTCATTTTCAGGTAGTCCTTGCTTTCTCCTTCCTTCCCCTCCCCTTCCCAGCTCTCCCACAAGCCAACTGTCTCTGCCTCTTCCTTTCTTTCCCCCTCCCCCCCCCCCGCCCCCAACATCAGTCTGAAGAAGGGCCTTGACCCAAAATGTCACCTATTCCTTCACTCCATAGATACTGCCTCACCCGTTGAGTTTCTCCAGCACTTTTATCTACCTACCACCTGGAGAGTTCAGTCTTGGTACACACTGTTTCTCTGGTCTCTGGCACTGTGACCTTATAATATCACATGATGGAAGTTCTACTTTCCTAATGATATATCTTCTTCTTCTTGCGTATGGCGTGCACAGCCTAAGGTTGTAGGACAACTTGTACTATTTGATCTTATTTAATTGTGCACACCAGGTTGATTGCATTCGTCGAAACAGGGCGGACCATGTGAAGGTTGCAATCTCCCACCCCAATGATATATCAATAATCTGTCATGCCTGATTCCATCACTAGCACTCAATTGAATAAAATAAGCAAACTCATGGAGTAAATACAGAAAGCAATCAAGATTTTTTTTCTTTTCTAACGCATGTGTGTGCATTTCTTTTCTGATGCAATTAATGAGTTCCCTAACTAGTTTTACTTTCTTGTTCCTCCTGCGCCAGTAATGATAAATTATTAATAATGATATATAATAAGTTGCATTTGCAATGATGATTAACTTGCATTCAGTTGAATAGGATTCATGATGCAATAAGGGCTGTTTGTCGGGCTCCCTGGAAATAAGATAGATCTTGCTGTAAATTACATCAATATAGATAAGTAAAAGTGCTTCATTTTTCTCATATGTTGGTTCACACTTTGTCCTGAAGGTCATCTTTTGACTTTACTTAAGAGATACAGCGCGGAAACAGACCAGCAATCATCCATTATCAGGGCTGGATTAACCATTAAGCAAAATAAGCACGTGCTTAGGGCATCAAGGGAAGAGGGGCACCACAGAAATGGTAAATGGTTTATGGCACAAAAGAAATCACTTTAAACTTGCTAAAATAATATTCAAAGTGGTTTATATGATCGAAAATATAATACTTTTCAAATATAAATAAAGTGGAAGTATACAAAAAGAAACATTATTTTCCATCTTACTGTTAGTTTTGTTTCATTTTTGAAAAATAAAATTTTATTTTATGGTTTATTATTGGTTATATTTTGAATTACATATATATGGGGGCACCAAAATCTTTTAAGTGCTTAGGGCCTCTATGGGTCTTAATCCAGCCCTGTCCCTTATACTAGCACTATCCAACATACTAGGGACAATTTACAATTTACAGAAGCCAATTAACATGCGGGTTTGTAAGTTTAATGGGCTCCCTAAATTGTCCCTGGTGTGTAGGGAGTGTTGTCAGCATGGACTTGCTGGGCTGAGGGGCCTGTTTTCTATACTGTATCCTCTAAAGTCTAAAATCAAAAAGCGATCATGGTATGGGACCTTGGGCCACACTACTGAATACAGCACTCCAGTCAAAATTACAAATATAATTGAATTTGAATGCACAGAGTCTTTAACCCAGGATAGGGGAATCATGAACCAAAGGACATAAGTTTAAGGGAACAGATTTAACAGGAACGATAGGGGGCAAATGTTTCACAGAGATGAGTCCCAACCCGAAACGTCACCCATCCATTGTCTCCAGTGATGCTGCTTGACCCGCTGAGTTACTCTAGCACTTTGTGACTATCTTAAGAATGACAGAGGTGCTGGCTGCACGCCTGTTAAGCCTGATAATGACAGAAATGCATTAGCTAAGTTTGAATACAATGTACTTGGCAAGATCTCATATGATCGAGAGCCCATTAACTCATTATAATTCATCATCTTGAACATGGATGCAACTATTTAGCAGATGGAGGCGTGTACTTCATTTCCAAGTAATGAGTGATCTGCCATCCAAGCTGTGATTTTAAGGTTGAAAATGACAAGGCCAATGATGCAAAAGATTAATATAGGTTGGAACCTTCAAGTTCTATTCATGTTTAATTACAGAGGAATTGTTTTTGTCCAGCCTAATCTGCAGAAACCTTCTATGAAGCCAAGTTTTGTAACAAGATGGATCTGTGGTTGGGTGAGAATTATATTGAATGCTAGAGCGAAAAAAAAACCCCAAGCCAGATGGTGCCACGAATTTGTCACATTATTACTCCTCTCCTGTTACTACTTCTCGTTCGCCTCCTCCATCTGTTCTATTCTCCCTCAGGGGCTTGCTACGCCTCCCCTGGGATTCATCCATCCTAATCCCTTCCGCACTGGAGCAAGCATCGAGGTAATTGCCAATACAGAGACGGGCCAAATGGGAACGGTGACGAAATTATGAAGAAACCAACGAGAGTGCAGTGGGCTGCAACAGGGGGCATCTAAGAATGACAGGAGGGAGATAGACACAACGGGGGAATGGAGATGAACTCTGCCCAGAGCGAGCACTTCTTGCACTGCTGATCTCCTCGCTGGACCAAACTTAAAGCA
Organism: Leucoraja erinaceus; assembly: GCF_028641065.1. NCBI lineage: Eukaryota > Metazoa > Chordata > Chondrichthyes > Rajiformes > Rajidae > Leucoraja > Leucoraja erinaceus. Next base: position 119,324,430 of record NC_073378.1, on the reverse strand, counting down.
CACACACTGTTTTTCCCGAAGGATATACACATAACACTGGAGTGACTCAATGGGTCAGGCAGCATCTCTGGGGAAAAGTGGGGAGGTGGGGCCGGGCAAATCATGGCCGGCAACAGATGACCTTAGGCAGATTGTTGGACAAAGACTAAGGATAGAAGCAGGAGTGAGCCAAAGAGGGATATATCGTTGCGTACCAGTTGTGGGGCTAGTTCAAAAGATTTGGTGGAAGGGAGCAGGGGGAGGGGGGAAAGAAACAAGTGGAAAGTTCATTCTCTGCTGGATCTTGAGAGTTGAGTTTAATTTGTTTAGAGATAGAGCGGGCAAATAGGCCCTTCATCCCACAAAGTCTGTGCAGACCAACGATCACCCTTACACTAGCACGACCCTACACACTAGTGACAATTTTACCCAAGCCAATTAACCTACAAACCTGTATGTCTTTGGAATGTGGGAGGAAACCGGATCTACGCTGTCACGGGGAGAACGTACAAACTCCGTACAGACAGCACCCGTAGTCAGGATGGAAGCCAGGTCTCTGATGCTGTAAGGCAGCAACTCTACCGCTGGGCCACCGTGCCGCAGAGTTTTGTACCAAGATGGATGCTCTTTGCCAGTTCTTTTGTGTTTTTTTGTGTTCTTAAATGTGAATCTCTAAAGTTCTTGTATACTTTTATCTCTTTGGCAGATGAATAGGCAACAATCTGTAAATCTCACCCTGTAGCCTTTGAATCACTTTCACTCGGGTGTATAAAACTGCCAGCAGCTACACTCCATGTAACAGCAGGCGAATAAATCAAGGCATTTTCCTTAGCTTAGAAGAGCTGTCGGAAAGTTACAAAACGTCTTGAAATTTCAGAAATTCCTCCAAGTTGGAACGCTCACGTGTGAGGTAATGTTTGCATAGCAGCGCAGAGATTTATGGAGTGGTTTAGCAACCCTGGTTCCTACAGTCCTTGGGTGAATATACACATTCACCTCCTGCGAAACACAAACTGAGAAAGGGGAATACTGAAATCAACCTCACAATTCAGCTGAAACTTTGTAAGAAAAAAAGAACACAGGTTGATGAAACCTTCTATTAAACACTGACTCAGTGATTGTTTTGATATTTTTAGTTTAGTTTTGTTTATACTGTCACATGTACCGAGGTACTGTGAATAGCCTTTGTTGCGTGCAATCCAGTCAAAGAAAAGACGATACATGATTGCAATGTCATCATGAGTGAATTCATGAATCCTGAATTATGAACCTTGAGTCTGAAGAAGGGTTCCGACCCAAAACATCCCATATTCCTTTTCTCCGGAGATGCAGCATTTTGTGTCTATCTTCACTATAAACCAGCATCTGCAGTTCCTTTCCATTCAAGATTACAATCGGCCAAGCAGCACAGTTACAGGATAAAGGGTCGAACGCTCAGTGAAGGATAAAGTCAGATAAAGTCCGATTAAACCTAGTACAAACATTTCCGAGGTGGTGGATGGGAGGTCAGGACCACTCTCTAGCTGATGAGAGGACGGTTCAGTTGCCTGATGCATCCATAAGAAATCGTGAAAAGCATCCTGCGCTGCAGAGGCCTGCAATGCAGCAATATTATTGTCCAAAGAAAGTAGACCCAACAACGCTGGAGTAACTCAGTGGGACATGCAGCATCTCTGGAGCGAAGGAATGGGTGACGTTTCAGGTTAAGACCCTTCTTCAGACTAGCAGATCAGTCTGACTAGTCTGAAGAAGGGTCTCGACCCGAACCCTACCATGCCACTTATTCTTCTAATTCTCAAACAGCAATTTCATGTTTTTATATTTCATATTTCCTGCATTTATAACACTTTTTTCCTGGTATTTTCAGATTCTGATTCAGCTTCTCCTGTTTACCTCTTGTTGTTCCTTAGTCCCTCTACTGCTCTATTCCTCCTGCATTATCATCCCCATGTATTCCCCCTGCCGTCTATTCTACCACCCTGTTCAAGCTCCGCCCCCCCCCCCCCCCCCCCCCCTCGCCCACCCCACTCACTCTGCGTCTTAAAGTGTGTTGTATCTCCAGCATTTCTACCTAAGGTCACCAACCTGAAGCCTAACCTTGTTCCTCCCTCCACAGATGCCGCCCAACCCGGTGGGACTATGAAGAAGTCAACTGAGAAGTAATAAAACAAATGTGTGAACATTTTGAATTGGTAGTTGGGAGGTATGTTAGCATTCATAGCAAGAGGATTTGAGTATAGGAGCAGGGAGGTTCTACTGCAGTTGTACAGGGTCTTGGTGAGACCACACCTGGAGTATTGCGTACAGTTTTGGTCTCCTAATCTGAGGAAGGACATTATTGTCATAGAGGGAGTGCAGAGAAGGTTCACCAGACTGATTCATGGGATGTCAGGACTGTCTTATGAAGAAAGACTGGATAGACTTGGTTTATACTCTCTAGAATTTAGGAGATTGAGAGGGGATCTTATAGAAACTTACAAAATTCTTAAGGGGTTGGACAGGCTAGATGCAGGAAGATTGTTCCCGATGTTGGGGAAGTCCAGGACAAGGGGGTCACAGCTTAAGGATAAGGGGGAAATCCTTTAAAACCGAGATGAGAAGAACTTTTTTCACACAGAGAGTGGTGAATCTCTGGAACTCTCTGCCACAGAGGGTAGTTGAGGCCAGTTCATTGGCTATATTTAAGAGGGAGTTAGATGTGGCCCTTGTGGCCAAGGGGATCAAAGGGTATGGAGAGAAGGCAGGTACGGGATACTGAGTTGGATGATCAGCCATGATCATATTGAATGGCGGTGTAGGCTCGAAGGGCCGAATGGCCTACTCCTGCACCTAATTTCTATGTTTCTATGTTTCTAGATCGAGGTGGAATTGAATGATATTATGGAAATATGAAATCTGATGCGTGAATTGATTGAAAGGCTCGGCATGGAAACAGGCCCTTCGGCCCACCAAGCCCACGCTGACTATTGGTGAACCATTCACACTAGTTCTATATTATCCCCACATTACGGTCTATTCCCTACACACTGGGCGGCAATTCATAGAGGCCAATTAACCTACAAACCTGCCTGGCTTTGGGAAGTGAGTTGAAACTGGAGCATCTGTAGGAAAACTAAGCAGGTAATTGTGCAAACTCCACACAGACAGCACCTGAAGTCAGGATTGAACCCAGGTGTCTGGTATTGTGGGCAGCAGCTTTACCCCTGTGCTTCCCCTGAAGAAGATGCATACGTCAGATACTGACCTTGCCGCTGTAATTGTAAACTCATCTTTTTACATCTGAGTCAGTTTACAGAGGAAACAAACTATCATGGTCAAAATGTATAAACAAGGAACTGCAGATGCTGGTTTACAAAAAAAAGACACAAAGTGCTGGAATAACATGGATAAGTGATGTTATGGGATGTGACACTTCTTCAGACTGTTTCTGGTGAAAGGTCCAGTCCCGAAACATCATCTATCCATGTTCTCCGAAGATGCTGGCTGATCCGCTGAGTTACTCCAGCACTGTGTGGCTTTTTTTTAAATCATGAAGTAAAAATGATAGATTCCACATAAGATGTCTGGGTAGGAAGGTACTGAAAGATCCCCAATCTTCTCATGGCAAACTGTAAACTATTTTCCTCACCCTCTTTAACAATTTTCTGACGCTACAAGGCAAACTCTGTGCATCTCTTGGCAAATTATGCTGCATCACGGCCTGGTTCGTCCACACGAACGCCCTGGAGCGAAGAAAACTGCATAAAGTGGTGAACACTGTGCAGTCCATCATGGTTACTGACCTCCGCACCATCAAAGGGATTTACAGGAGTCAAGATGGCAGCCAGCATCATCAGAGGTCCACACCACCCTGCCATGCACTCATGTCACTCCTGCCATCAGGAAGAAAGTTCAGGAACTTGAAAGCGGTAACGTCCAGGTTCAGGAAGAGCTCCTTCTCTACAGCCATCAGGCTATTCAACACAGCCAACTCCAAATAAGCTCTCAACTACATAGACTTGCGGACAATGGTTTTGGCTATGTACAAAATTATTGTCTATTTGTTTGTTTTTATGTGTAAGTAAGAATTTCATTGTTCTGTTTGGAACAGATGACAATGAAATACTTGACTCTTGATTGATGTTCATTCTCATGGCTGGATTGTACTAATTTAACATTGTTATATCACATTAATGGATAAATGTTCTTTATCCACCTCCACTTTTGTCTAGGCCCTGTTTTTATTTGTGTTATTGAAACCAGATCTGTAAAATTATTCATTAATTTACAGCACACACAGAATGCTGAAGTCTCAGAATGATAACATCTCATTAAAAATAATATCTCAACCACAATCTGCTGGCAGAGCAAAGATATCGCACAACTAAACACCATAACTCAAGTTGTCTCCACACCTACTTTAACCCTCTGCTCCCCAAATATCTCCTTTCAGATGCTTTGTTGATGGATCTGTTTTGAATGAACCATCTCCATTTATTGTCACTATACATGTACAATGAGATTAAAAGCAGCTCGTACTCAGTGCATACATATCATTTAGTACAAAAAACAAGAAACTGCAATTTACATTGTTAACTGCATATATACTTTGAAAAATAACACCTTGTCCTAAATATCATCTCCCTGTCCATTTTTATACAATTACACTTCCCTTTTCTAATCTGCCTCAGTTCACAGTGAAAGTTTAATTGCATGAATGCTCCTTATATTTGGCCAGAATAACATCACTAACGAGGGAGGCGTAACATTTGGCCGAGGAAGGGAAAGCCAAGCGTAGCTCGAAAATTTAACAGCATGCAACACTATTTTCCAAAAAACTTTGAACTCAGCAACACTTCACTCTGTCAGCTGCCAGCTTGTGCAAGTCAGTTGCTATGTCTGATTAGAGAGTGTGGAGCCATGCAGTGCAACATGTCAGAGATGAGGCATTCTCCATTTTCTCCCCTTGGATTTCTGGAGTCCTAGTTAATCACAAAATGGAGGGGAAACATCTGCTGCGAGGATTTCCAGCAACCTTTTTCACCCTTCTCCCCGCAATCAGGATAAACAGCAGTGCTCCAATATTTCAGTAAATGTGCACTCGGTTACAAGCTATTTATTACAACCCCAAACACAATTTGCCTTCATAGTTATAGAGTCATGCAGTAATGAAACAGACCCTTTGGCCCAACTCGTCCATGCTGACCAAGATGCCCAATCCCAGCTGGTCCCATTTGCCTGCATTTGGCCCATAGTCCTCTTATCCTTTCCTACCCAAGTGTCTTTTAAATGTTGCTATTACACCTGTCTCAATTACCTCCTCTGGTAGCTCATTTCATATACCCACCACCCTCTGAGTGAAAATGTTGCCCCTGAGGTTCCTATTACATCTTGCCCCTCTCACCCTAAACCTTTGTCCTCTGGTTCTTGATTCCCCTAGTTGGGGTAAAAGACTGTGCATCCACCCTATCTATTCCCCTCATAGATCACCCCTCATTAATCACCCCTCATCCACCTGCGCTCCAAGGAATTAAGTCCCAGCTTGCCCAATCTCAGCTGAAAGCTCAGCGCCTTGAGTCCCGGCAACACTTGTAAATCTTCCTTACACTCTTTCCAGCTGTAGTGCCTTTCATACTTGCAAAGTCATGAGAAAACCATCTAATGTTCCATGTAGCCTGTTCTCCCCACATTCCCATCAAATCCTCCCAGATTTGCCCATCCAGTGGTGAAATCATTGGACAAAGTCAGCATGGATTTATGAAAGGTAAATCATGTCTGACAAATCTTATGGAATTTTTCGAGGGTGTAACTAGTAGAGTGGATAAGGGAGAACCAGTGGATGTGTTATATCAGGACTTCCAGAAGGCTTTCGACAAGGTCCCACATAAGAGATTAGTATACAAACTTAAAGCACAAGGTATTGGGGGTTCAGTATTGAAGTGGATAGAGAACTGGCTGGCAATCAGGAAGCAATGAGTAGGAGTAAATGGGTCCTTTTCAGAATGGCAGGCAAGAGTCAAGTCAAGAGTCAAGAGTCAAGAGTCAATTTAATTGTCATTTGGACCCCTGGAGGTCCAAACGAAATGCCGTTTCTGCAGCCATACATTACACACAAATAGACCCCAGACACAACATAATTACATTTAACATAAACATCCATCACATAGCTGTGATGGAAGGCCAAAAAAACTTATCTCTCCACTGCACTCTCCCCCCCCCCCCGATGTCAGAGTCAAAGTCATAGCCCCCGGCTGGCGATGGCGATTGTCCCGCGGCCATTAAAGCCACGCCGGGTGGTGCGAGGTCGCACACCGGGTCTTGATGTTGGAGCCCCCGGTGTGCGCTCGCAGAGTCCGCGGCCATTCCAGCCGCGCGGGGCAGTGGTGTCAGGCCCCGCTCCAGGAGCTCTTCGACCCCGCAACTCGGGCGGGAGAAGTCGCCGCCGCAGAAGCCCCGAAAAGCGGTCTCCCCCCAGGGAGCCGCGGGCTCCCGGCGCCGTCGTCCACAGACCCGTAGAGAGCTTCCGACTCTCCGGCAGCAGCAGCAGCAGCAGCAGCAGCAGCAGCAGCAACAGCATCAGCAGCAGCAGCGCTCCTCCAGCATCCGGACTCGGCCAGCTCCGCGACGGCAACGGTGAGTCCACCGCTCCGGACTCGGCCTCAACGACGACTGAGACCCGATGAGAAAAGGTCGGGTCTCCAGTGCAGGGAGAGATTCAAAAATACCCAACATAAAATAACAAACACTACATAAAAACACAGACAAAAATAATAAAAACGCGGACAGGCTGCAGAGGCCGCTGCTGGCCAGAGCCGCGCCGCCTACCAAGGCTCAGTTCTGGGACAGCTATTTACAATATATATTAATGATTTGGAAGAGGGAATTGAATGCAACATCTCCAAGTTTGCGGATGACACGAAGCTGGGAGGCAGTGATAGCTGTGAGGAGGATACTAGGAGGCTGCAAGGTGACTTGGTATGGCTGGGTGAGTGGGCAAATGCATGGCAGATGCAGTATAATGTGGATAAATGTGAGGTTATCCACTTTGGTGGCAAAAACAGTAAAGTAGACTATTATCTAAATGGTGGCCGATTAGGAAAAGGGGAGATGCAGCGAGACCTGGGTGTCATGGTACACCAGTCATTGAAAGTAGGCATGCAGGTGCAGCAGGCAATTAAGAAAGCGAATGGTATGTTAGCATTCATAGCAAAAGGATTTGAGTATAGGAGCAGGTAGGTTCTACTGCAGTTGTACAGTGTATTGGTGAGACCACACCTGGAGTATTGTGTACCGTTTTGGTCTCCTAATCTGAGGAAAGACATTCTTGCCATAGAGGGAGTACAGAGAAGGTTCACCAGACTGATTCCTGGGATGTCAGGACTTTCATACTGGATAGACTCGGCTTGTACTCGCTAGAATTTAGAAGATTGAGGGGGGATCTTATAGAAACTTACAAAATTCTTAAGGGGTTGGATGGGCTAGATGCAGGAAGATTGTTCCCGATGTTGGGGAAGTCCAGGACAAGGGGTCACAGTTTAAGGATAAGGGGAAATCCTTTAGGACCGAGATGAGAAGAACATCTTTCACACAGAGAGTGGTGAATCTCTGGAATTCTCTGCCACAGAAGGTAGTTGAGGCCAGTTTATTGGCTATATTTAAGAGGGAGTTAGATGTGGCCCTTGTGGCTAAAGGGATCAGGGGGTATGGAGAGAAGGTAGTAACGGGAAACTGAGATGGATGATCAGCCATGATCATATTGAATGGCGGTGCAGGCTCGAAGGGCCGAATGGCCTACTCCTGCACCTAATTTCTATGTTTCTATGTTTCTATGTAAGGCAGCAACTCAACCTCAGCGTGGCTGTGCCCCCCATGTCTGTGTGGAGTTTGAATATGCTCCCCTTAATCACATGGGTTTCCTTTGGGTGCTCCGGTTCCCTCCTACATCCCTAAGAGGTGCAAGTTTGTAGGTCAATTGGTCTGTGTAAATTGCCCTGAGTGTGTGGAGAGTAGGTGAGAAAGTGGAAGAACATAGAGCTGGTGTGACCAGATGGCGGAAGGATGTGTGATCAGCATGGACTCGATGGGCCGAAGGACCTGTTTCCATGCTGTATCTTTCAATCAATTCAATCAATCAAAACACCAGATTTTTACAAAATTGTAAAAGCTGACCCCATTCGTTCCATTTAATGTGAAATAAATGGCACATAATGGCCTGGATTGTTTTAATGATAAGTTGGGAAAAAATGTTATATTTATCAAATGTGCTGGCTAAATTTTTCCCATTGGGTGTCATAAATAAATTCAGTTGATTGGGCAGCCAATTGGCCCAAGCATCGCTTTTTTATTGAGCTATGATATCCAAAGGGAACAGTAAAGAATACACTCTGAAGAACGGCATGGTATCACTAATCCAGGAGACTCCCTCATCTCACATGCTGAACTTGTTGATTTCAGCTCTGACTCAACACAAGCTCATCTTGACATTCAGAAGATTCTGAGTTCGTCTCACATCAGGAATTATGCACAAGGTTTGCAAAACAAGCTTAGTGCAGACCAAGAGGTGTCATAAAATGAGGACTCCTTTTGCTCTTCAGTGGACCCAGAAGTTCAGTTTTTGCTTAGTTTATTGTCACTTTTACCGAAGCTTTTGTTGCGTGCTAACCAGTCAGCAGAAAGACAATACATGATTACAATCATGTAATCTCATGATTGCATGGGAACATTTAACCAAAGAGGAATTATCGTGATATCTTGATCAGTGCCACTGAACTAAAAGAGTTTTGTCACATGTAATTTGTTTAGTTTTTTGGTTTAGAGATACAGCGTGGAAACAAGTCTTTTGGCCCACCGAGTCCACACCCACCAGCGATCTCCACACATTAACACTACTCTACACACACTAAGGACAATTGTACATTTTATACCAAGCCAATTAACCTACAGACCTGTACGTCTTTGGAGTGTGGGCGGAAACCGAATATCTCGGAGAAAACTCAAGCAGGTCACGGGAAGAACGTACAAACTCCGTACAGACAGCACCCGTGGTCAGGATCGAAGCCGGGTCTCTGGCGCTGTAAGACAGCAACTCTAACGCTGCGCCACTGTGCCATCATATAGCCTATTATCTTCTGGAAAAATATAACCCATGAAAATTTACTGAGAATTATTATATTTCTTCTTTTAGGATCCTGCTCTACAGTATTTTTCCTCACACTGAAGTATATTAAATACAGTAGTGAGTGTATCAAAAGACTGAGAGCATTCAAGAGAGTGTTCAATTGCCATAAGTACTGACAGGCTTGTAAACACAATACTTGCAGTTTATAGTATATAGTATGCACTGTATCTCTAAACTAAACTATACTGAACTAAGCACACAACATCCTCTATAGACATTGCACTGATGGTGGAGAGACCAAATGTTCAGGGTGGTGAACGGGCTAACTATTAAGCAGACTGCTTTATCCTAGATTATTCTGAGCTGCTCAGTTTGTAAGGACTGTAAGTGCAGAGTGTTCCACAACTTTCCTGACATGGCCTAATGTCTGGAGGAGAAACTCTGAATGTCCAACACAGGCAAGCTAATTGTTTGTGATATTCACTCTTTGACCAGTTCTTGTGGATGCAACATCTATGGGACAGGCACAGCTTAGACTGTGGTCTCTGTATTTCAAGTACTGTTGGAGAAGCACAGCAGCGCAGCTGGTACCATTATCCGCCTCTTAGCACAAGAGACACGGGTCCAATTCCTACCACAGGTACTGTCTGTGTGGAGTTTGCACATCCTCCCTGTGACCATGTGGGTTTCATCTTTGTGGTACGGTTTCCATTCAGGTCTAAAAGATGTGCAGGTTTGTAGGTCAATTGGCCTCTGCAAACATTGCCACTAATGTGTCGGGACTGGATGCAAAAAAGAGTTGACAAAGAACTTGTGTGAATTCTGTTCCATTCTGTTTTGTTTTGTTTTTTTGCACAATCTGCAAGCATTGCCACTTTTCATTTCACTGCACATCTCGTATGCGTATGTGACGAATACTTGACTTGACTTGACTTGAATTGACTTGACTTGAATGAGTGATCGATGGTCAGTGTAGACTCAGTGGACCAAAAGGCCTGTTGCCATACTGTATCTCTAAACTGAGCAAAACTACACAGTGAATAATTCAATGAATGTGATACGACTGGATATTTAATAAAAGGTGTAAAGTTTAATTGCAGAATTCTAATGAACTTTGTTAAGCTAAGCCTTCAAATCTCTTTCTCCCTCCAAGATGTTGTCCGAATTGCTGAATATTTCCAATCTTGCTTCTGGACTAGAATTCGTCTTTTATTTTTTTCCTCTTCTAGTGACATACTCAGAGTTTCCCATAGAGGGAAGCCTTACATTATCAAACACATATTAGACATTTCTGCAGTAATATCTTGCCTATAATATTTTCCAAAATTGCCAATAAACCATAGGTTTTGAGATACAACTTATTTCTCTGACCAACAATTTATATTTATTGCCTCTGTCACCAAAAAATGATTTGCGGTACTAAATTTTTGTCTGGTTCCTTCTTTTCCACTTAATAGGTTTTATTATGTTCTTTTTGGTCATACTTCAAAGGCACTAACGTTATTTTTGGGAGACTGGAGCATTTTACATTCAGTGCCAACATCAGTCATTCGCAGAACAGACGCACAATGGGCCAAAGGGCAGCTGAAGCCTCTTGGAAACAAGTCTTATCCCCTCTGCAAGTATATCCTTTGCACTGCTCCACTTTGCTAGGCAATGCAGAACAGATTGAGCAGAGTAAATCCATTGGATGCTGTGGGCTGTTGGTAGCATCTGATTTGTAATGTACCATGATCTGGAATTAAGAACTTATTTTGAAGATAAAGATGGAGAAATTTGCCTTTATGGCGACACAAGAAACAGCACATGCTCAAATCTTGAGCAAAAAATAAACTGCTGGAGGAAGTCAGGCAGCATCAGTGGAGGGAAATGGACAGACTACGTTTCAGATCAGGACCATTCTTCAGACCCTTCTTCTGAAGAAGAGTCCCAACTCAAAATGTCATCCATTCATTTTGTAAAGGATAAATGAAATTGTAAAACAATAAAATTATGTTGAAAGGATAACATGTTTAAGAAAGAACTGCAGATGCTGGAAATATCGAAGGTAGACAAAAATGCTGGAGAAACTCAGCGGGTGAGGCAGCATCTATGGAGCGAAGGAAATAGGTCTTCCTTCGCTCTATTGATGCTGCCTCACCCGCTGAGTTTATCCAGTATTTTTGTCTACCTTTGAAAGGGTAACAGGACATCTGTTTATCTACCATGGGTTGGGATTGAGATGTGTTTATTGATCTGTGTCTTTTGGAGGTGCATGATTTATAATTGTTATAAGAGTCTCTGGGTTGAAATATCAGCGGCGTCCAAAATGAAGTTACGACTTGTCGCAACACTGAGGAAACTACTCACGACCACGCAGGTGACACTACGGCAACCACCAGCGAACTAGTGGTGACCATGAGGCGACTGCATAGTCTCCTGTAGTCGCCTAAAAAATCGCCTAAGGGGCCTGTCCCACATGCCGATTTTTTTCGCCGACTGCCGGCATAATTGACTGACGCATCAGGTCACCAAAAAAGTTGCGGCATGATGCGACGTTACGCGGCGGTGATGTGGCGTGATTAAGTATTGACGCACAGTGTTTCCTCAAGTGTTGCAACATTTCTTTTGGCCCCGCTGGATTTTGAAATGTTCTAAATCTTTTGGCGTCCCTGATACGATGCCAGCAGTCACTGAAATATTTGCCAAGTGGGACAGGCCCTATAGTGGGACAGACCCCTTTGGAAATTGGAAATATTCATGTTTTTAGCATGAGTCTCAATCACAGAGATCTACATTTTCTTCCTGTTATGAATTCTTCTTTCTCTCCTCCCTCTATGAATGGCTCCTTCCTTCCTTCCTTCCTTATCCCACTAAATGGCACCGGGCAATGACCTGAATGATCCACACGATAGTAAGCGGAACTCTAAAATACCGCAGATGCTGGAAATCTGAAATAAAAGCAGAAAATGTTGGAAGCTCTCGGCAGGTCAGGCAGCATCTGTGGAAGAAGTAGAGTTAACACATCGGGTGAAGGAGACTAGGTCTGATCAAGTTTCCAGAATGTTTCGTTTTGATCCAACTGATTGAACAGTTGCTTCAATGTTACAATGGTAGCTCGAGAGGATCCTCTTCCAGTTCCTTTACCAATCAAATGGGTAAAATGGGATCAGCACAATGCCTGCAAAAATGGCAAATGTTTCCTAAATCTATGCGATTTTTTGTCAGAAAGTTTTAGCCAAGAATGATCTATTTCATTCTTTGCCCTGTAGAGTTAGTCTTCTGCAGTCATAATAAACTGTGGTGTAACACAAATCCAATTTTCAGATCATGTTGATAAGATGACTTAGAGACTTAGTCAGAAAGTCAAAGAGTCATACAATGTGGAAACAGGCCCTTGTCCCATTTTGACCACATTGACCAACATGCTCTATCTACACTAGTTCCACCTGCTTGCATTTGGTCCGTATTCCCGCAGACCTATCCTAACCACGTACCTATCCAAATGGTTTGTAAACGTTATATAGTATCTGCTTGATGTGCAAATTGACAATGGTATTATAATAGCCTGCTTGCTGGTCTGCATCTTTACTTTACTTCTGACTTTAGACTTTCTTAGTCGAAAGATGGATGATATATTAGAGAACACATTCAAAGATCCTTGAAACAGAATTCCAGCTATTCTGATTAGTTGATCTTAACATAAAGACGTGCAGAATATGATCTGACAAATTATAAATAATGTAGAAAACATTTTGTAAATGATTTACATTCATGTCCTTAATTCTGAGCACTGAATGTTGTCATGAGTTCTGTTCCAGGTGAGATTCCTGGAAATAATTATTGGAAAGTATACTGGCCAGGAAATTCTTAGAATTCTAAATTGACATAATTTTGTCATTTGTTTAAATTATGTCAATTTAATTGTTGGTTTAGGGTGGCATACATAGCAGCGCAGCAGTAGAGATGCTGCCTTACTGAGCCAGGGACCCGGGTTCGCTCCTGACTATGGGTGGTGTCTGTATGTAGTTTGTACATTCTCCATGTGACCTCGTGGGTTTTCTCCGGGTGCTCCTGTTTCCTGCCGCACTCCAAAGGTGTGCAGGTTTGTAGGTTAATTGGCTTCTGCAAATTGTTAATTGTGTAGGATAGAGCTAGTAAATTCTAGTGATCATTGGTCGGCGCAGACTCGATGGGCTGAAGGACCTGTTTTCACGCTGTATCTCTAAAGTGTAAAGTAATGTCTAAATACCATTGAATGTCAAGTGATCAGATATTTGTTGTCTGGCACTTCTGTAGCATAAATCTTGCTTGACATTTAACAGCTCATACCTAAATGGTGTTTATATCTTGTTGCAGTGCTGTGACCACGTGGGTTTTCTCTGGGTGCTCCGGTTTCACCCCACCCTCCAAAGACATGCAGGTTTGTAGGTTAATTGGCTTCTGTAAATTGTAAATTGTCCCTCATGTGAAGGATAGTGCTAGTGTAGCTACCTGGGTTAATAATGAGCAATGGGACCAACAGTGCATCCTCTTAACCAGAGCTTTTACGAAATTAACCAAGTAGGGTGAGGAGAACTCAATTTCAAACTGAAGAAAAATTAATTAGAAGAAAGGAAAATCAATCGCTCTATTGTAACACAAAACTCCGCAAAAAAGGATATACCAACCGTGTTTTTATTAAAAGTTTATTTTATACCCCCCGTTACCAGATCCTGGTAGCCTTTATGTTTTAACTTATTATTGCACCTTATGCTTGTAATAGTTCCATAAATGCAGACCACGTCTTTTGGAAGTGATCTGCTTTGCCTGCTTCTTTTTTTTCTTTTCTTTCTAGGGTCTTATTTCTTTTCTTTACTTCCTTCTCTAATTCCTTCCCTAAGGGGTTCTCTTCTCCCAACACTTTCCTGCACTTTCTCGACTCTTGCTTATTTTCCTTACTTCTTTTATTTCTATCTTTTTTAAAGCTCAAAAAATGAAGTGGTACAACATAATGTAATAAGATATATGCGATGTATTAATGTAATTTACTGTACTGCTAATAAAAAAATAAATAAAATAAATAATAATAATTTAAAGTAGAGGGAAAAGAAGATTGGATGAAAGGAAAGAAAAAAAAGAAAGGGGAAAAATTATTAAATTGGACTTTAATCAGTCTTCACTGGACTTTATCTTGCACTAAACCTTATTCCCTTTATCCTGTATCTGTACACTGTGGACGGTTTGATTGTATTCGTGAGCAGCCTTTCCTCTGTCTGCATAGCACAAAACAAAAAGCTTTTCACTGCACCTTGATATATGTGACAATAAACTAAACTAAACTAAATAAAATAGTTTAAATGTTATAATTATTTGCAATCCCCAATACCAATTCATTACTCCCCAAAATATGAAAATCTTTAGAAACTTGAGCATTGTCTGTCGTTCTGGTCACCGAGCAATAGAAAGGGTTTCATTAAGCTGGAAATTGTGCAGAAAAGAATCACAAGGATGTTACCGGGACTGGGGAGCTTGAGTTATAAAGAACGGTTGGGACATTTTTCCTTGGAATGTCAAAAACTGAGGAGAATCCGCGCGGAGGTTGATAAAATCATGAAGGCTTAGATAAGGTGAATGGTCACGGTCTTTATCCCAGGATAGGGGAGTCAAAAACTAGAAGGCATAGATATAAGGTGAGAAGGGAAAGATTTAAAGGGGTAATGAGGGGCAACTTTTTCCCACAGTGGCTGGTGGATATGTGGAATATGCTACCGGAGGAAGTGGTACTGGTGGGTACAATTACAATGTTTAAAAGGTACATGAATAAGAAAGATTTAAAAGGATTTGGACCAAACGCAAGTAAATGGGACTAGCTTAGATTGGTGACTAGGATGGCATGGATGAGATAGGCCAGATAACCTGTTTCAATGCTGTTTAACTCCATGACCCTAAAAAATTGATTAGTAATTGATTGTTTGAATTGATTGAAAGAGATGATAGGGAAACAGGCCCTTCAGCCCACCAAGTCCATGCTAACCAATGGTCACCCATTCACACTTGTTCTATATTGTCCCCACTTTCACATTCATTCCCTACAGCAGGGGGGATGATTCACAGAGGCCAATTTCACACAAGTTCTATCTTCTCCCACTTTCTCACCCACTCCCCAGGAGGAATTTACAGAGGCCAATTAACCTACAAAACCCCACGTCTTTGGGATGTGGGAGGAGACCCACGCAGTCACAGGAAGACCGTGCAGACTCTGGACCACAAATCATTACATACTCTGTATAATACACTCATATTGCCTTATCTGAGTTACTGTGGAGATATGGAGTAACGCCTACAAAACCAACCTACAGCCATTATGCACATTACAAAAAAGAGCAATAAGAATTAGCAATAACGTTGGATATCATGAACATACCAATTTATTATTTTTAAAGTCACATACACTGAAGTTCACCGATCTGGTTAAATTTAAGACTGCGCAAATCATGTACAAAGCAAGAAATAATTTACTTCCAGGAAATATACAAAAACTGTTTATGGAAAGACAGGGTGGGTATAATTTGAGAGGGGAACATAATTTAAAAAAACTCAATGTCAGAACAACTCTTAAAAGTATGTGCATGGCAATCTGTGGGGTGAATTTGTGGAATGGTCTGGAACAGGAGATAAAACCTAGCACAAACATAATTCAGTTTAAAAATATGTACAAAAACACTTTTTTTAAAGGATATTGGGATGAGGATAGGTGATTGTGAGTGGGATATTTGTTATACTGATTGTACTGGGAAGGGTGATTATAGGGTGATGGGTTGTATATATGACTAAGAGATAGTATAGTATATGAGGGTTTTTTCCTTTCTTTTTTTCTTTTTTTCTCTCTTTTTTTGTATGGCTTAGTAATGTAAATAATATGGTGTACATATAGCTGCTGGTGTACATATGGTGTACATATAGCTGCTAAATTTGTATAAGACAATTATAAGCAGTTGAATAAGGGGTGGGAATTAATAAGCTTTGGCTTCTTCCTGCTCCGTTTCGGACAAAAAAATTTCATTTATTTATAGATATTGTTTATGACACTTTATAAATATTCTTGTTTTGGTTTTTTTTTGTTTGTTTTGTATGCTGTTCCACACATGCTTTTTATTTGTTTATTCTGTTCTAAATAAGTAGATAAATAAATAAATAGATGGATAAATAACTCCACATGGACAACACCCAAAGTCAGGTTTGGTGCATGATGCCACTTGCACTGGATGAATGTCAACAATTGGTGGAGTTTGCATGTTCTCCCTGTCAGTTTCATGTCAGTTTCCCCTGATATGCCAACCTCCATCCACATCCCAACGGCATGCGGTTTAGTATGTTAATTGGCCACTGTAAATTGTCCCTAATGCATAGTGAGTGGTAGAATCTGGGTGAAAGATGGGAATGTGGGGAGGATAAAATTGGATGAGTGTAAATACGCACTTGATAGTCTGTGGGGAATTGAATGGGATAAAAAAAGCCTGCTTCCATGTTGTACGATTCTATCACTTGTGAGCATCACACAGACCAGATGCTCCACCATTGACTCCATCTGCACGTCACACTGCCTTGGAAAATCAGCCGGGACTAATTCACTGGGCCACTTCACAGACAAATCTGACTAATAAGTACATTTATAAATATTACAAACAGGCGAAATAATCTACACTCCAACAGACAAAATAATCTACACTCCAATAATCTACACTTCACACTGCCTTGGAAAAGCACCCAACATAATCAAAGACTTGTCCCACCACCCCACCGTCCCCACCCCCATCAGGCAGAAGATACCCAAGCTTGAAAGCTCGTACCACCAGACTCTGGAACAGCTTCTTCCCCTCTGGTATCAGGGGTCTGAATGATCCTTGCATCAACCAGGGGGCTCTCCAAACTTCCTCTACCCCATTGCGGACATTGGACTTTGTCTCTGGAACTGGTGCACTACAATTTTGAGAACTATATTCTGCATTCTGTATCTTTCACTTTGATCTACTTATAGTACTTGAGTTTGGCTTGGTTGAATTTATGTATGATATTATCAGCATTGACTGAATAACATGCAAAAGCTTCAAAACTCGTGGCTATTCAAGTGTGAGCTAATTGTAGACATACCTCAAATGAATTGGGGCATATCCTGCACAGTTTTGATACTGATTCTGTCCAGATTAAGCCAATAACCGTGTAGAAACCCCATGGACAGACTATTTTCTTGTTGCCAGAAGAAGACTGAAGAATTGAATTGCTATTTCATTTATTTTTTTGAAGCATGATATTCCTGCATGAATATATTAATGTTTCAGAAAAATATAAACACATCCATCAAACCATTAGAAATGCACTTATTGGTTCCACTATTTTTATTTGTAATGGGACGGTATTTATCTGAGCATGTGTGTTCTTTTTCTCTAAAGGCTATGTTTTATATTTCTGTATTCACTGCCAAATTTATGCATGATTTAGGCATGATTTATCTGTCACATAACGTTTTTGAGAATTTTGAAGTGGTGTTTCGATCAGTTAGCAGACGCAATGTGATGTGTGATGAATGGATTTGATTAAGTGGGCAGTCATTTTGTATATGTTCTATTGTTTAGTATCATTTAGTTTAGAGATACAGTGCGGAAACAGGCCCTTCGGCCCACCGGGTACACGCTGACCAGCGATCCCTGCACATTAACACTTTCCTACACCCTACATTTACTAAGCCAATTAACCCACAAACCTGTACGTCTTTGGAGTGTGGGAGGAAATCGAAGATCTCGGAGAAAACCCACGCAGGCCACGGGGACAACGTACAAACTCCATACAGACAGCACCCGTAGTCGGGGTCGATCACAGGTCTCCGGCGCTGCATTCGCTGTAAGGCAGCAACTCTACCGCTGCGCCACCGTGACCGCTTTGATGTACTCATTAAAGAAGATCTTAAAAACAGGGGAGTGAGGAATATTGGAAAATGGTTTAGATTAGTTCAATTTATTGTTGTCACGTGCACTGAGGTACAGTGAAAAGCTTTTTGTTGCGTGCTATCCAGCCAGTGAAAAGGCCATACATGATTACAATTAAGCTGTCCACAGTGTACAGATACAGAATATAGGGTACAACAATTTGGTACGGTAAAGTCCAGTAAAGTCCAATTAAAGATAGTTTGAAGGTTCACAAAGAGGTAAATGGGAGGTCAGGACTGCATTCTTGTTGGTGAGAGGACGGTTCAGTTGCCTGATAACAGAAACTGTCCCTGAATCTGGAGGTGTGCGTTTTCACATTTCTGTACCTCTTGTCTGATGGGAGAGGGGGGAAGTGGAAGTAACCTCAGTGAAGCTTGTCCTTGATCATGCTGGTGGCCTTGCCAAGGCAACATGAAGTTAAGTGGAGTCAATGTAAGGGAATGTTGAGGGAATGGATAGGCAACGTTTTGGGTTGGGAGCCTTCTTCAGCCTAAAGAAGGGTTTTGACCCAACACAACGCCAATCCATTACCTCCAGAGATGCTGCCTGAACTGCTGAATTACTCCAACACTTTATTTGTTGCTTGAGATTCCAGCATCTGCAGTTTCTTCTGTCTCTAATCAAATAACATTGTTGGATATTATTGAGGACTCTGCCCTAAATTAAATCTGTTGAAGGTCGATATAGTTTTATTGTAGCTTTCAGGATGTTTCAGTTAATGATGTTGTCAGAAGATAAGCTTTATCTGTGCGTAAGTGTTGATTTCGAAAGAGTTCAGGGCTTGAACACAGAACATAAAACATCGAACAGTACAGCACAGGAGCAGGCCCTTCAGCCCGTAATACCCGTGCGAGCATGATGCCAAAATAAACTGATCTCATTTGCCTGCACATGATCCATATCCCTCCATATCCAGCATATCCATGTGGCTATCTAAAAACCTCTTAAATGCCACTATCATATCTGCCTCTTACCCACCCTTATCCATACTTCTCAGCATCTATAGAAAGAGAAACATTCAACGGTTTGGGTCTGCAGCCAATCTGTAGCACAGTGGCACAGCTGGTATACCCACTGCCTCACAGTGTAGAGACCCAGGTTCGATCCTGACCTTGGGTGCTGTCTGCGTGGAGTTTGCACATCCTTCCTGTGAACACGTCGGTTCCTTCCATGTGCTCCGGTTTCCTCCCACATCCCAAAGACGTGCGGATCTGTAGGTTAACAGACCGCTGTAAATTGCCCCTAGTGCTAAGCGAAAGTGGGATAACATAGAACTAGTGTGAACTGGGGACAAAAGACAATAGGTGCAGGATTAGGCCATTCAGCCCTTCGAGACAGCACCGCCATTCAATGTGATCATGGCTGATCATCCCCAATCAGTAGCCCGTTCCTGCCTTCTCCCCATATCCCTTGACTCCGCTATCTTTAAGAGCCCTATCTAGCTCTCAATGGTCGACATGGAATTGGTGGGCTGAAGGGCCTGTTTCCATGCTGTACCTCTCTAAACTAAACTAAGCTGTTCATCAGAACTGTCAAACTGTAGCAGGACCTAAACATTGAATGTCCCTCTCCCCACAGACGCTACCTGCCTGCCTGATCATCCTGGCCACACACTCATCTCCCCGCTACCTTCAGGTAGAAAGTACAGGAGCCTGAAGACTGCAACGTCCAGGTTCAGAAACAGCTTCTTCCCCACAGCCATCAGGCTATTGAACTCAACTCAAACAAAACTCTGAACATTAATAGCCCATTATCTGTTTATTTGCACTTTAACTGTTTTATTTATTGATGCATGTATATATTAATACATTGGTATATGGACACACTGATCTGTTCTGTATTCATGCCTACTATATTCTGCTGTGCTGAAGCAAAGCAAGAATTTCATTGTCCTATCTGGGACACATGACAATAAACTCTCTTGAATCTTGAATCTGACCCATAGAGTCTTTCCAGCATTTTCTATTCTTGCTTCAGATTTCTGGCAATTGGTGTAATTTTTCATTAACTCGTATCCTTTGAAACAAAGGATCAGGAGTAGGTCAGTCATCTGTTATTGCTCTACTATCATTCCGTTAAATCACATCTGATCTGTATCTCAACCATCCACCACAACAGTACCCCTGCATATCTTGTTTAAGGTCCTTAAAAAATCAACACCAAATTCAGTAAGTGGCACTCAAACTCAGCAAAAAAAGTAGCAACTCCATGGGTGGAGAAGCATCTGTGGAGGGAAAAGGAATTGTCAACGTTTTGGGTCAAGACCCATGCATCGGAACTGTTCAGCCCCGGTCCCACTTTCATGACCTAATTGGCGACCTCTGCCGAGTTTGCCCTTGACTCGTACTCGCAGCATGGTCACCACGAGGTTGTAGGAGGTCGTAGGAAGTCTTCGTAACTCTTCCTCATGCTCGTGAGTGGTATCCATGTACTCGTGGCCTCAAGTAGGTCGCGGCGTTTTTTCCAGCCTGATAAAAAATGTCAGTCTCAGTCTACTCCATGACAGAAAGGAGAGGAATTGTACAGTTTGATAGCCGCAGGGAAGAAGGATCTCCTGTGGGATTCTGTCTTGCATCTTGGTGGAACCAGTCTGTTGCTGAAGGTGCTCCTCAGGTTGACCAGTGTGTCATGGAGGGGATGAGCTGTATTGTCCAAGATGCTCCGCAGTTTGAGGAGCATCCTCCCCTCCAAGACCACCTCTCATGTATCCAACTCTGCCCCCATGACGGAGCCAGCCTTCCTGATGAGTTTGTTGATCCTATTGGCGTCCACCGCCTTTGCCCTGCTGCCCCACATTATATCACTATGGTAATGGTCATGTTGTCTCATCTTGTTTATTTGAGCCTCCACAAGTGAAACAAATCGAGCAATGGCCCAGATGATTGCACTAATCAACCTTCACGCTCCTACATTGGTCACGGCCATGCATTTTCCATGCCTGTAAAACACAAACGGAACACTTCCCACACTCTGACCATCGACTACCAATATGAATCAAGGCCTCATTTAGTCTACTTAATTGATATTAACCAAAGCGTGCATGCTCCTTAAACTGGGCGAGAGTTTTGTTCTCTAATTTTATTGATTATGAGTAAATATTCTCATTTATAACCAATTAGATAGCAATCAGTGAATGGACACTTTCGACTGATAGAGAACCCATTCCACCTTGCAAATTATTTTAGATCTCATTGAGCAGGTCCTGAAATGTAGCCTACAAGTGGATTCTGTTTGCCTATCTCCATCATTCTGTTTGTCCTCTAACATTCTTCAATGTGCATCTCAATGGAAGCGTATGAGGGGAATGGGAGGACGTGGTGGCACGGTGGCGCAGTGGTGGAGCTGCTGCCTTACAGCGCCAGAGACCCGGGTTCAATACTGCTGTTTGTACGGAGTTTGTATGTTCACCCTGTGGCCATGTGGATTCTCTCCAGGTGCTCCGGTTTCCTCCCACATTCCCAAGACAGGCACTGTTTCTAGGTTAATTGGTTTCTGTAAATGGTCTCTAGTGTGTAGGATTGAGCTAGTGAATGGGGTGATCATTGGTCGGCACAGTCTCGGTCGACCGAAGAGCCTGTTTCCATGCTGTATCTCCAAATTAAACTAAACTAACTGGATATAATTAAAGAGCTGTCGTTTACTCAGATTAGACAGTCACTGTAGTTTTCCTGAAATAAAAGAAAAAATTGCTGACCAGACGGCATTTGTCGAAGAAAAGTATGTTAACATTTTAGGTTGTGTGTAGCAGACCAGCAAACAGCGCAGCACATCATTTGTGACTGCGCTCTCCTCCGCCCCCCTGGTGGTGGGGTAGACCTCACGACCCTCGACAACAGCACACTGAACTGGCTACTGCACCTGGAGGCCGTTACATAACATCTGCTGCCTCAAACGCAAGAAGAAGAAGGTTGATGAACATCTGTTGGAACTGAATGAATTGACCGATTGAAAGATACCGCATGGAAACAGGCCCTTCAGCCCACGCTGACTCACTGTAGTTCGATGTTATTAAACTTTTGTATCTACTCCCTACACACTACGGGCAATTTACACAGGCCGATTAACCTGCAAACCTGCACGACATTGGGATGTGGGAGGAAATCGGAGTATCCAGAGGAAATTCACCAGTCACAGGGAGAACATGTAAACTCCACATAGACAGCACCCGAGGCCAGGATCAAACCCGGGTCTCTGGTGCCATGAGGTAGCAGCTCAACAGTTGTGCCAATAAACCAATTCCAATAGCTTCTGCTTTGTTAACCAATCCCTCCAACATCACTGATTAGTGCAAAGGTCTAAGTTTGTGTTCTTACATTAGAATTACATTTTAGAATTACACTGTTAACTACGCACTGTCTGCCCTGATTGTTCCGAGCAAAATTTATTACCTCTTATGACCTTCTTTTATTGTTGACACTCACTGGGAAAATACAACCGTGAAACTGGCAATAAAAAGTCAATTAAATATATTACAGTGCGATATTGGTATTTTACACACAGTATCTGCCAACCTCAGTTCCCAGTGCTCGGGTATCAGAAACTTAATTATTGGGTGCTCTAGCACTAGGTCATGGGTGGCACGGTGGCGCAGCGGTAGAGTTGCTCCCTTACAGCGTATGCAGCGTCAGAGACCTGGGTTTGATCCTGACTACGGTTGCTGGCTGTACGGCGTTTGTACGTTCTCTGCGTGGGTTTTCTCTGAGATCTTCGGTTTCCTCCCACACTCCAAAGACATACAGGTTTGTAGGTTAATAGTAAGATTAAACGAGAACTTACCAGTTTGAAGTTTGATCTTTATTTTATGAGGAGTTACATTGAGGGACTACGTGAAGAGACCCCGTCCAGGCGCACACGTGTCAATCTTCAAAGCAACGGTGTGAAATCACGGATGATAGTTACCGAAGCATAATAGTAAGCTACGTGAGACAACCAAAACTTACCTTTGATCTTTATTAGAATGGGAGCGGAGGGCATGTAGTCCCTCAACTTAACTCCTCATCAAATAAAGATCAAACTTCAAACTGGTAAGTTCTCATTTAATCTTACTATTTTACTTCAGAGTCACTACGTGAAGGTTTTAAAGCTTCTGTGATTTCAGGCCATAGATTCAATCCAGGCATCTCACTGCATTTGATTGACTCTATATGAGTGAAAGACAGTCAATAACATGCAACCATAACATTGATGTAATCAGTTAATGGTATTTATTTTTCATAAAACATTTTTTGTCCCCTCTTTTATCACAGGGGAACATCTAATACTGAATCCAACACAGTACCACCAAATACACCAGGGTCTGCAATTTATTTATGGTAATACTTGTAAAACATCCGTTCATTTGCCCATCCTATGGTCTATTGGAACGTCCAAATCCTTGGCCGCCGATGTTGCCGCTGCCCTGGTGGAATGAGATTTAAATTTGTCAGTATCAATTCCTGCATCCGCTAGCACCTGCTTCAGCCATCTGGAAATAGTTTGTACTGACACTTTCTTATGTGTTTTTTATGGCTGATAAATAATGTGGATTCTGCACCTCTTAGCTCCTTGGTGGCCTCAATGTAACATTTTAAATGTGTCACTACACATAGTCTTGGATCCGTAGGATATGCTGTAAAAACCAATCTACACCCCGTGACTCCTGCTCTGCTCTGTTTTAGTAAATCATAGACATAGAATGTGATTTCGTCTGTTGTCATTCTCATTCTGTCTATACATAATTTGTGTAATGTCTGTACTCTTTGTGCTGAAACTAATGCCATTAACATGACTACTTTCATGGTAATTTTGTCCAAAGACAAATTTGAAATGGGACTCCATTCCCGAAGTAACATGAGTACATCCCTCACATTCCAGATTTCTGTATATCTAGGTCTGGGAGGTTTAGCATTGAAGATTCCCTTCATGTATCTACAGACCAAGGGGTGTGATCCTAGAATCTGTTGTTCAGATGCTATCCATAAATATGTCGATAGGTCACTCCTTGCAGTGTTGATCGCACTATAACTTAAATTTACATCAAAATGTAATGTTGACAGATATTCGAAAACATCTGAAATGTCTGCAGTGTGGTATGAAATGTTTTGTCTTGAGCAAAACTCCTCCCATTTCTTAATGTAAGAAATGTACTGCTTCTGGGTACTATCCCTCCAGGCTACTGCAATTACATCCACAGTGGGATTTGATAATCCTCTTCCGACATATGGCCTTTTTAGAATCTGCAAATCAACAAATCAATACGATCATGTAAAGGATGAAAATCACCAGTTACAGGGTGCACTAGTAGGTTTTCTTGTCTTGGAATATGCATTAGTGGTTCTGTCACCATTTTTAACACTAGTGGATACCATGGTTGTGTAGGCCAATCTGGGACCACCAACAATCCTGAAGCATCATCCTGCTTGATCTTTTGTAGACATCTACAAATGAGACAAAAGGGAGGAAATGCATATAAAAACATTCCACCCCAATTTAGCGAGAATGCATCCACCGCTGTTGCACCTGGATCTGGATCCCATGAAACATATTGAGGTAATTGATGGTTCAGTCTGGATGCAAACAAGTCAATTTCTGGCTTTCCAAATTTTTGAACAATGTTATTGAAAATGTCACGATTTAACATCCATTCGGTATTGTCATTAAATTTTCGTGACCTACTGTCTGCAATTATATTGAATTTACCTGGGAGGTAAATTGCCGAAAGCCAAATGTTTCTAATAATGCACCAGTGCCAGATCATGTTTGCCAATCTGTCACAAGCTTCTGACTTGATTCCACCCATATGATTGACATATGCTACTGCCGTAGTGTTGTCAATCTTAACCTGCACATGCAGATTTTGCACATAAGAGCAAAAAGCTGTAAGCCCATGAAATGCGCTTAACAATTCTAGATAGTTAATTTCATGTGCTTCGAGCAAAGGTTCCTCTTCCACATTCCATCTACCTCCACAGCTGGAAATGGTATCAGCAGCGCCCCAACCTAGCGCACTTGCATCAGTCTGTAGAATGATTCAACCAGAATTTTTCTGGAAGCATAAGGAACACTCCTTTGTATACCATTGTATATCATCAATTGCTGTTTTCGATAGTTGCATGGGCCTATCAAAATGCCCCGAATGTCTTTTTAATGCTTGGGCCTTTGCTCGCTGCAGTTGCTGATAATGCAGTGGACCAAACTGTACAGCTGGAAATCAGTTTGCCAAGTAAGCTTGCCACGTAAGCTTGCCACTTGCCTAATTGATGGTTGATGTTCTGTAATTAGTTTGATACAACCCTCAATTAGCTGCAGCTTTTTGTCCTTGGGTAAAGTCACTATCATGTGTTCTGAATTAATAGTGAACCCCAAGTAATCAATTGTTTTATTTGGAGACAGTCTAGATTTATTTGGATGTATGAGAAAGCCCAAATTTTGAAATGTGAGTTTGACTTCTGATACTGATGCTTTTGTTGTAGCTTCAGTGTCCCCCACAATTAAAATGTCATCCAAATAAGCCATTATCAAATGGCCCTGGGCTCTTAACAATGCTAAGATTGGTCTTAGCAATTTTGTAAACAGTCTAGGGGCTGAGGTTAATTTTCATTAGGCAATGCTTTGAATTGCCACTATCGATTAATCCAGTTAAATTTCAAATATCTGCGATCATTACAATGCACAGCCACAGAGTAATATGCATCTTGCAGATCTACGCTTGCCATATAGCATTCTGTTGAAATTAGCTGCAAAGCATTAGTAAATGTCTCAATTTTGAAATGTTTATACTGTACAAAAGGGTTTAGACTTGTTAGATCCAGAATTATTCTACAGCCACCATCCTTTTTTGGTCTAGAAAAAATACTAGATATAAATTGGTGGTTTTGATAGATTGTTTTCTCAATAACCCCTTTTTTACTCAAAATGTCAAGTTCTGCTTGAATGTTTCTATTCTCTTCTTGAGAGAAAACATGTATTCTTTTAGGAACATGTTGAGTTGGAGGATTTAAATATGGGTAGAATTCAATTCTGAACCCAATAATACTGCACAGTAAATATGCATCAGGTGTTATTTGTACTGTGGGGGATGATTTTTTCCTGTGTGTAAGTTAATATGTTAGTCTGTGTCCAAGATGGCTGTCGGAAGGGAGAGTGGACGCTGGCGCGCTTTAGCTGCCGCTGCTCTCTCTTTCAATTGTGTTTTTTGATTTTTTTGTCTTTGGAGCGATTTCTGTCTTTAATTTGTGTTTTGGTGATGTCCTTATTATTTATTTTACTCCGACTATATGTTTTTTCTCTTCTGTTAATTTCTGTAAGGTGTCCTTGAGATTTTGAAAGGTGCCCGAAAATAAAATGTATTATTATTATTATTATTTTCCGCCATTCCTTTAGGAAGAATTGTAACCTTCCCCCAATTTGTGAGTGTGAAACATCTGATATGTTTCTTTCAGGACCAGAGCCACCTACCTCAAGGTTTGCTGGTGTCACCTTTTGTACCTTGCCCCTTGTGGGAATGCCATGTCCTCCACGTCTTGCAGCAGCGCGCCAATAATGCGTATACGGGTACGAGCGACTTGTCCCTTCACCAGCTCCAGCCACCCTTCGGTATGGATATTCCCTTCGAACTGAGCAGCCAAACATCGGTGGTTTTATCATGCCCATGGTTTTTGCCTCTTCATTCAGGACTTTCAGTTTTTTGGCTAGATCTTCTCCAAAGAGCAAGTTCGGCAATTGTATATTAGATGGTGCAAACTTAGGATGTATGTTATGACATCGCACTTTTACAAATACAGTTTATTTCAAAGTGTGCATTACACATTAGTCCTAAAACATCCTGTTGTGACGGTGTCACATATCCTTCTTCCAGGTCTCTGGCAAACGCCATAATGCTTGACCCCATTAATCTCAGTACCCGCTGTAACCTCATTTCTTGTGCATGTACTGCGATGCCCAAATAGCCCCATATTTCACTGTTTAGTGCTGGGACTGCTAGCAGTGCGCAATTCTGCGGGATTTCATATTTATTAATAGTCTCATCCATCGTTAGTTCTTCCAAGTGATGGGAAAGCAGGTAATTTATACTTTCCGCTATTTCCTCTGGCAAAGGTTGTCCCTTGTGTCTAGGACTTGCGAATTTTGGGGCCAGACCTGGTACTCTGAGCTGTGTTATTGGGTTCTGGTCCTCATATGATTCATTGTCAGAATCTTCTGGATATTCCTCCTCATAATGGGGTTTACCTGGTATTTTTTCTTCAGGTATTTCATGCGCTGGCTCTCTGATAGGCCTACACTTAATCAACCCTTTTTGGGGTATTCCAGGCTCTTCCATAGAACCATATTCTGGCAGCCCTGTTTTGGATGCTGCTCCATACGCTGGCTCTCCTGTAGACCAACGTCTGTATTGTCTTTCAGACATTTCTGGTGCTGACTCTTTGCTAGTCCAACACATATATTCTTATATAACAATTACAGCATGGAAATTCATAATGCATTTCTTCTTCATAAGGCATTTCTGGCGCTGGCTCACTTGTAGGCCAAGGTTTCCCAGTACCTCTCCTGGGTGTTCCATACGCTGGCTCTCCTGTAGAGCCCACAGTAACTGTACTCCTTGTGGAGTTTGCCTTTGTATATCATTTTCCCCATGAGGAATTCCAACTGTGAAACCGGTCTGACATGACCTCCTGTCCCGACTCATCCGAGTCTACTGGCCTGTTTGTTTTCTTTTTGGCCTTACACCCAGTGGGTGTTTCAACGGAACTTTGCTCCCCCGTTTTAGCAGTCGCTGGTTTTTCTACAACTGACTTTTTTATTTTATTTTTTTTATTTTATTTCTATTAGAAGTACAGTAAATTACAATAATACACATCAGATATATCTTATTACATTTGTTGTACCACTTCGTTTTTCGAGCTTTAAAAAGGATAGAAATAAAAGAAGTAAGGAAAGTGAGCAAGAGTCGTGAAAGTGCAGGAAAGTGTTGGGGAATGAAAGCCCCTTAGGGAAGAAGTTAGAGAAGGAAGTAAAGAAAGGAAATAAGACCCTAGAAAGAAAAGAAAAAAAAGGAAAAACAATTGCTCTATTGTAACACAAAACTCGCAAAAAAGGATATACCAACCGTGTTTTAAAAAATATTTTATATATTTTATACCCCCCGTTACCAGATCCTGGTACCATTTATATTTTAAATTTAAATATTTTAAAGCCGACTTTTTAACAGGGCGCCCGCTACTCTCAGACATTCTGTCCTCTTGAGTTCCCACTGCGGTGTGCTTCCCTTTACTTTTCCCACTTTTCTCCATAATTAGACTTGCCTGATTCTCAGCACACAGTCTCCACGGAAGAGAAATGGCCTGAAAGTGAAACTAAAAGTACATACCTTCAGGTTTTCTTTCACTCAGCGCTT
This sequence comes from Leucoraja erinaceus, assembly GCF_028641065.1. NCBI lineage: Eukaryota > Metazoa > Chordata > Chondrichthyes > Rajiformes > Rajidae > Leucoraja > Leucoraja erinaceus. The sequence continues at coordinate 119,296,037 of NC_073378.1, read as the reverse complement.
GGAGGGCTCTGCTCCTCCCAACGCGGTTGCAGTCGCTATGCGTCTGACGATATGACGCGTGTGCGCCTGGACGGGGTTTCTTCACGTAGTCACTCACGTGACTCCGAAGTAAAATTGGCTTGGTGTATGTGTAAATTGTCCCTAATGTGTGTAGGGTGCGGGGATCGTTGGTCGGTGCGGACTCGGTGGGCCGAAGGAGCTGTTTCCGCACTGTATCTCTAAACTAAACTTAATTGCAATCTCTTAATAATATTCACGTCATGTGGAGGGAGGCACAGTGGCATAGCAGTAGAGTTGCTGCTCTCAGCACCAGAGACCCAGGTTCGATCCTGACTAAGGATGTCGCGGGTATGGAGATTGTACGTTTTCTCTGTGAACGAGTGGCTTTTCTCCGGTTTCCTCATCGCGTTGCACGTCGGGTGTGCTGACCCCTTAATTGCAAGATACCCGACTGCAGCACTTGTGGCATTTGCGTTCACAATAAATCTTTCAGCCGACCAGAGACCATCACACGTTTGATCATGTATGTAGAGAACATGTGAATCAGTTGCGAGTTACAACGTCTCAGCATTTAAAACTTCGGGTCGATATGGCGGCACAGTGGCACGGCGGTAGAGTTGTTGCCTCACAGCGCCAGAGGCCCGGGTTCGATCCTGACTAAAGTTGCATCTGTGTGGAGTTTGTTCGTTCTCCCAGTGACTGCGTGGGTTTTCTCCGGGTGCTGCGGTTTCTTCCCATACTCCAAAGATGAGCAGGTTTGTGGGATTTCCATGTTGTATCTCTAAACTAAACTAAAATAAAATAACAATATAACTGCAAATTAATGTGTATTTTCCATTTGCTTATCCAAGGCCCTTTAATTGCCTGTTGGCTTGCCATCTCACACTATCTCTTCATTAATCAAATTAACTTTATTTCCCTTGAGACTTAAATAAGCGCACCATCCACTACAAACTTCCTTGGTTGTGTAAGCAGAAAGTGATTTGTTTTCACATTGAATCAAGGTCACCAGATGGAGATGACACATTGGACTGCGGCAAAAAACATTAACCTTTGCCTTCAGAGTGATTGTAATCTCTTCCTAAATAGCGTTCCTGCAACAAACCTGATTAAGCTCAACCGCATGCTTCCTGAAAAGATGAAAGGTGTTTTTATTTCAACCTATAAAGTAGGACCGATTAGGAGTGAGCTGCAAATTAATCATCAACTGTACCGTATAAATCTGAATAAATAAGCAGATCCAGAACTAAGATTTTCATTCTGAGAAACGAGCCAACATAATTTAGAGACACACTCGCCATTTATCTTCAGCAAAAGCCTTGCATTGAGGCGTAAATTAAAGAGTAATTTGGAATTGTTTCCTTGGTATTAGTAAACTATTAATTAAAGTAACAGAACCGAGCTTTAATTACTCACTTCGTTTTACAGCCGTCACTGTAAATTAATAGGGCCGGGCTATTGAATAATGCGCCATTAGGAGCTTTTGGTTCCGAATTACACTTTGGTCACAGTCTGAAGTGAGAGAAAATGGCTCTATTCTTGCTCTCTGAGTTAAATAAAATAATGGTGAGGGTAAAGGTGTCTGTCGTTCCTTGCTGGTTTCCTTGAGGTGTCAGTGATAAACTATCATCTTAATCTGTGGGATCAGTTGGGTGAAGCTACACTTATGGTGCTGGTCAGCCATGTTTTTCCAGTCTTCTCACTATAAATAAATGCTTCATCAACATGGGGTGTGAGTTGGAAGGAATCTTCTCCCTTCCTCCCCCAATCCCACCTCCTGTCCACCTCCCATGTCCCACCTTGGCACACACCTATCTCTCCCCTCCCCCTCCCCTCCCACCTACATCCCTTCCTTTAGCTTCACAATTCAAAACTCTTCAATCCTTCTGCCTTTTCATCTCGGGTCTATGTCCACCATCTGACTCGTCTGTGTCCATCTATCACCTTCCCGGCTTTGTCCTGCCCCTCCTCTCTTCCAGCTTTCCCCCAACCACACCCCCCCCCCCCTCCCCTACAATCAGCCTGAAGAAGGGTCTCGACTAGAAATGTCCCCTATCCATATTCTGCACAGATGCAGCCTGACCCGTTGAATTACTCCACCACTGTGTGTCTTATTTTAATAAACTAGCATTTGCAGTTCCTTGTATCCCCATCTTGGCCATGGTGATGTCCTTGTGTCTTCTGCCCTCGACTTTCAAGGTAGCAGAGATAGGAAGATGAGGAAGTGGTGCTAAAGGCAAGGGCACAGTGGCACAGCTCGAAGAGCTGATGCCTCACCGTACCAGAGGCCCAAGACCTCGGGTGCTGTCTGTGTGGAGTTTGCATGGTATCCCTGATACTGAGCAGGTTTCCTTTGGGTGCTCTGTTTTTCTCCCACATCCCAAACTCATGGGTGTTTGTAGGTTAATTAGCCACTGTAAATACCCCCTAGTGTGTAGGGAGTGGATGTAAACCTCAGATAGCATAGAACTCCTGTGAATGGGTGAGTTATGGTCGGCATGGACACGGTGGGCCAGTTTCTAGTTTAGTTTAGTCTAGAGATGCAGCATGGAAACAGCTTTGGCCCATCGAGTTCACACCGACCAGCGTTCACCTGCACACTAGGATCAAGCCAGATCTCTGGTGCTGTAAGGCAGCAGCTCTACCGCTGAACCACTGTGTCACCCACATGTTCCTGCCACACAAATATCTAAATTAAATAATTGGATGCTCAGCGTGAGCTTATTCAATTCAACTTTAATGTCATCGCACAAATACAAGTATGAGTACAACGAAATGCAGTTTTGCGTCAGTCCGTAGTAGTTGTGCATAAAGAAATTAAAAAAATAGAAAGAGAGAAGATACAGAATAATCAAAAAATACAGAATAATTAAACAATGGGGACGGAGGGACCGGAGAAATCTATTGGCGGGACTCCGAGTTCAGCAATGTGATTGTATTGTTGTAGAAGCTGTTCCTCATCCTACTAGTACTTATGACCAGAAGTGAAATATTATGTCATTTTTGCTGAAGGCACAATGATTACGCAGGTTACTTGATCAAACAGTGGATTATTTTCAGTGGGGGGATGAGGGGGCGGTTTGCAAAATTTCTCGTTAGGCATAAAAAAATAAAATAGTTGTTTCTTCGGAATTGGTCCTTTGCAATGTATTCAAAACTAGTCGTTCAGTGGTTTCTAAATTGACATTGCGTTGTGAATTTAGGAATTGATTCGATTAAGAATTGGCACAGTTATGTGTTTCATGGAAGGAAATCTGATCTGAGTTATATTTCACTTCAGGCCTCTCATGTGTGCTCTTAACAGATCATTTAATTCAGGTCTTACAAGGGACAGTCAGTAAGATCCATTTGATCAACCTTCCCTCATTAGGGATACCTCCTTATCTTGGGGAAAAAACCTACTGAAGTTTCTCTGAACTCTTCTTTTTGTGTCCATCTTGTTACAAATGTTGGCCTCGCTGTCATCGTCCATCCTGAAAAGGACACAAGCTTCTGGCGGCAATCAGTGGAAGCCAACACTTGTCACAATAGATGATGGTGGTAGCAGAATCAGCTCAGGATCCTTCCAGTTTCCAGCCCCACGATGTGGACGCTTCTGCTACGGGGCCTTCTCTGATCTGATTCCAATGCAATATCCTTCCTTAACTATAGAGATCAAAACTTTATCCAGTACTGAATTGTGATCTCCCCGTGCAGTCTCCCCGGCACAAAACCTCCCCACAATCATCACGGTGGGAGAGCTGGTGGTCTCACGGGCAAATGACTGACGATCGTGCCACTTGTCCGATTAGCGGCACGAACCTTCCCCCTCCTGCGGACAACAGGAAAGCATCAGATGGACGATCATGGCAGGGGATTGTTAAAGCCTCATCGATCACCACTGCGCATTGCCATGGAGACCGTTGAACATTGGAGCCTCAGGAAGCAAATCCAACAAAGCCTTAATCAGGCTATTGAATGCACATCAGTGGTATTAATTACGGGGAGGCTAGTCACCTCAGGTCAGTTGAAACACCTCACTGATGACTTCTTCATTTTGACCCTTAGCTTGCCTGCTCTTAATTTTAACTGTGACGTGATCAACAATAGTTGATCAAATACCCTCCCGCAAATTCATAGATCCATAATAACATTAGATATAGGAGCAGAATTCGGCCATTCAACTCGCCAAGTCTACTCCGCCGTTAAATCATGGATAATCTATTTTTTCTCTCTCAACCCCATTCTCCTACCTTCACCCTGTATCCTTTGAAGCCCTTCCTGATCAAGAACCTATCAATCTCCACTTTAAAAATACCCAATGTTTTGGCCTCCACCGCCATTTATGACAATGTATTCCAACCATTCCCCACCCTCCAGCTAAAAATATTATTTCCCTTCTCCATTCTAAACATGTCCTTTTATTCTGAGATTGTGCCCTCTGGTTCTAGACTCTCCCATCATTGGAAACATTCTTTCCATGATCACTCTATCTAGGCCTTTCATTATTCAATAGGTTTCAATCAGATCCACCCTCATCCTTCTAAACTCCAGAGTACAGGCCCAGAGCCATCAGACACACGTTAACCCAATCATTCTTGTAAACCTCCTCTGGACCCTCTCCAAACCCAGCATATCCTTCCTCAGGTTAAACATATTGCATGGAAGCAGACCCCTTTGTCCACAGAGTGCATTGGTGACTATTAAGATCCCGTTTACACTCCTCCTTCACTAATCCCGTTTTTATTTTCTCGGCATTCCCACCAACTTTCCCTCACTCCCATGAATTTACCACTCCCCAAAATGCGAGGGACAATTTACAGTGCCCAGTTAACCTACTATCCCATATGTCTTTGGGATGTTGACGGAAACTGGAGCACCCAGAGGAAACTCACATGCTCACAGGAAAAACCGTGAACCTCTACACAGTCAATGTTGACTCAAGGATTCCTCAGGAATCTTCAGGATTGAACTTGGGTTGCTGGAGCAGTGAGGCAGTGTCTCTACTCCTGTTCTGCATGATGTGGCTGCCAAAACCTATAATGCATGATTATAAATTAGTCTCTGCTGTTTGCATCTTCTGCCATAGTTCTCTTCCACTTATCATCAGGAAATGTAACTTTGTTGTTCCCTCCACAAACTTTAGACTTTAGAGATACATCTTGGAAACAGGCCCTTCAGCCCACCGAATCTATGCCAACCAGTGATCTCCGTACACTAACACTATCTTACACACTACAATTTTATCGAAGCTAATTAACCTACAAGCCTGTTCACCTTTGGAGTGTGGGAGGAAACTGGAGCACCTGGAGAAAACCCACGCGGTCACAGGGCGAATGTACAAACTCTGTACAGACAGCACCCATAGTCAGGATTGAACCTGGGTCTCTGGCGCTGTAAGGCAACAACTCTACCACTGTGCCACCATGCCGCCCTAAACCTGGCATCAGTATTTTGTAATTGCCACGGTTCCTGGACACAATGGTGCCCAGACCAGGTTACAATGTGCACCACAATTTCCATTCCCAAATTGAATGCTGGAAGACTCAGTGGGTCAAGCAGCACCTGTGAAAGCAAAAGGTTTAAGTCAACATTTCAGGCTGAGACCTTGCATTAGGACTGTTCCAGATTCCAGCGTCGACAACCTCTTTTGTCTCCATTCCGAAGCTACTCAATTTGGATGTCCATTGGCCTTGAGCCAGTCTCTGGTTTCTTATTCTTCCAATACCATAAGGGAAACATCCTGTAAACATAAGCTGCGTGTGTGATTCACCTGCAGTAGATCACATTGTGGAGAAGATCAACAGATGTATAATAGCGCAGATCTGATTCGTTCCTGACATTTAACAAATATTTTTCCTACTTTAAGTACGACTTTAATCGGATATTTGGTGGCGAGTTACTGAATGCATTTGCAATATTTAACTTCCATACCCTAGCCCTTCATAGTAATGTTCCTACTCTACCGCCGTGCCACTGTGCCGCCATATCGACCCTACTTTTTAGATGTTGAGACGTTGTAAGCTGCAACTGATTCACATGTTCTTTACATAGAAAACATAGAAACATAGAAAATAGGTGCAGGAGTAGGCCATTCGGCCCTTCGAGCCTGCACCACCATTCAATATGATCATGGCTGATCATCCAACTCAGTATCCCGTACCTGCCTTCTCTCCATACCCCCTGATCCCTTTAGCCACAAGGGCCACATCTAACTCCCTCTTAAATATAGCCAATGAACTGGCCTCAACTACCTTCTGTGGTAGAGAGTTCCACAGATTCACCAATGTTTTCCTCATCTTGGTCCTAAAAGATTTCCCCCTTATCCTTAAACTGTGACCCCTTGTTCTGGAGTCAATCCACACATGGCTTTATATGGCTTTAAGGGCGGCACAGCAACACAGCATTAGATTTGCTGCTTTACAGCGCCAGAGATCCGGGTTCGATCCCAACTGCGGGTGCTGTCTGTACACAGTTTGTACATTCTCACTTAGACCGTGTGGGTTTTCCAAGAGTGCTCCGGATTCCACCCACGTCTTTGTATATTGTGCCTCGAGTGTAGAATAAGACTAGTGTACGGGTGTTATTTTACTGTCTCTTTAAACTAAACTAATCACGTTTATAACTCAAGTGATAAATGCAATGTGCCTGTTATAGAATAAGCAGTTTATACCTATGAGGTATTGGAGTCAAAGATGAAGGAAAATATTCTAAACAATTTACTTAATGGGGAAAGGTTGATATCAAAGCAACGTTCCCACAGCCCTGCACGACACATTATCACTGCTTGCTGGGATAATGTTGTACAAGCTGTCACAGGCAAATGTATCTAACTACTTGAATCATAACAGAAGGAATGTAAGATTTGCTGAAGGTAAACAGCGCAAGATATCTCTCGGTTATATTTATGTAATACATTAAAATATATCCTGTTTCTATCAGCTGTGTCTGTAGACTCAATGCAGTTGCTGCTTCTACAAGCAAATATCACAGGCAGAGCTATCACCAGAACATCCGTCATTGAAGGCACTAACACACAGTTTAAGGCAGTGCGTGTGGTTCATGAAGATATCAAAAGTCATATCTTTTGACATAGTTCCCCAAAGTATGCTTGGATGTACACGACAGTGCTTGTACTTTGAAAAACAGTAATAAACATGTACAAACCTTCATCTATTTACATCAATAGAATGATGTGGTTAGTTAACTATTTCGTTCTTCTTGAGTAGTAAGGGTTTAGTTTAGTATAATTTAAATTAGTTTAGAGATACAGCGCGGAAACAGGCCCTTGGTCCCACTGAGTCCGCTCTGACCAGCAATCCCCATACACTAACATTATCCTACACACTAAAATGGCGGTGCACACAGTTGCGGCAGCTCAATGTTCTTTCGGTCGGTGCTTCGTGCTTTTTGTGTAAGTGTTGTTTTTTGTCCCGTGTACTTTCTGTCGGGCGAACAACGTCCACGGCCAGCTTGATCTCCTCAGGATTGGAGCTGGTCACGGGCAGAGTGTTACAGCCGAGTTTGTCCGTTCACACAAGATCCCGGTGGACATAGCGAGGAGCCCCGGCTCTCCGTGGATTACCATCCCCGCGGGGAGGAGGCGAAGGCGGCGCAGAGAGAGAAGGCAAAAGCGAGGCGGCAGGGCCGGCGCGCTAGGAGGCTACGGAGGCAACCACTCAAACCACCGCTTCCCAGCCTGTTTCTCACGAACGCCAGATCCCTCGCTAACAAGATGGATGAACTGAGGCTACAGACTGCAGCTAACAATGCCGTGAAGGACAGCTGCATTCTGTTGATCGCGGAGACCTGGCTTCATTCATTCATTCCGGACTCTGCTATCGAGCTAGCAGGCTACACCGCACAGACTCCGGTAAGAGCAGAGGAGGAGGGCTCTGTGTGTATGTGAACAACAACTGGTGTACTAACACAGTGATTGTAGACAGTCACTGCTCCCCGGACCTGGAGTATGCAACTGTTAAATGCAGGCCCATTTATCTCCCTTGAGAGTTTACTGTGGTCATGATAACTGCTGTGTACATACCACCGGATGCTAATGCTAACTTGGCTATCGGACATTTGTATGGGAGCACTAGCAGCCAGCAGAGCATATATCCTGACACTGTTCACATCATAGCAGGGGACTTTAATCATGCGGACTTGAAGGCAATGCTCCCCAAATTCTACCAGCATGTTAAATGTGCTACAAGAGGAGCTAACACACTGGACAAGGTCTACACCAACATCAAGCTGGGCTACAGGGCTAGACCACTACCACACCTGGGCCAGTCTGACCATATGTCCCTGCTTTTAATTCCTGCATATGCCCCCCTCAGGAAAACTGCTCCTACTATCACAAAGACCATCACAACTTGGCCTGATGGTGCCTCTCAGCAGCTGCAGGACTGCTTCGACAGGACTAACTGGGAGGTGTTTGAACACCAGGACCTGGAGGTGTTCACAGACAGTGTACTGTGTTACATTAAAAACTGCATGGACACGGTCACAGTGGACAAACACATCTGGGTCTACCCCAACCAGAAGCCCTGGATGACCCGGGAGGTCCAGCGGCTGTTGAAAGAGAGGAACACCGCTTTTAGGACTGGCGAAAGGGCTTTATACAGCATGGCCCGAGCTAACCTGAAGAGAGGCATCAGAGAGGCCAAATCGAACTACAGGAGGAGGATAGAGGACCACCTAGACAGTAATAACAGCAGGCAGGTGTGGCAGGGGATCCAGTATCTCATTAATTACAAGACCAACCTTGGAGCTGCTGAAGGTGACGCCTCGCTGGCAGAGGAGCTGAACCTCTTCTTTGCTCGCTTTGAAGTGGAGCCACCCGAGACAGCCACATCACAGCACATGGTCCACAGCAGCCTAACCCTCAAGATAGAGGAGCATGAGGTGAGGCGCACGCTGCGGGCCATCAATCCAAGGAAGGCTACTGGACCCGATGGCATCTCTGGACGCGTGTTGAAGGACTGCGCAGACCAGCTGGCTGGAGTCTGTACGAGGATTTTCAACCAGTCTCTGGCCCAGTCCACTGTCCCACCCTGTCTGAAGTCCTCCACCATAGTCCCCTTGCCCAAAAAACCCCACATTTCCAGCCTCAACGACTACCGGCCAGTCGCACTCACACCAGTGGTGATGAAGTGTTTTGAAAAACTGGTCCGGGGTCATATCACATCACTCCTGCCCCGAAGCTTTGACCCCCACCAGTTTGCGTACAGAGCGAATAGATCCACAGAGGACGCTGTAGCCACAGCCCTCCATGTTGCACTGTCTCACCTGGAGCAGCGGGGGAGCTACGTGCGGATACTCTTTGTGGACTACAGCTCTGCTTTTAATACCATCCTTCCCCACAAACTGGTGGACAAACTGGGGGACCTGGGACTTCCACACTCCACCTGTACGTGGATAAATAGCTTCCTGTCGGGTCGCAGCCAGAGAGTCAGAGTGGGCCATCACACATCCACGGCCCTCAGCCTCAGTACCGGCTCTCCACAGGGCTGCGTACTGAGCCCCCTGCTCTACACCATCTACACACATGACTGCACCCCCGCCCACCACAGCAACACCATTGTCAAATTTGCGGATGACACCACGGTGGTGGGGCTCATCTCCGGGGGGGGGACAAGTACACCTACCGGGATGAGGCGGAGCAGCTGACAGTGTGGTGTGAAGAAAATAACCTGCTCCTCAACACCTCAAAGACCAAGGAACTCATAATAGACTTCAGGAAGAAGAAAATGGACATTACACCATTAATCATCAGAGGGGACTGTGTAGAGAGGGTGGTGGATTTCCGCTTCCTGGGAATCCACATTGAGGAGGACCTGATGTGGGGCGTGAACACCTCTGCGCTGCTGAAAAAGGTCCAGCAGAGACTGCACTTCCTGAGGGTGCTCAGGAAGAACAACATCACCCAGAGCCTGCTGCTGTCCTTTTATCGGTGCTCCATAGAGAGCATCCTAACATACTGTGTATGCGTGTGGTACACCAGCTGCACAGTGGCTCAGAGGAAAGTGCTCCAGAGGGCTATTGACATCGCCCAGAAGATTTTCGGCTGCCCTCTCCTTACCTTGGAGGACCTACACAGTTCCCACTGTCTCAAGAAATCCCAGAACATTATAAAGGACATTTCCCACCCCGGACACTCCCTGTTTGAACTGTTGCCGTCAGGCAGACGGTACAGATCAATGAGGACAAGGACAATCAGACTTAAAAACAGTTTTTATCCCACAGCAATAACTACACTTAATGTAGCCACCAAATGAGTGCAGGTGTGCTACATACCAAAGGGATTGTCAAAGGCAATCGACAGAAGAATGTATGGTTGTGTGTTTATGCTTGTTTTTTTCATGTTATTTATTTTAGTTGTTTATTTTAGATATTTCTCTTTTACGTACTGTTAGCTTTTAGATAATGTGTGAATGGGGCACTGACTGGTTGGCATTTTTAATTTTGTTGTACATGTTTGCATGTTATAATGACAATAAAGAACCTATATACACACTAGGGACAATTAACAATCTTTACTGAAACCGTTTAACCTAAAACCTGCGTGTATTTGGAATGTGGGAGGAAACTGGAGCACCTGGGGAAACCGCATGTGGTCACAGGGAAGACGTGCAAACTCTGTAGAGACGGCAGCCGTCGTCAGGATCGAACCCGGGTCTCTGGCGCTGTAAAGCAGCAACTCTACCGCTGTGCCACCCTGCCACCCGAAGGATTACTTGGAGAAGGCAGGAGAATGAGATTGGCAGGAGAAAGGAAAGATGGATCAGCCATGATTGAATGGCAGAGTAGACTCGGTGGGCTGAATGGCCTCATTCTGCCCCTTTGACATGAACCTCCACTCCATGTAACAGAGATGAAGAATCTGGAGAAAATGAATGACAGGAAGCAAAGAGTAGGAGTTAAGGCAAGGGGAGAGGATGTAGAGACATAGAAACATAGAAACATAGAAATTAGGTGCAGGAGTAGGACATTCGGCCCTTCGAGGTAGATCATGGCTGATCATTCAGTATCCCGTACCTGCCTTCTCTCCATACCCCCTGATCCCCTTAGCCACAAGGGCCACATCTAACTCCCTCTTAAATATAGCCAATGAACTGGCCTCAACTACCCTCTGTGGCAGAGAGTTCCAGAGATTCACCACTCTCTGTGTGAAAAAAGTTCTTTCTCATCTCGGTTTTAAAGGATTTCCCCCTTATCCTTAAGCTGTGACCCCTTGTCCTGGACTTCACAAGGTAGCTTTGTGAGTCTGTAGCCTTCTAAAATATGTTAGTGGCTAGTCTATCTCCTGAGATGGAGACCGAATGATTCAGAATGAAAAGGTAAATCTCATGGATGGACCATGTAGGATTGAGAGCAGTTGGAAGTTTGGCAGTAAAACGTTAGACATAGCCTTTAGAGTTACAGCATGGAAACAGGCCCTTCGGCCCAACGTCCTCGCCGACCACGATCACCCCGTATACTAATACTATCCTACACACTAGGGACAATTTAGAATTTTACCAGAGTGAATTAACTTACAGACCTGTACGTCTTTGGAGTGTGGGAGGAAACGGAAGCACCCGGGGAAATGCCGCACAGTTACAGGGGAGAACATCCAAACTCCATACAGACAGCACCTGTAGTCAGGATCGCACCCGGGTCTCTGGCGCTGTAAGGCAGCAAATCTACCGCTGCACCACAGTGCCGCCCCCTAGTGGAGACATTTCTGAGTTCTGATATTCCCCATGGTTCGAATGTTTACAAGCCATTGCCCGACTAAGTAAGGTCTCAACTGTTCAGGACTGAGCTGAGGAGAAAAATCTTCGTTCCAAGGGTCGTAAATCTTTGGAGTTCTCTACCCACAAGAATCAGGGAGGTATGTTTGCTGGACCACATTAAAAATCAAGATTAATATATTATCTAATATTAAGGGAAACAAGGAATATGGGGTCAGTGTACAAAACGGTATAGTCATAAAAGATTAGCTTTTTATTGAGTTTATTCAATGGTGGAGCCTATGCGAAGTGTTGAATCCCTTACTACTGCTTCTAATGTCCATATATTTTGTACGTACACCTGCCAAGTGTATTACGATTCAGATATCTAATAAATGTAATTGTCTTTCTAATTGAGCGTGCAGCCTACAAATGCATAATTTAGTGCACTTCTGAATAATCCAATTAAAGATCTCATCTAATTTACCTACAGAGATGACTGACGGCATTGCTTTTGTTTTTAATGAACAACTTGTTCCCATTTAAAATATACCCCCCTGAGATTAACCCTTAAAAGAATATGGCAAAAAACATTTCACAGGGTGGTTTAAAATATTGCCAACCCCTGACATTCTTTGTGTAGGAAGGAACAGCAGATGCTGGTTTATACCCAAGATGGATACAAAATGCTGGAGTAACTCAGCGGGTCAGGCAGCATTTCTGGAGAAAAGGAATTGATGTTGTTTTGGGTCGGGACTCTTCTTCAGACTTAAAGATAGAGGTGGGGTGGTGGGGGGGAGGGGGAGAACTGGGAACTAGGGGGTAGATGGGAAAAGGCCAGAGCAAATCAGTGCTGACAGCAGATGACCTGAACCTATTCATTTTCTCCAGACCTGGTGATCCACTCCAGCATGTTGTGTCTATCTTAGATGTGTCTTGTTGTCCAGTCTTTGGATGAATTGCAGCTTGAATAATCAACTTCAGAATTGTGAGAGTCAAAGGCTGGAGGTGATGTTGCAATTTGGTATGTCAAGCCACTGCGGGACTTATGCCCCTGTCCCACTTAGGAGACCTGAACGGAAACCTCTGGAGACTTTGCGCCCCACCCAAGGTTTCCGTGCAGTTCCCGGAGGTTTTTGTCAGTCTCCCTACCTGATTCCACTACCTGCAACCTCCGGCAACCACCTGCAACCTCCGAGAACCGCACGGAAACCTTGGGTGGGGCTCAAAGTCTCCAGAGGTTTCCATTCAGGTTTCCTAAGTGGGACAGGGGCATTACACAGTAAATAAATAGAGACCTGGAGAGTGTTGAAGAACAGAGAGATCTGGGAGCACATGTGCCCAGATCGCTAAAAGTGACGAGTCAGGTGGACAGCATGGTGAAGAATGGATTTGCCAACGCTGCCTAAGGTGCTGATGTCGCATTTTGTGCCCCTGGAATTCTTTGCTCTGACAAGCCATGAACAGTTGGTGTTTGCTTGCACCATGTTGTCCGTCTTAAAAGCTTCAACACAAAATCCTTATCGTAAGTGTGGCCTCGTGTTTAATAGGGTGTACTTTAATCACAGGATTACAGGCAGATGCAGATAAGATAGGTCATCCATTTCATCTTATCTTAGCAATCGAGAAGGGAAAATAATCACTACAGGCTCCCCCTTAGACCATCCAAGTGTTTCTTAAAATAGCTCAAGAGTTTAATGGTTGGCATGTAAACCAGACTGATCGCCAGTATGAATGTACGTAGTGGCTATTTGGGTAGATATTCTTAATGGCCGGTTGTAAATCAGAGTACACAGACCTGACGCTGAGGAGGAAACCAAATGTGAAGTGGACTCACGGGTCTGCTTTTCGAGCGGTAGGGAAAGCAGCAACTGAAGTGAAGCATTTGATCCGATAGAAAGCCGGAGAATGTTTGCAAATATTTGGCAAGCTTTTATCCCACACAGCGGTAATCTTCAATTCCGAATCAAGGTTAAAAGGACAGCTGATCCTTCCCATTGAATGTAATTGAGGGAGAAGTCAATTCAAGAAGATCGCACAAAAAACGATCTGAAATTTCAAGCTGTCATTTGGGATGTGGGAGGAAACATGAGCATCCGGAAAAAAAAACCCCACGCGGTCACGGGGAGAACGTACAAACTCCGTACAGACAGCACCCGTAGACAGAATCGAACCTGGATCTCTGACGCTGGAAGACAGCAATTTTACTGCTGCGCCACCATGCCTCCTTAAAACAAAATAATGATCCTCTGCAGGTGGAAGGAGCAGTTTGCAGGTAAAAAGATAGCTGTTCCTGTTTCCTTATACCATTTGCCACATGCTTTTAGTACATAATTGCCAGCTCCAAGACAATAAATTAAAGGGCATGAGAAAGCCTTCCAGCTTGGCCAATTTAATCGCTGGCAAAAGACATCCTACCCACTAAAAGCCATTGACCTCCAGAAAGCCAGATTTTAAAAAAACGACCAATTAAGGGGAAATAATTTCCCCTTTGATAATTTCACTTTGAACTCCAGTACAATATGTGTATCCAGTTACCATGACCTACAGACCTCTCTGGCAGTGACAGAATAGATGTAAAGCAGAATCGTGAGAGAGGTCACCACTCAGAGCAACGACTGGATCTCATCTGGTCACATTGAATTGTTCGATGTGAATAAGGAAGAACATGTTTTACAAGCATTCAGAAAGTAAACAGGCCACCCTAAAGGAAGCCCTGAGAATGGAATCCCCTTCCATATCTCTGTGTCTCCCTCTCCCCTGACTCTCAGTCTGAAGAAGGGTCTCGACCCGAATCGTCAAAGCAGACTGGGAGGGCCCTCTAATTCATTGTGTGTCACATCTGCATCTTACTCTGGTTGATCATCAAGAGTTGGCCATCTTTACCTGGATTAGCACGTTCCTCTTCCATCAGGTGCTCTGGTTGATGGAGAAAATTAATAATGTGTTGGAAAATTCCTCATGCTCAATATGTGCTGAATTTGTTGAAATTGCAACCTTTCATGTTCTTTCATGTTACAATTTGCTACTGGTTTCTGGCTCAGAATATCAAACAGAAAATCAGGGACGATATGTATTTACTTATGAGAATGAAGGAGCTACTTTGGCCCATTAAGTCTAGGCAGCTTCTTGAGCCAACCTATTACCCAATTAAAGTTAACATTGTAACATATTCTGCCCATATTTCATTATACTCCTCACCTACTCCGACTCTCCTGCTCCCTCCACACTATCAACAGATTCTACCACTCCCCTACACACAAGGGGCAAATTACACCAATTACATCAATTGCATGACTTTGGGACTTTGGGATGGGGAGGAAACCGGGGCATCTGGAGGTTAACTATATGGTCATAGGAAGAACATGCAAACTCCACGTTGACAGCACCAGAGGTCAGACTTGAACTAGAATTTTTGGAGTTGTGAAGCAGAACCTTTGCCAGCTCTGCCATAATGCCGCACAATCTTTGTCGACATGCATGTTGTGAACTAGATGAATCATTTGGTAGTGAGCTTAGCAGATATTGGATCTCAGTGCAGGTGAAAATCATAGCAAGGTCGAGGGAATCTATAATTGTCTCCAGATTACAGAAATATCAACTTTGCTCATATGCCAGAAAATATTGAATGGTTTAAGTAGTTAATCTTGCATGTAATAAAACTGATGTATTACAAAATGGAACGCCTTTACATATAATACAATGGGAAACAAAAACAAAACACTGTATATGTGTGAAATCTGAAGTAAAGGAGCAGGAAATGGTCGATGAGTTCAGCAGCATCTGAGGAGGGAGAAACAAAGTTAAATGTTGTGGTCAAAGATCTTTTATCAAATCTAAATAAAGAAAACAAATATGTTGTCAATGTCAAAAGTAGGGAATGTGGCAAGTGAAAATCTTTGGGCTAAAGCGTTATCAGGTGAGAGTCCATAACCCACCCTCCCTACATACACTTCCATCAACTCTGCAAGCACCCCAACCTCCTACCCACACAAGCATTCTACTGTTTGCCCACACACAGCGCCCAATTAGCCAATCAACCTGCACGTCTTTGGGATGTGGTAGGAAACCAGAGCATCAGGAGGAAACCAATGTGGTCAGAGCAAGAACATGTGTCTGCAAAGAGAATTATGAGGTAAACAAAAACTCATTTGACAAATGAGAGACATTGTGCAGTAAACGCAGGGCTCATGAAGGGTTAATTGGCGTTAAGGGGGGATGGGAGAAGGGGGGAGAAAGGGGGAGAAGAGGGGAGAAGGAAGATAGAAGGGGGGAGAAGTGGAGTGGAGACACTTTTAAGAAGCCAGACAACTTTTAATAAGCCAGAGATACACAGCTGTGAAGTTTGGCGGACATTTAACATTACCGGTCGGTTATCCTTGGTTCTGAAAACTCGTGCTTATGTTTTTTTTCCCCAATGAGCCAATGAGCTGGTCAGCAAAGGCGATTAACTAAAACTACCTATGACTACCTCGACTACCCATAACTACATGGCGACCCCACTACAACTGCACCTACGACTACAGGATTAGCGATTTTCTCCATGGCGACCAAAACGCAGAAAATTTGTCAAAAGTTGAAAAATATGCGGCGACCATACTGAGGCCGCAAATAGTTCCCAGAATGCGAGAACTCCTCGCGACCATGAAGGTGACTGACCAGAGACCATCAGCGAACATGTGACGACCGTGTGGCGATCATGTGGTGAGCGCAGAGTCTCCTGCACTTGCCTAAAAAGTCGCCTAAGTGGGACAGGCCCTTAAGTATTTTTTGTCGAATGTGAAACACTGAGGATTCTGGAATTCTGCAACAAAATATGCTAGAAATGTTATGGAGTTAGGAGCTATCTGTGAATAGGCAAATAAAAAATAAACACAGAGGAATGCATTACATCAGGAACTGTCTAATTAATGTAAGTTGAAATCCAGTTAATGCCTTGTTATTTTTATGTTCCCCAGAAATCTACCAGCTTTTCTATTCTTCTACCTTCCTTGGTTCTCCTTAGTTTGGTCTTATTAGTAACACTGTGGTAAGTTCTGGTCTTCTCATGTGATGAATGACTATGCTTTCTTGAAATGGACACAGAGGAAAGACGGAATAGGCATTCCCAATTTAAAATTATCTGAGCTACAAAGATCATCACCAAAGATGCAAGCCTTTACTGCTTGGAGCAGCATAGATTTAACATTTACAAGGTGATGATAGAAAAAGAATGTGTCCGTAAGGTGTGGGATTTCACAGGGAGGTGGAGGAGGCGTCACTGTCTCAGATTACGTGAAGGCGATGCTGAGTTTGATGTAGGTAGGAATTTCTTCACAAGGACTAACTGGCCCATGGAAGATGGGCTGTTTCAGGCTGTCACTTTCCGTATGTGTCTGACACCACGCAGCTGACTACGATTTGCCTTTCATTGTTAGTGTTTGCAACATGAAGGCTCTCTAGACAGCAACGCTGACAGCTTGCCCAGCGAGTCCTTTGGTTTCACGCCAGTTCCGACAGATTGAAAAGGACCAAATGTATCTTGCACAACCTGCATCTGACCAACGGCTTGCCAGCTGCAAGGCAAATCACTCATGATCAACAATGAATTTTATAGTAATTTTTTGAAGTAACTTAAATTTTTCTTACGACTTTCAGATTTTTTTTTTTTGCTGGTGCACTGTGTCCAAGTGAAGCTCTGTTTACACAAGGACCGTTTATTTATGCCAAGCTCAGAGAGGACTGGGCCTCAAATCCTATTAAAACATTTCTTAATTTGGCCTTGACATCGAGCATTACTGGCAGACCCTACGCGCTTTCCCAATTCTTTTTCATCTAAATGTGTTTTTATTGGATTCCATTGTTTTTTTTCTCTTCCTCCCTGATGACGCATCTTTTTTCCTTTTGACAAAAGAGTTTATCGGCCGTCTTTCTGTTTGAGACAGGCAGAGAACTGTGGAGAGTTGGAAGGGATATTACAACTTAACAGACAATGGGGCGCATTTTAGAAAAATAAATGAATGAGGGAAGTCCAAGCAAATGTTACAGATAATAAAACTAAATTCACGTCTCCAATAGCCTGAGTAAGTTCCAGTGTTGGTGATGCAAAAAATAAAGGCTGGGATGCAGCTAACAACTAAGTAGAAGATTATAACCAAACACTTTAATTCCTCTTCCCATTCCCACACTGACCTTTCTATCCTGGACCTCCTCCACTGTCATAGTGAGGCCAAATGCCAATTGGAGCAGCTTACAGCCCAGTGGCATGAATATTAATTTCTCTATCTTCAAGTAACCCTCTATCTCTGTCCATCCCTCACCCAAGTCATTGTACTAGCTTCAATCTTGTCTTGTTGAATCTCATCGTATGTAACTTGTTTTCGCCTAGCCACAGCTAACAATGGCCTGTCTCTGTTATCATCCTTACTTTGTTGCATATCTTTTATTAATTTGTTCTATATCTCTCTACATTGCCATCTATATCTCTTGTTTCCCTTTCCCCTCACTCTCAGTCTGAAGAAGGGTCTCGACCTGAAACGTCACCTTTTGTCCAGAGATGCTGTCTGTCCCGCTGAGTTACTCCAGCTTTTTGTGTCTATCCTCAGTTTAATCCAGCATCTGCAGTTCCTTCCTACACATTATAAATAAAGTGTTTGCCATTGTTAAGCTGACTGCATCTGATCCAGAATGGATCTACACAAGCTTTCGGGACACAGTGGCTAACATTGATGATGATCCATTGACGAGTCTATGTTTTTTTTGCTCAAGATCCCAACATCTGCAGTCTCTCGTGTGTCCATGAGGAAAGTTGGACAGGCTAGGCTTGGCTCTGCAGGAAGTTAGAAGAGTGGGAGATGAATGAATTGAAATGTATAAGATCGTGAGATGTTTTGAGAGAGAGTGTGAAGATTACTCTTGCGTACTGAGTCAGTGTAATCTAATGCCCCTGTCCCACTTAGGAAACCTGAACGGAAACCTCTGGAGACTTTGCACCCCACCCAAGGTTTCCGTGCAGTTGCGATGCTAGTTGAAGGTGGTTGCCGGAGGTTGCAGGACTTACCTTCCACTATCTGCAACCTCTGGCAACCACCTTCAACTAGCATCGCAACCGGCTTCGACTAAAAAATTACCGATTTTTAAAACGGCAACCTATTTTTAGTCGCGGCCGGTTTTGAATGTTTTGAAATAATCGCCGGAACATAGAAGAAGCGGAAACCACTTTCGACCATTAGGGAGACTGACAAAAAACTCCGGGAACCTCTGGGAGCCTCCGGGAACCGCACGGATACCTTGCGTGGGGCGCAAAGTCTCCAGAGGTTTCCGTTCAGGTTTCCTAAGTGGGATAGGGGCATAATACTCTTACACTGTTGTACTGAAGTATAATTGTACCTATGTATAGTAAGAGTTTTACACAACTGTGTGCGAGAAAAGGAATTTCACCGTACCTCAGTACACGTGACAGTAGAGTATCATTGAACCAATAAACTATTGATGTGGGGAGAATGTTTCTCCTTGAGCAGGAACCTGGGACTACAAGTTGCTGTTTAAAAATAAAGAGGCGCCTGCATAAGGCACAGATAAGGTGGATTTTTTTTCCCCTCAGAGGGTTGGGAGTCTTTGGAACCCTTGTCCTCAAGGAATAGTGGAAGTGGCGTTAAACATTTTAAACTGTAGACTTTAGAGACACAGCTTGGAAACAGGCCCTTCGGCCCACTGAGTCCGTGCCGACCTGTGATCACTCCACATACCTGCACTATCCAACCCACTAACAACTACTTACAATTTTACTGAAGTCAATAAACCTACAAACCTGTACGGCTTTGGGGGCATGCGAGGAAACCAGAGCACCCGGAGAAAACCCACGCAGCCACAGGGAGAACATACAAACACCGTGCAGACAGCATCTGTAGTCAGGATCGAAGCCAGGTCTCTGGCGCTGTGAGGCAGCAACTCTACCGCTGTGCCACCGTGCCGCTAGGAGATTCTGTGCAAACAATGTTTTACTCTTCACCAGCAAAAGTTAGATAAATCTACGTATATTCTTCAAATAAAAGGTGACAACACAACATTTAGAGAAAGATCCAGCCTCACGGTTGAAGGTGGGTGGATTGTTGATATTCAAATGGGTGACAGGTTCTGCATGAAGATCTAATGTGCAGTTGAGGTTACGATCAGACAGATGGGCCACAATCTTCTTAAATGGTGAAGCAAGTTCAAGTGCCAAGAGATTTCCTCCTGCTCCTAATTCGTATGTTTGTAAATATGCTCCAGTGTTCATATGCTGACGTGCCCAGCACTGCACTAAAGTGCATGTCTGGATTAAGTGCTCATGTCTCTGGAATGCGACTTAAGCAAAGCTTTCTGACCGAGATGTGAGACGACAGCTCCACAAACTACAGCTGACAGTTGTAATGAATGCGTCGATCAACTCCATTCCACGTGAGATTTTTAGCAAGGTGAATCCAGATACATGTTTGAACCTAAAAACATTTATCTGGATTCACCTTATTAAAAATCTCAGATCGAATGGAGTTGATTGATGCCTACATTACAACTGTCAGCTGCAGTTCATTCTCACTCAGGCAGAGACATTCTCGGCACGTCTTCGCTCAACCTGTCAAGACTTCTCAGGATCTGCTGCATTCCACTCTCTGGTGAGGGCTGAAGCCACAAAGGGAAAGATCATCATCATAACACAGAGCAGGCATTTCATGACATTTACTTTAATACCGTTTAGTCATTAAGCTTTTAGTTTAGTTTAGTGATACAGCTTGGAAGCAGGCCCTTCGGCCCACCTATTCCGCGCCGAACAGCTTATAGAAAACCCATGCTGTCACATGAGAAGATACAGACTACACCTGTAGTCAGGATTGAACCCGAGTCTCTGGCGCTATAAGGCAGCAACTCTTCCGCTGCGCTACTGTACCTCCATAAACCATATTACTATCGTCTTACTTACCATCCCCCGGCCTGGAAGATCTCTCCTTGCGCTTGAGTATGGGGTTGAGAGGGAAAGATAGTTGAGCCATGATTGAATGGTGGAGTAGACTTGATGGGCCGAATGGCCTAATTCTGCTCCAATAACCTACTAACATCTGGCCTTTTCAAACAATTGTTCCTCTAATATCCGGGTGGACCCCCTTCCCTGTCCACTCTCTAGAGTGACGAGCTTCATGCTCCAAGAAAGACCATACAGGCAGATGTTTAATATGCTTCTTTGAAGACAAACCTAACCCATGTAGCTGCCGCAAGCATTGAAAACTTTCAGCTCTATCTTGTTTCTTGCCTCTGACAGGACAACTCCAAATTGGTATTTTTCTCACGTGTACAATGGTGAATAACTTTTGTTTGTTTGTTATCCCCGTCAAATCACACCATGCATAAGTACAATCAAGCCATACAATTGTACGACAGATTGGGCACAGAGATAAAATACCAGAGTGTCAAATATAATGTCACAAAATTATAGCGTTATAGTTACAGTGGAAGTGCAGCTGAAAAAAGTGCAAGGTCCACAATGAGCTAGGTTGGAAGATTGGGACGACACCCTAGCTTATGAGAGGACCATGCAGTGGTCTGATAACAATGGGGAAAAAGTAATTTCTTAATTTGGTGGTACGTGCTTCCAAGCCTTTGTGTCTACTGCCCAAGGGTGAGAGATGACCAGGGTGAAAATGGTCCTTAATTATGTTGGCTGGTTTCCCTAGCGTAGATGAAGTGTAGATGGAGTCTATAGGAGGTGGGTGGGTGTGTGGGGGGGGGGGGAGGAGCTGCTTTATGTGATGGGCTGTGCGCTACATCCTCAAATATCGGCCAAACATTCCTGATATTTCCATGCACCTGGTTCGAACAATCATCGTGTTTTTGGACAGAATGTAATGAACATTGATGTCTGTTATATTCTAGCTGTTTCCTGGCAGTGTAACCCATCATTCCAAATGTTTTAAGTTCAGCAGAAAATCTGGATGCAAATAATATTTTCCTTCATAAACATGATGTTTACCTTTAGTTTAGAAGATTGTATCAACTATCTGAATTTAAAAGGCAGTAAAATAACAACATTAAACATTAGGGAAATAATTAAAATATCTTAGTCATAGAGCTGTACGGCAAAGAAACAGGCCCTTCAGCCCATGCTGTCCATGCCATCCAAGTTGTTATACTGGGCTAGTCCCATTTTCCTGCATTTGGCCCACTGCCTGGAAACTCTTCCTCCCCACATTTCACCAGGGCGGTACCGAGGCGCAGCGGTAGAGTTGTTGCTTTACAGCACCAGAGACCCGGGTTTGATCCTGTCTATGGGTTTGTCTGTATGAAGTTTGTACGATCTCCCTGTGACCACGTGGGTTTTCCCCCGGTGCTCCAGTTTCCTCCCACACTCCTAAGACGTACAGATTGGTCGGTTAATTGGTTCAGTAAAAATTGTAAATTGTCCTGAGTTTGCAGGATAGTGCTAGTGCATAGGGTGATCGCTGGTCGGCGAAGAACTGGTGGGCCAAAGGGCCCTGTATCTCTAAAGTCTAAAGTGTGAAGCCTAAATTAAATATTATTTGGAGATCTGAGAGGTAATTTTTTCACACAGAAGGTGGTGAATGTCTGTAATGAGCTGCAAGAGGAGGTGGTGGAGCCACCTACATTTCCAACACTGAAGATGCAGGTGCTATCACAATATTTAAGAAACATTTAGACAGGTATATGAATAGGATAGGTTTGGGCCAAGCTCAGGCAGGTGGGACTAGTGTAGATGGGCATATTGGTCGGCGTGAGCTAGTTAAGGGGGGACTTGATAGAGGTCTTTAAAATGATGAGAGGGATAGACAGAGTTGACGTGAATAAGCTTTTCCACTGAGAGTAGGGAAGATTCAAACAAGAGGACATGACTTGAGAATTAAGGGACAGAAGTTTAGAGGTAACATGAGGGGGAAGTTCTTTACTCAGAGAGTGGTAGCTGTGTGGAATGAGCTTCCAGTGAAGGTGGTGGAGGCAGGTTCGTTTTTATCATTTAAAAATCAATTGGATAGTTATATGGACGGGAAAGGAATGGAGGGTTATGGTCTGAGTACAGGTAGATGGGACTAGGGGAGAATAAGTGTTCGGCACGGACTAGAAGGGCCAAGATGGCCTGTTTCCGTGCTGTAATTGTTATATGGTTATATGGTTATATGGTTACATGGTTAATCCGAAGGGCCTGTTTTCACGCTGTATGACTCCATGACTGATAGGAAAAAAGTAGAGGGACAGGGACCTAATGCAGCCAATGGGATTAGCATTGATTGGCATCATCGTTGGCATGGCCAAGAAAGAACCTGCTTCCATGCTCCATGTTATCTGATTCTATGAGATTATATTGCTTTACAAGTTGCATCTAAGAATAGAGCAGAAGAAACAAGATCAGTGGACATCTTGAACCTTAAAAGCATTTTAGCCAAAGCACCATTTTAATTTCTCTCCCAATATCCTTTAACTACAGATCAGTCATTCTCAATATTGAATACATTCTGTGACTTTGCCCTCACAATCGCTAGGGTAGTGAATCCAATGATGTTCGGGAAAGGTGATATTAGGTAAGGGGGTAGTGTGAGGGTACTTATATCACCAGGTCATGGAGGGTCAGCTTGGATTTAACCTCTGTGGTCTTTCAATTTGTGGAGGAGAAAAATCCTGTAAGGGATCCCAGGCATCTTTGCAAGCAAGATGATACCTTCATAGCATTTGAAGGTGTTGGACAAGGCACTTGGAAGGTCACAGAATATGTGGCAATAATGAAACATATTTGGTGCAGCACAGTGGAGGAGCAGTAGAGTTACCAGAGACATGGGTTCGATCCTGACTACAGGTGCTGTCTGTACGGAGTTTGTATGTTCTCCCTATGACTGCGTGGGTTTTCACCGGGTGCTCCGATTTCATCGCACACTCCAAATACGCACAAGTTTGCAGGTTTATTGGCTTTGGTAAAAATTGTAAATTGTCCCTAGGGTGTAGGATAGTGCAAAGTATGTGGGGATAGCTGGTCGGACTTGATGGGCCGAAGGGCCTGTTTCCGTGCTGTATCTCTAAACTAAAACTAAACTAATATTAGTTTCTGTGGGCTTTAAAATGGGCAACATGGACAGCCAGCTCTCCAGGTAATGAAAGCACACGTACAGGCCGACCTGAACTGCAGACCATTGTTTCCACAGCTCCATTTTCCTTTCTTCTGTCATATTCCATCCCGTCCCTTAATTTCCTCCAACCACTCAGCATCTAACGGGGAGGCCAAACTTTCTGTCCACCATGAGTCAACATCAGCTTGTGTATATGGAGTTCTCTAGATGTGAATATCAGTTTGTGTGGAGAGGAGGATGTCTTCCCAAGTGTGACAAAACTACCACAGGATTTTGATGGAGTTTGTACATTCTCCCCGTGACACGAACAAAGTTTTTCACTGTCGCTTGCCTCCACCTACTCTTCATGCTGCCTCTGGAAATCAGCCAACAGAATCACGGACCTTTATCAAGCTGGTTATTTCATGGTCTCCCTTATTCTGTTGGGCAGAAGATGTAAAAGTTCAAAAGCATGATCCACTAAATTTTGGAGCAGCTTCTTCTCCACTTTTCATCAGACTATTGAATGGTGTAGTTCTGATCTCCAACCTACCTCATTGGGGACCTTGCACTTTTTTAATCTGCACTTTCTCTGTAACTGTAATGCTACAAGGCTTAGCACCATATTCTGCGTTCTCATTCTCTTTGCTCTACCTACTTGTGTGTGGCTTGATAGTATTCACGTATAATATGATTTGACTGCGGTGTACACAAACAATGCACTTCACTGTCTCTTGGTCCCCGTGACAATGATAAACACTGGTTCGAAGGGCCAAATGGCCTACTCCTGCACTTAGTGTCTATTGTCTAAACCAATACCAATACCAAACTAGGGAGTGTTGTTTAAAAATGAGGAGTCAGTCATTTCAGACCGAATTTTTTTTTCTTTCTCAGAAGGTATTGAGGTTTTGGAACTGCTTTAAAGGCCAATGGAAGCCGAGTTTTAGTGAATGGTAACTTAAAGGAATTACTGGACACCGCATTGTTTCTGGACAGATGGTATCAACAACAAAACAGAGGAAGGATAGGGACAGCATGTTTTATTTGGAAACAAATAAAACCATAAGACTTTTTCTTGCTAATGTTAACATTTAATAAAGCTTTAATGGTCTTAATCCAGTGTTGAAAGTTCACCCAAATATTTACAGTGTTTGCAAAAAGAAACATCTTTCCAAAATGTAGTGGACAATTTTATAAAGCCATTTTGGCCTATGTTGGAAGTCTCAAATACTAGAGAGGCACAAAAAAGCTGGAATAACTCAACAGGTCAGGCAGCATCTCTGGAGAAAAGGAATAGGTGACGTTTTGGGTCTAGACCCTGCTTCAGACTGAGAGTGAGGAAAACATGTTTCACTGTCTGTATAACTCATTAACAGGCCACACTAGCCTGAAAATGCCTGCTTTTGTCTGATCTGGGAAGCTAAGCAGGCTCAGGCCTGGTTAGTAGTTGGATGGGATTCCGCCTAGGAATATCAAGTGCCATAGTTGACTAATGTTCTGAAATAAATTACACAATGTAGAGGAAGAACAAAAGACATTCAAGGTTTAGAATACAACACAGGGGATATCAGTGCAGGACAATACCAATGTAAGGAAGGAAACACTGAGCCTAAATAGAAATGTGTTAGTCATGACTGAGGGGCAACCTTTCCACACAGAGGGAAGTGTATAAATGGAGCTTCCACAGGAAGTGGTAGAGGCAGGCATTAAAGGGTTCACCAATGATTTTCCGGCAACTCTGGCGCCTCCTTTAATCTGGACAAAATTATGACAGCGCGCTTGAAATCCCCCCTGGAAGTTCCCCCGTGAATGTGTGCTGATCTCGACCTCATTGGGACTTCCGCTCCGATTGGCGGGTCGAATTTGCACCCTGGTCCAGGTCTCTGGAACGCCGGCCCGGCTGGAGCCGGCAGATCTGTTCCCAAAGCCGAGTTCCCCGGCCCCTCAGCAGCCTAGGTGGACCGTTCCAGAACCATTGGACTCCACTCAGAGGCCATGATTGTTAGTCTAGCTAAACGGTTAATCCAGAAAGGGCGCCAGAAAATCAGCGGCGGACCTGTATACCAGCATTCAAAAGACACTTAAACAGGTACATAGATAGGAAAGGTTTAGAGGGAATGGGGCAAGCATAAGCAAGTGGGACAAGGTAAGTTGGGCAACTTAGTCATATGAATGAGTTAGACCAAAGTACTCAATGACTGTGACTCTAAGATATTATGAATAAACCACATTGGTGCGACTGAACTCTGATATAGACCAGCCGAGGTTTGAAGACCCAAAACATCATCCAACCCTTCTCTCCAGAGATGCTGCCTGTCCTGTTCAGTTACTCCAACAATTTGTGTCTATCTCCAGCCTAGATAAGGTTGGCAGTTATCCTCTCCTGAAGTATGTTAGTGCATCAGCTGGGTTGTTACATCAATCTTCTTTGTTGTGCTTACTGCTACTGAAACCTAGTTTTGATTAGTTTAAACTCCAGATTTATTTAACAAAATGAATTCAAACCCTCACAGATACCAGATTAATATTCACACTCTCGTGGCTGAATTACTGTTAAAACACAAAGTACTCGTGCTATAACACTACGATAATTTTTCAACCAAGAAAACCAAGCCCAAAGCCAATCTACTGATAGCTATTCCTGTTGATATTCACACTCTTGTGGCTGAATAGTAACCACTAAACCACAGTACCTCTCTTTTATATGTTTCGGATATTTCAGGAAACTGCTTGTGGAAAAGCAAGGAGACTGACAGAAATAAAATAGTTGGGTTTTTTCACGTTATACTATTTATTTCACTTTGCAAGACTAAACCTGCGAGGGGAAGAGACACACCTGACCTCTCCTGCTGTTCACTTGGGTGTCACAGTGGCGCAGCTGATAGAGCTGCTGCTGCCTTACAGCACCAGAGACCCGGATTTGATCCTGACTTTAGGTGCTCTTTGTGCAGAGTTTGTACGTTCTCCCTGGACCGCGTGAGTTTTACTTCGGGTGATCCGGTTTCCTTCCACATTCCGAAGATGTGCAGGTTTACACCTTGACACAAAATGCTGGAGTAACTCAGCGGGACAGGCAGCATCTCTGGAGAGAAGGAATGGGTGACGTTTCAGGTCGAGACCCTTCTTCAGACCTGATCCTTCTCTCCAGAGATGCTGCCTGACCCGCTGAGTTATTCCATTTGTGTCTATCTTCTGTGTAAACCAGCATCTGCAGTTCCTTCCTACAGGGTTATGGGTTAATTGGCCCCATGTGTGTAGGATGTAAAAGTGGGATAACATAGAACTAGCTGGTCGGCACAGATTCGGTGGGTCGATTAGCCTGTTTCTATGTTGTATCCCTAAACTAAAACTAAAATAAATGATCCTTTCTTGGTTGTAGCTGCTTGCCTGTTGACACTTCATAGAAAGGGACAGACTTTGGTGAGAAGTAACCCACAACACTTAAAGAAACGCTGGTTGATTTATTCAGGAGAAGAATCTGGAGATCAATTGAGTTCTGAAGCAGTGGAGCTGTGGACCAGCAAGCAGAACAAGAGTGACAAGAGCCTGCAGAAAGCTGGGCTCTACAACTCACGGCCATCTGAGCTCCGGTAAATAAATTCATTCTCAATGCTGCTTTATTATCTGTGCTGCTATTTTTGGAGGGAAGGGCTACAGCTAATCAATAAAGTTATTAAATAGCCAATTAATGAAGTGATTGAAAATTACGAATTAACCAAAGGATTTGAAATGCAATCTCGGCCTTCTAATTTTCTGCACTATCCACAGCACCAGATGGTACCCACATTGATTTTTTTTTTTATTACTTGAACTGTTCTGCACTGCCTCCAATGTATGATTTTTTTTTCTAAATTATTAATTGCAACAGGTAAAATATTTCTTATGTAATTACAGCTTCGCAGGGCATGGCTTTACCTATAGACTCGCCTTTACTATTTTCTTTCAACCCATTTCATCACTTCTTTGTCACTTTTGGTCTTCACCCCCTGTTCTCCACCCTCTGTTCTTATGTCTCATCCTACCTTTCTTTGCAAGTCAAAATACTTCATCTATAACTTTTTCTGGATCTGATGCGAGATCTGATCTCGTACTTATAACAATGCAAAGAGAGGCCATTGACCCTGTGGTCCATATCGTCCCCTATGGACTAATGCATTAGTCTCGGACTGCCTCTGGGCCTGTCCTACTTAAGTGAAGTCTTCCTGAGCTAACATAATATGTGAAAAGACAAAAACGGGGCTCATGTTACTTTAAAGTTACAATGGAAATGGAAGAGGTGAGAAAGTAACACTGGAAGCTGTCAAATAAAGGATTGCGCACAAGATCCTAGTGTCAAAGTTATACAGCATTGAAACCAGCCCTTTGACCTAACGCATCCATGCCATCTAAGCTGGGAGGTCCATGCCATCTAAGCTGGGCCTGTGTTTGACCCAAATCTCTCTAAACCTTTCCTATCCACATACCTAAGATATACGGGCTGATAAAGTATTTAATTCGAGCTGTACGGCACCATGGTTGGCACAGTGGCACAGTGGTGGAGTTGTTGCCTTACAGCGCTAGAGACCCGGGTTCGTTCCTGACTATGGGTGCTTGTTTGTACGTTCTCCCCATGACTTGCATGAGTTTCCTCCGGGTACTCCGGTTTCCTCCTACATTCCAAAGACGTACAGGTTTGCAGGTTCATTGGCTTCAGTAAAATTGTTAAATTGTCCCTAGTGTGTAGGGTAGTGTTAGTGTACAGGGATCACTGGTCTGTGCAGACTCGGTGGGCCAACACACCTATTTCCGTGCTGTATCTCTGAAGTCTAAAGTCTTAATGTCTAAACCAGGATGCGATTGCCTGCATTTTACTACCTGATATTATTTTGCAGTGGCTGCTGTCCAGCAAGAGACATGATGGGCTAATTCCTAAAGATCCATTTTCTGAACACCATTAAGCAACAAATGATGAAAGTGCACTGGATCAATTTTAAAATTCTATTTATTTATTTATTTATTTATTTTAAAATAAAATAAAAAAAAAAAAATTAGAGGCATCATAGTCCAAACCAGTACAAACTTTGTTTAAAGGTTACATATTAAATATCCAGGATTCCAGGGACCCAGTTACCAAAGTAGCTGGGATCCTCCTTTAACGGTTACATATTAACATTGCCTCTAATTATTTATTTATATTTATAGATAGGAAAAATAAAGAATTAAAGAAATTAGAAAAGTTGGATAAACTATTAATAATACAACTTGGGAGATAGGTCCATCGGTCAAAGAACACAACTATCATCTAGTCCTGGGTTCAGGTTTCAGTCCGGCTTCCGCGCCGGCCCAATCTACCCCTTCAAATAATCTATAAATGGAGACCATATTCTAGTAAATAATTCTGGTTTGTCAATTAAGACAATTCTATTTTTTTTACCAAATGTAAGGTCTCCGACATCTCCATAATCCACATCTTGATTGTGGGGGTTGCTGGGTTTTTCCAAAATTTCAATATAATTTTTTCCCCAGTTATTATACTGTAATCAAGGAAATGTCTTTGGTTTGTTGTAAGTTTTAGGTATTGTTCAGATATGCCCAATATTATTAATTTAGGATCGGGATCCATTTGGATATTAACAACTACAGAGATTATTTTAAAAATATCCATCCAGTAATTTTTAATTTTTATACAATTTACAAAAGTATGTGTTAAATTAGCCGCGATGTATTGACATTTATCACAGATAGGAGACATATTAGGAATAATTCTATTATTTTTGTTTATAGAATAATGCAGTCTATGTAGTACTTTAAATTGTGTTAAAGAATGTCTGGCATTTAACGAACATTGATGTATATGTTGTAGGCTTTCGTCCCAAATATCTTTCGTTATGGGTTGAGCTAATTCCTTTTCCCATGCTAGTTTATATAATTCCGTCGACTGAATCTCACTGTCTAAAAAAGAATTATAAATGTAAGATATTAATTTGACTGTGTTAGGGTGTTTATTCAAACATTCATCTATAGTCTCTGGCTCTCTAGTTCTGTATTCTTGTGTATGGGATTTAACATAATCTTTAAATTGTAAATATCTAAAAAAATTATTTGAATGTAATCCGTAATTCTGTTGTAACTCCTGAAACGAGAGAAAAATACCTTTTCTATAAAGATGTCCCATCTTTTTAATTCCATGATTTTTCCATTGTGCAAAACCTTCATCCAACACTGAGGGTTTAAATGAAGGATTATTTGCAATGGGGAGAGAAAGTAATAAATTATCCAATTTTAATGTCTTTTTTAGTCGTTTCCAAATTCGAATACCACTATATATTATAGGGTTTTCACTGTAGATTTTTTAATTCAATTTTGTGGGAGCTAACAGAATCGGACCAATTTCAAAAGGCAAACAATCTTCCTTTTCCATCTTTAACCAGTCTGGTTGGTGATCCATATCTTCCAACCAAAAATTCATATTTTTGACATTGACTGCCCAAAAGTAAAATAAAAAAATTGGTAAAACTAATCCTCCTTTGGTCTTGGATTTGCATACGTGTCTTTTTGCTTATTCTATGGTTCTTATAATTCCAAATAAAACTTGTCACTATAGTCAACTTTTTCAAAGAACATTTTTGGGAGATATATAGGAATTGATTGAAAAAGGTATAGCAATTGTGGAAGGAAAATCATTTTCATAGCATTAATTCTACCGAGCATTGAAATGAGAAGTGTTTTCCAATATTGAATATTCTTATGCAAGTTATTAATCAATTAAAAATTATTGAATGGATGACATCCCACCTGCTGTGTGAGCAACAACCCAGAAAAAAGTCATGGAGTGGCGAATAGAACTGCAAAGTTTTGAGTTTATACATTCATATCTTAAATTCCCAAGGGTGTTAGAATCATGCTCATTCATATTGCAACAGTATTTAGTTAGTAATTTCAGTCTCTCTTCCCTGAGATTTCAAACTAATACCTCTGAGGATGCTCTAACCCTATAAACCATTGAACTGAATATCAATTTCTTCAATACCATTCCTGGCTTGCCAAGAGTTTTAAAAGCTTTCTTTATTGCCACAGGATTGGGGTCACGTTACCCTTATCCAAAGCTCTTTTACCTTGTGATAATCCCATAATAAATGATGTGAAGTGCCAGGTTTTCTGAGTCCATCGATTATAATAAAGTTCCATTCTACTTGTGAAGTTGAAGCTGGCCAGGGATCGTGCGATATTCAGCGCTGCCATAGAACTGAGAGAATCTTTCTCAGTCGACCTATTGCAGTGGCGCAGCAGTAGAGTTGCTGCCTTACAGCGCCAGAGACCCGGGTTCAAGGGTTAAGAGTCAAGAGTGTTTTATTGTCATGTACCCCAGATAGAAAAATGAAATGAAGTAAGATGGGCAAAAATCACAGCCATAGGTGGTAGCGTTTTTTTCTAAAATCAATATAAAGTGTAAACAGGAAGTGCTCAAGATTAGACTTTTAATTCCCCCAGGGCGCCCATGGAGAGTGAGCAGTCTCTCTCCAAAACCACCTGGGCACAGACGTAACGGTGGGGGAAAGCAGCTTGCAGGGGATGATGGTATTGGACGCCGAGCTGTAGTCTTCTATAAACAACAGCCTGACGTAAGTGTTTTTATTGTCCAAGTTATCCAGTGCGGTGTGGAGAGCCAGTGAGATCGCATCCTCCATTGACCTGTTGTGACAGAAGGCGAACTGTAGTGGGTTGAGGTTTTATATGAGGTAGGAGTTGATGTGCAACATAACCAACCTCTCAAAGCACTTCATCACCACTGACGTTAGTGCCACTGGTCGATAGTCGTTGAGGAATGGTACCTTACTCCTCTTAGGCACCGGTATTATTGATGCCCTCTTAAAGCAGGTGGGAACCGCAGACCTCAGTAGTGGGAGGTTGAAAATGTCCGCGCAAACTCCAGCCAGTTGGTTTGCACAGTTTTTAAGAACTCGACTGGGTATTCCATCGGGTCCAGGCGCTTTCCGAAGGTTCATCCCCCTGAAGGATCTTCTGACATCGGCCTCTGTGACTGTGACTGTAATACTATTAGGGCGTATGGGGCTCGGGAAGGCATATCAGTGTTCTCCCTATCAAAGCATGCGTAGAACGCATTGAGCTCGACAGGGAGTGATGCTTCGCTGTCGCTTAAGCTGCCTCCTGATTTCGTCTTGTAAGAGGTGATGACATTCAAGCTCTGCCACAGTTGCAGAACATCCATCTCATCCACCAGCTTTGAGTGGAAGTCCCTTTTGGCCTTTTAAATAACCTTGACAAGGTTGTATCTGGACTTCTTATGGACCTCTGCATCACCAGGCCTGAATGCCTGGGATCTGGTCCTCAGAAGTTTACGAATCTCCTGGTTCATCCCAGGCTTCTGGCTAGGAAACAGTCTGATAGTTTTTGTAAGAGCACAGTCCTCCACACATTTCCTTATGAAGTCTGTAACGACAGGTCCGTTTGCCGAGTCCCTGAACATTGCCCAGTCTACTGACTACAAGCAATCCCATAGCCTTCCTCTGCCTCCCCAGACCAGCTCTGTGCAGTCCTCACCTCTGGGGGTGCGCTCTTCAGTTGCTCCCTGTATGCGGGAAGGAGCAGCAACGCTGAATGGTTGGATTTCCCAAAGTGAGGGCGAGGGATAGAGTGATAGGCACCCTTGATGGTCGTGTAGCAGTGGTCAAGGGTGTTTGGTCCTCTGGTGCTGCAGGAGACATGTTGGTGGAAGTTAGGGAGTGATTTTTTTTCTGGTTGGCTTTGTTGAAGTCCCTGGCTATGGGGATAAAAGCTTTGTGGTACGCTGTCTGGTGGTTGTTGACCATGGCGTGCAGCCTGGGGTGGGCTGTAGACCGCGGTCAGGATGATGGAGGTGAATTCCCTCGGGAGATAGAAGGAGTGGCACTTCACCACCAGATGTTCGAGGTGTGGAGAGCAGGAGTTGGACAGGACTGCCACATCTGAGCACCACAAAGAGTTGGCCATGAGGCAGACTTCTCCACCTCTCCCTTTCCCAGATACCAGTGTTCGGCCCATATGATGAATAGAAATTCTGAATCAATGTTATAAGATTGTTCTGAAAGACAAAATGGTTGGCCAGGTAGACTGAAACAAAGGACATAAGATGGCTGCTGACCAGACTTGCTGGAACCGGCTGCAATTAAGGAATACACACTGTCTTGCAATTACTGTGTAGTCATGAATAAAGGATCACAGGCCCAGTCTGACAAGATTGAGGAATACACAACCTCCCCCCCTAGCCAGAAAGACTAAGGAATGTACTGGTCTGAGATTATGTGTGGTTCCTCTAACATCCCCTTATATGTACATACTTGGTTTCCTGTATTCTTCCAAACGTGTTGGTTCTTTGGTCGGGGGAATGTGGGAGGTGCTAAGCGGTGGCATTAACATATAAAGAGCCTTGCAATTAAGGGCAGTCAGCTTGACTCTTTGCCAGGTTGTAACCTGTGTGGAGACTCC
Organism: Leucoraja erinaceus; assembly: GCF_028641065.1. Classification (NCBI taxonomy): domain Eukaryota; kingdom Metazoa; phylum Chordata; class Chondrichthyes; order Rajiformes; family Rajidae; genus Leucoraja; species Leucoraja erinaceus. The sequence goes on along the minus strand of NC_073378.1, from coordinate 119,262,817 downwards.
TGCTCAATAAAACGTACGTTTAAAGCAACCCTGGTGCCTGGTCGATTATTGTCGAAACAACCGATGTGAGAGAGAAACGTGAATCAACACATACAATGGACGGAGAAACCTTCAGGCTGGACGGTTGAGTCTGGGGAGCTGGGGGTGAGCCATGTCTCTGTGAAACAGAGCACAGAGCATTCCCTCAGCTCCCTTTCATAAAGCAGTCTTGCCCTTAAGTCCTCCAAATTATTTTCCAGCGATTGTACATTGGCTAGTAGGATGGTATGGAGAGGGGGTAGTCCCCTGCGCTTCAGTCTGACTTGTAGTCCTGCCCGCCTGCCACGTTTCTGAACACCATGGAGGCTCCCCCGGTGTTTCCAGGTACAGTACTTACTATTCCTGCGATCCTCCACCATGTGCTGGCGTACTGTATAACCACATGGTATGCCAGCTGCTCTGCAGCGGACAGGAGAGCCCTTCAAAGGGTCATCAACACCGCACAAAAAATCACTGGCTGCCCACTGCCCTCCCTGAAGGACATCTTCAGCTCTCGCTGCCTTGGCAGGGCAGCCAACATCCTGAAGGACCCTTCCCACCCTGGACACAACCTGTTCCACCTGCTGCCCTCTGGCAGACGGTACAGGTCTTTCAAAACTCGCACAAACAGACTCAGAGACAGCTTCTACCCCATAGCCATACGTGAACTTAACAATGCAAAATAAGAAATAACACTCACATTCAACTGAATGGTTCTACCTCAGCTGCTATTGTTATTTATCTGTAATTTTTTAATTTTTTTATTATATGTATGTATTTTTACCTTATCTTATATATTTAAAATTGCTCTTGTGAATCGCACCGTGGGATTGACTTTTAAATTTCGTTGTACCATGTGCAATGACAATAAAGAGATTCATTCATTCATCTCGGGGATTCTCCTGCGATCGGGAATTCCCACACAGTCAGCAGTACGTTGCCTCCTGTAGATCGCAATAGCGCTAATGTGGTTAAATGCGTTAGCAGCTTGTCAGTTACAGCGCTGGTTTCTGCTGTTTCTTTGATACAGGTAAGCTGAGAACCACTATATCTGATGTTTAAGAAGGAACTGCAGATGCTGAAAAATCGAAGGTAGACAAAAATGCTGGAGAAACTCAGCGGGTGAGGCAGCATCTATGGAGCGAAGGAAATCGGCAGTGTTTCGAGTCAAAACCCTTCTTCAGACTATATCTGATGATTTTCTGCTGTGCTACTGACTATGGGTGCTGTCTGTACGGAGTTCGTACGTTCTCCCTGTGACCGCGTGGGTTTTCTCCGGGTGCTCTGGTTTCCTCCCACACTCCAAGGACATGTAGGATTGAAGGTTAATTGACTTCTGTAAGTTGTCCCTGGTGTGTAGGACAGAACTAGTGCATGAGAGTTTGCTGGACTTGGTGGGCCGAAGGGCCAAGTTACAGCTGTATCTCTAAATTAAACTAGACCAAGGTAAGATATAGCGGGGGAGGTCTTGTTAAAAGTGTAATTCAATAACTATTTAATCATAATTTGTGGGGGACGGTGTTTGAGTGGGTGTGGGGGGGACGGTGTGTAAAGGGTGTATTGATGAAGGGGTGTAAAGGATTGATGGTGCCAGGCAAAGAGTGGCATAAAGCCATAGACTCACACAGCACGGAAACAGGCTCTTCAACCCAACTCGACCATGCTGACCAAGATGCCCATCTAAACTGAGATTCTTGATTCGTAAGGGTGTCAATGGTTACTGGGAGAAGGCAGTAGAATGGGGTTGAGCGGGAAATAGATCAGCCATGAGTGAATGACGGAGCAGACTCGATGGGCCGAATGGCATAATTCTGCTTTAGGGCTTATGAACTTATGAACTTATGAGATTCATTCCTCGACCCTTGCTGGCTGCTGCAAGAGTTCTTCAGTGCATTGTTCTTCGGATTGAAGGAGATATCTTGTGCTTCCTGGCATTCACTATCAGGAAGTTCCTGTACTGACACACAACAACCTATACCTTGAGGAAGTGGAAATATTTCCTGTTTAGTAAAAGGTCCAAGTTGTGAAAGGGAGCCCATTGTGCGATGAGTGCAACCATTGGCTGCCTGTTTCTATGGGAGGCCAGCAATGCGGGTAATTCCCAATGGGTCAGATAGCACTTTCTCCTCACTGGAATCAAATCAGACGCAATAACACCATCACGAATGCTGCATTCTGCCTGAGTGACCTCTCCAAGGCAGCAGCGAGCAGCTCTTTGGGAAGCATAGCAGAGATCTGCTTGGAGTCACCTCTGGCAAGGTGTCAATCGCCACATTTTCAGATGTCCGGACATAAGAACTGGCCAAGATCATCTCACACAATTGTCTGTCTACTTTTAGTTTAATTTAGTTCAGTTTAGTCTATTATCACATGTACCAAGATACAGTGAAGAGCTTTTGTTTACCTACTATGCAATCAAAGAAAAGACTATGCATGAACAGAGTCAAGCCGTCCACTGTGCAGAGATGAAGGATAAAGGATACAACAAAGATATATAACGTTGAAGTGGTACATTTAGTGCAAATATATAGCAATGAAGTCTTGTAAAATCCATTTGAGCCTGTAAATCCCATTTGTCATTGGGGTGGTCTAATTAGGTTGTGGTATCTCTGAAAACTCTTCACCTCCTGCCGCGAGAAATCAAACCTTATCTGAGTAGCTGTAACAGTCATGAACTACTGCTGGCAGTGTAACCGCTGCGGCAGGGATGGAATGAGTGACTGCTGAGAAAAAAATACTTCCTGTTAGTTTAAATATGCTCTGTAGACCATGGAAGGTGCCTAAGCAGCCAGCAGTCAGTTCTAAGCCTAGTGGTGCAGTGGTAGAGTTGCTGCCTGATAGCACCAGAGACCCAGTTTAAACCCTGACTGCGGAGTTTGTACCTTCTCCCTGTGATCGTGTGAGTTTTCTCCAAGTGCTCAGGTTTCCTCCCACACTCCTAAGATGTGCAGGTTTGTAGGTTAATTGGCTTTGGTAAAATTGTAAATGATCCCAAGGGTGTAGGATAGTCCTATTGATCACTGGTCAGCACAAACTCATTGGGCTGAAGGGCCTGTTTCTGCACTGAATCTCTAAAATTTCAAATAAAGATTCATATCAAAAAAATGCCAATGATGGTACCAACAAGGTAGCAAAGAACAACAAATTACTCCCAAAATTTCCTGTAACGTAGTAGGGCCACAGGGATAATTTAGGGAAATATCCAGTTAATATCCATTGACTTGTCTAAATGTCTTTAAACATTGTAAATGTATTCACATCTACTATTTCCTCAGGCAGCATGGTCATATACCAACCTCTGCATGAAAAACCTGCCCCTCAAGTCTCTTTTAAATCATTGTCTTCCCACCTTAAAACACTTCCCTCTAGATCTGGCCTCTTCTACCCTGGGAACAAGACCATGACCATTCATCATATTTATGCTCCTCCTGATTTTACACACCTCTATAAGGCCAGCCCTCAACCTCCGACACGGCATGGAAAAATAGTCCCAGCCTGTCCAATCTTCTCCTATACTGCAACCCAAGCTCTCCAGACCCAGTAACTTCTCATGAATCTTTTCTGCACCGTTTCCAGCTGAATGGCATACTTCCTATAGGGTGCTACAGTACGGCAGCGGTCGAGTTACTGCCTTACAACGCCAGAGACCAAGGTTCGATCCTGAATATGGACGCTGTCTGTACGGAGTTTGTATGTTCTCCCTGTGACTTTCTCTGGATGCTCCTGTTACATCTTTTACGCGGATGATAGCCAGTTGTACATGCCACTCAGGAAAGAAGATAATTATTCCCTAAAATCACTTCTGTCTTGTCTTGAGGACATTAAGTCCTGGATGGCCTTAAACTTTCTGGGACTTAACGAAAAAAAGACAGAGGTGATTTTGTTCGGCCCTAATGGCTGCCGTGAACCTCCCTCTGTTGACTTGGGTCCACTGGCAGTGTTCGTAAAGCCAACAGTTTTAAACCTGGGTTTTATGATGGACGGTGATTTTAAATTAGATAAACAAATAGGCGCAGTGGTTAAGTCCAGCTTCTTTCACCTAAGGAAGCTGGCAAAGGTGAAGCGGCAGCATTTTGAAACAGTAATCCATGCCTTTATTACATCTTGGCTGGATTACTGTAACGCACTCTACTCTGGAGTCTCACGAGCTTCGTTGGCTCGTCTCCTGTTGGTCCAAAATGCTGCCGCTCGCCTTTTAACCGGAACTCGAAAGAGGGAGCACATTACGCCAATTTTGGCCTCCCTTCACTGGCTCCCAGTGCACTTTCGAGTTCATTTTAAAATTCTTTTATTTGTTTTTAAATCATTGAATGGCCTCGCCCCGCCTTACCTCTCTGAGCTGCTCCACCTATATGTTCCTGCCCGGTGCCTCAGGTCAGCGGATCAGCTGCTCCTTGAGGTACCAAGGTCTAAGCGGAAGCTCAGAGGGGATAGAGCCTTTTCTGTTGTTGCCCCGGCACTCTGGAACACCTTGCCGCTGCAGATCAGACAGGCCCCTTCACTGTCCATCTTTAAATCCTCCCTAAAAACTCACTTTTATTCACTGGCTTTCGACACTGGCTGAGACATTGTTCCTGTTTTAGTGCTTTTAATGTCTTTTAATTTTTACTGTTTTTATAGTCCTGTCGTCTTAATGGTTTTAGTAGTTTGTAATAACTTTTTGTTGATTCCCATGTACAGCACTTTGTGGTAACTGATGTTGTCTAAAAGCGCTTTATAAATAAAGTTATTATTATTATTATTATTATTATTATTATTATTATTATTATTATTATTATTATTATTATTATTATTATCCTACATTCCAAAGATGTACAGGTTTGTAGGTTAATTGGCTTTGACAAAATTATAAATTGTCCCTAGTGTGTAGGAATAGTGTTAGTGTATGGGGTGATCGCTGGCCAGCGCGGACTCGGTGGGCTGAAGGGCCTGTTTCCAAGTTGGAAGCGGTGCAGAAAAGATTCATGAGAGTTACTGGGATGATTATTTTTTAATTAAATTGGAATATTTCCAAGTATAACAGTGATAATTTTGACAAAGTAATCACTCCCGGATCCTAAGAAGCCTATGAAGTTATGTATGTGGCAGGATGCAAAGTTAAAGTACAGACCTGCGCTGCGCTCACCTGCGCTGTGGACTAAATGCAGGTTCCCTACAAAATATGACCCAAGCTGTCTTTTGCTTCTGCAATGCAAAGGACACATACTGTGAACACCAAATCCAGCCCCTGGATTGAAAGAAGTACAAGTGACCCTGGAGTTTTGTTTGGTGTAGTTTAGTTTATTATTGTCACGTGCACAGTAAACCCTCGTAACAATGGACCTCTATATAGCAGATTAGGGTTAGAACGGACGGAGGCACACGCTGCACCCCTTCTCCCCCCCAACCCCTCCAGTGGTGGGAACGGAGAGAGCGAGCAGCGTGAAGTGCCGTGAGTACTGTGGCGATGGAAATCTGGAATCGGTGTCTTTTGGAATTGGTCCGCTACAGCGACTGTCCCAGGTTTTTGATGGAGCCATTACCATGGAAGAGAGGCACTGCAAAATGAATGTCAATATTTCACTGTGACCCCCACTAGAAGCCAATTCATTACACTGGTCTTTGATAAACAAGGCTATTAAACGCCACAGATTCTTGATTAGTACGGGTGTCAGGGGTTACGGGATAAGGTCAGGAGAATGGGGTTAAGAGGGAGAGATAGATCAGCCATGATTGAAGGGTGGAGTCAACTTGATGGGCCAAATGCCCTAATTCTGCTCCTATCTCTTATGACCTTATGGCCTTATGATTGGGGCCAGGGGATTTGCAGTTCCCCGGTGTGTGAATTCCCACATGTTTATCAATCAAAACCCCCACCCTCCATCACTGTCATGTCATAAGGAATAGAATTAGGCCATTCGGCCCATCAAGTCTATTCCGCCATTCAATCATGGCTGATCTATCTCTCCCCCCAAACCCCATTCTACTGCCTTCTCCCCATAACCTCTGACACCTGTACTAATCAAGAATCTATCTATCTTTGCCTTAAAAATATCCTCTGACGGCCTCTACAGTGGCAAATAATTCCACAGATTCACCACCCTCTGACTAAAGACATTTCTCCTCATCTCCATCCTAAAAGAACATCTTTTAATTCTGAAGAATGTCCTTTAATTCACCGAGTTTCTTCCCTCCCAGCCTGGGGTTGAACTTTAACCCCTTCACTCGGTTATAGTAAACATCGGCAATAACGGACACCATCTTTCCCCCCCGTGGTCTATTATTGCGAGGGTTTATTGTACTGTGAAAAGCTTTTGTTTGTGTACTATGCACTCATAGAAAAGACCATACATGATTACAATCAAACAGTCGACAGTGCACAGATAAAGGATGGTGGGAGGAAAGAGGTAAAAGAGCAAGTGTTGCATCCTTTGCAGTTGCATAGGAATATGTTCTATTAAGAGTCATGATTGTCAGAAGCAGAAGAGAGGAGATGGGACTTGCAAAGGGAGCAACTTCTTCAGAATGTCAAAAGGGGAAAGGTGTGGAAAATGTATCTGGTGGTGTAATGCTGTTGAAGGTGGCTTTAACTACACGGCATCCCTGATGATATCCCATTTGTCCCATCCACCCTCGCAACAACATAAATTATATCTTGTGTAGGAAGGAACTGCAGATGCTGGTTTACACCGAAGATAGACACAAAATGCTGCAGTAACTCAGCGGGACAGGCAGCACTTCTGGAGAGAAGGAATGGGTGACGTTTCGGGTCGAGACCCTTCTTCAGACTGTCCAGGGGGAGGGAGTCTAGAGATATGGAAGGGTAAGGTGTGAAAATGGCAGATCAAAGCAGACGACAATAAGGAAATGTAGAATTATTCATTGTTGGCGGAGGGGATGGTGACAAGGAGGCATACAAACAGTAAAATTAATCAGAAGGACAGTAACATTCTCCCTTTGAGAATAGGGAAGATTCAAACAAGAGGACATGACTTCAGAATTAAGGGACAGAAGTTTAGGGGTAACATGAGGGGGAACTTCTTTACTCAGAGAGTGGTAGCAGTGTGGAATGAGCTTCCAGTGGAAGTGGTGGAGGCAGGTTTGTTGGTATCATTTAAAAATAAATTGGATAGGCATATGGATGAGAAGGGAATGGAGGGTTATGGTATGAGTGCAGGCAGGTGGGACTAAGGGTAAAAAAGTTGTGTCGGCACGGACTTGTAGGGCCGAGATGGCCTGTTTCCATGCTGTAATTGTTATATGTTATATGTTATATGTTAGTAAAACTAGTCGGAAAATCTAGTTGGGTGGTAATGGACGGAGAGAGAGGGAAAGCAAGGGTTACTTGAAGTTAGAGAAATCAGTGTCATACCGCTGGGTTATATGCTGCCCAAGCAAAATATGAGGTGCTGTTCCTCCAATTTGCATTGGGCCTCATATTGGCAGTGGAGGAGGTCCAGGACAGAAAGGTCAGTGTGGGAATGGGAGGGGGAGTTACGTGATTTCCCGGTTGCTAAACACTTTAACCCCCCCTTCCCATTCCCATTAAAAATAGATATTGTTCTCTCACTTTCCCGGTCCTTAACCTGTAGCTAATATGCTCATGTGCGATTAGGGCGAGCATCAAAGATGTGTTTTGTAGGATTAAAGTCCTCTCTTTCCGCTGACTCCCAGATTGATGAAGCTCTCCTCAGTCCCGACTGGTACTTTGACAATCACCCCTAGTTGGACGGGTGCTGAATAAATTAGATAGTAGCAGCAGGGGGCTGCATTTTGTGGGGGATATTTGGATCCATCAGTAAAATTCCAGAAGGATTCATATTGAAACATGCAGCCAGGTGGTGCAGTTAACCCTGCCGATCGGACAGACATCTCGGATTAGATCGTTTACGGGTGTCCATTTGCGTTCTGTAACTGCCTTTAAGGGATAGTCCCACTTTCATGACCTAATTCACAACCTTTTTTACTCGTGGACATTTTACATCATGTTGAAAAAAAGCCCCTACCTCCTTGATGCCATGAGTACCTACGACTAGCATCACGACTTGCTACGACCTACCAACGACCTCCTACGGCCTACCTACGATCTCCTACGACCTCATGACGACCATGCTGCGAGTTTGAGTCAAGGGCAAACTCGGCAGAGGTCGTGAATTAGAAACATAGAAACATAGAAAATAGGTGCAGGAGTAGGCCATTCGGCCCTTCGAGCCTGCACCGCCATTCAATATGATCATGGCTGATCATCCAACTCAGTATCCTGTACCTGCCTTCTATCCGTACCCCCTGATCCCTTTAGCCACAAGGGCCACATCTAACTCCCTCTTAAATATAGCCAATGAACTGGCCTCAACTACCTTCTGTGGCAGAGAATTCCAGAGATTCACCACTCTATGTGTGAAAAATGTTTTCCTCATCTTGGTCCTAAAAGATTTCCCCCTTATCCTTAAACTGTGACCCCTTGTTCTGGACTTCCCCAACATCGGGAACAATCTTCCTGCATCTAGCCTGTCCAACCTCTTAAGAATTTTGTAAGTTTTTATAAGATCCCCCCTCAGTCTTCTAAATTCTAGCGAGTACAAGCCGAGTCTATCCAGTCTTTCTTCATATGAAAGTCCTGGCATCCCAGGAATCAGTCTGGTGAACCTCTCTGTACTCCCTCTATGGCAAGAATGTCTTTCCTCAGATTAGGAGACCAAAACTGTGCGCAATACTCCAGGTGTGGTCTCACAAAGACCCTGTACAACTGCAGTAGAACCTCCCTGCTCCTATACTCAAATTCTTTTGCTATGAATGCTAACATACCATTCGCTTTCTTCACTGCCTGCTGCACCTGCATGCCTACTTTCAATGACTGGTGTACCATGACACCCAGGTCTCGTTGCATCTCCCCTTTTCCTAATCGGCCACCATTCAGATAATAACCATTCAGATAATAATTAGGTGGTGAAAGTGGGACATGCACTTTAGATGTTGACTAGTTGGCCGTCGCGCACGGAGAATTCATCGTCACGTGGAGGATGGAATGTGTTACACAGGGTGACCTTTTCCACCAAAGGCTGGATGTCTCTCGGGTTTATGTGTCTGGAAATCAGCTTTAGAACTGATGCAACGCCATGATAAGCGGACAGCTGTGAAGGCTGCATCTCTCCTCTGAGAAGTCGAGTGGTGCTCATTGTTCCTAAAGTCTGAAAGCCAAGCAGAACTGAGGCACAATCAACACTGGATGTTGCTAGCATAACAAGTGAGGAGCTGGATGTCTGACCTCACTTCATATCCGCTTTGTTAAGCCTTTCATGACATATCAGTAAATCAATAAATGATTGCCTTGCTAGCTACGGCCAAGATTGAACCAACATTTTTTTTTTAAAAAGCAGCTTACTTACGCCTGCTGTTGACGGCAGTGTGTTTTGTTCAACTCACTCAGAGATCAAGATTACAGTGAAGATCTGTGGCACGGTGGCGCAGCGGTCGAGTTGCAACTTCACAGCCCCAGAGACCCGGGTTCGATCCTGACTACAGGTGCTGTCTGTACGGAGTTTGTAGGTTCTCCACATGACCATGTGGGTTTTCTCCGGGTGCTCCGGTTTCCTCCCACATTCCAAAGGCGTACAGGTTTGTAGGCTGATTTGGCTTTGCTAAAAATGGCAAATTGTCCCTAGTGTGTAGGATAGTGCAAGTTTTCGGGTGATCGCTGGTCGGCGTGGACTCGGTGGGACGAAGGGCCTGTTTCCACACTGTATCTCTAAACTGAACTAAACCAAACTAAATCCATCCTGGCTTCCAACATTAACACTGTAAAGTGCTTGAGGAGATGTTTTCAAATCTACCCTTCACACACGCAAAGAACTGGCATGTCTCACTAATGGTTTCAAGAGGGAACATCTGCAATGCCTTTTTTGACATCTGAATTGATGTCTATGAAGTAAAATTAACTTTTGTTTAGGGTATTGTGACTTTTAAAGTATCTATTTAAACAATAATTGCGTTCATTTTTCCTTGGTCTGGTTAGTGTCCCCACACATTTACATTATGCTCTGTGCTAACTTGTGTCTCATTTCTCCCGGCTGGATTGAATTTGACATCATTATGGGGAACGGCTGGAATGAACGCAGGCAGGGCTGGAAACAATTGGCAGGTCAGGCAGTACCTACGGAAAACGGAACAGAGTTAACGTTTCAGATTGAAGACCCTCCGACAGAACGATAAATCAGGGAAAACAAATCAGTTTTACGATGTGGAGAAAGATACAGAAGAATGCGTGGAATCAAGATATAATTGAAAGGGTGAGGCCAGGATTAACATGCTGGTCATGAAAGTAGAGTCATCGGGGGTGGGGGGGAGAGAGGGAGAGAGACAGGAACAAAGAAAAACTTAAGCTGAGCAGTTAGAGAGGTAGGAAGAGAGGAGAGAGGGAGGGAGAGAGAGGGTGGTAGGGAGAGAGAGGGTGGTAGAGAGAGAGAGAGAGAGAGAGAGAGCTAGAGAGAGAGAGAGAGAGGGGAGAGAGAGAGAGAGAGAGCTAGAGAGAGAGGGAGAGAGAGAGAGGGAGAGAGAGAGAGAGAGAGAGAGAGAGAGAGCTAGAGAGAGAGAGAGAGAGAGAGAGAGAGAGAGGGATAGAGAGGAGAGAGAGAGGGGGAGAGGTACATAGAACAAGTGGGAGAGAGAGTGGGGAGAGGGTGAGGGAGGGAGACGGAATAAGAGAGGGAATGTGTGAGAGAGAAAGGGAGAGGGTTAGAATAAGAGAGGGAATGTGTGAGAGGGAGAGGGTGAGAGGGAGAGAAGGAGTAAGAGAGAGTGAGAGAGTGCATGAGAGAGAAAGTGAGAGAGGTGGAGAGAGAGAGAGGGAAATAAAAAGATAGAAAGCACTTACAAAGAAGTGAAAAATATGCAGACTCCAGAACCAGGTTCTGGAACAGCTTCTTCCCAAAGAGTATCAGAATATTGAACACTACAAACTCAGACTAAATTCTGAATGATGAACCACTTTGGTTGCACTAGGGACTTCAGGCTTTGTTTAGTTTTTTTGGAGATTGTTGTTTTTTATTTATTGAGCTTCTTTTTATGTCTGTTTATTACATTAACTATTGTGCAAGTGAGAATTTCAGTGCTCCATTTCAGTGCATTGGACTCATGACTCATATATACTGGTATCACAGCTTCACCTAGAACAATTGATTGGAACCTAGATGTTAGGAAGGGTAGCAGTAAAAGGACAGATGTTGCATCTCTTGCAGTTGAATGGGTAGGAGTCCTGAGGAGGGCAAAGGGTGAACGAGGGCGGTGCAGAGGGAACAGTCCTTTGGGAATGCTGCAAAGTATAACCATATAACCATATAACCATATAACCATATAATAATTACAGCACGGAAACAGGCCATCTCGACCCTTCTAGTCCGTGCCGAACACATAATCTCCCCTAGTCCCATATACCTGCGCTCAGACCATAACCCCCCCAGTCCCTTCCCATCCATATAACTATCCAATTTATTTTTAAATGATAAAAACGAACCTGCCTCCACCACCTTCACTGGAAGCTCATTCCACACAGCTACCACTCTCTGAGTAAAGAAGTTCCCCCTCATGTTACCCCTAAACTTCAGTCCCTTAATTCTCATGTCATGTCCCCTTGTTTGAATCTTCCCTACTCTCAGTGGGAAAAGCTTTTCCACGTCAACTCTGTTTATCCCTCTCATCATTTTAAAGACCTCTATCAAGTCCCCCCTTAACCTTCTGCGCTCCAAAGAATAAAGCCCTAACTTGTTCAACCTTTCTCTGTAACTTAGTTGCTGAAACCCAGGCAACATTCTAGTAAATCTGACGATAGCCGAGGGGAAAATATGTCTGGAGTTGGAACCTAATTGAAGACGTTAGAACTAAGATACTGCGTAAATATTGAGCGAATGTTTCCCTTTGGAGAACAAAGGGGTCTCCTCTGAGGGGGACCTCATTGAAACGTACAGAATAGTGAAAGGCTTGGATAGAGTGGATGTGGAGAGGATGTTTCCACTAGTGGGAGAGTCCAGGACCAGAGGTCATAGCCTCAGAATTAAAGGACGTTCTTTTAGGAAGGAGATGAGGAGAATTGTCTTTAGTCAGAGGGTGGTGAATCTGTGGAATTCTTACCACAGAAGGCTGTGGAGGCAAAGTCAGTGGATATTTTTAAGGCAGAGATAGATAGATTCTTGATTAGTACGGGTGTCAGAGGTTATGCGGAGAAGGCTGGAGAATGGGGTTGGGAAGGAGAGATAGATCAGCCATGATTGAATAGTGAAATAGATTCGATGGGCCGAAAGGCCTAATTCTTCTCCTATCACTTATGATTTTATGATCTTTGTGCGTGATTCTAGAGCAAGGCGGCGTGTAAACAAAGTGTAGGAACAGGATCTTCTGCCCACCATGTCTGCACTGGCCATGATGCAAATCCAAACTAATCCCATCTGCCTCCCGGAGGTCCACTTCCATCCATTTACCCCCATTCATTTGTCTGAATGCTTCTTAAACATTGCTATCGTATCTGCTTCCTCCACCTCCCCTGGCAGTGCCTCCCAGGCACTAACCACCCTGTGGGAAAAACATGCCTCATACATTCCCAATAAACGTCCCCCCTCTCACCTTCAACTGTGCCCTCTGATATTTGCCAGTTCCATTGTGGGGGGTAAAGATTGCGACCATCCACTCTACCCTTGTCTTTCCTGTATTTTCATCGGGTTGGCCCCTCAGCCTCTGACACTCGAGTGAAAACAGTCCAAGCCTGTCCCACCTCTCCCTACAATCAGTACGCTGCAATCCAAGCAACACCCCCAAAGCACCCTCTCCATCCTCAACCTCTTTGATGACATGTGGCGACTAGTGCTACGCGCAATTTTCCCGATACGGCTCAAACAAAGTTCTATTAGCTGCAACGTGACTTGATGACTTGCTATCACTCAGTGTTCCAACCCATGAAGGCAAACACGCTTTGTGCCGCTCTTTGCAGCATATGAAGCTGTATTACAACTTTCATGGAGTAACGGATTTACACTCCAAGATTCCCCTTTACATCAATGCTCCTAATGCCCCTGTCCCACTTAGGAAACCTGAACGGAAATCTCTGGAGACGTTGTGCCCCACCCAAGGTTTCCATGCGGTTCCCGGAGGTTTTTGTCAGTCTCCCTACCTGCTTCCACTACCTGCAACCTCCGGCAACCACCTGCAACCTCCGGGAACCGCAAGGAAACCTTGGGTGGGGCGCAAAGTCTCCGCAGGTTTGCGTTCAGGTTTCCTAAGTGGGACAGGGGCATTAGGGTCCTGCTGTTTGCTGCATACTTTCCCCTTCCATTTGACCTTCCAAAATGCACCATTTAGAATAGACATTACCCATTTGAGGCAGTACTGATGAACTGGGCGGCACAGTGGTGCAGCGGTAGAGTTACTGCCTTATACGGCTTACAGTACTTACGATCCCGACTATACGTTCTCCCCATGACCACGTGGGTTTTCTCCGAGATCTTCGGTTTCCTCCCACACTCCAAAGACGTGCAGGTTTGTAGGCTTGGTATAAATGTAAATTGCCCCTCGCGTGTGTAGGATAGCGTTAATGTGCGGCGATCACTGGTCGGCGCAGACTCAGCTGTTCCCCGCTGTATCTCTAAACTAAACTGAACTAAACTAAATTATTTTATTACTGGATCATAAATCTTTACAGTTGAATCGTGAATTCCATGTACGAAGGGCAGATTTAGCCTGGAGGAGTATCAAGTTGTCCTGAGAATGACCAGGAGAATGGGTGCCAAACACGTTGAAAGGGTAACCAACCAACTCACCATCTTTGGCCTTTATCACGTAAGGTAATGAAAGGGGTTTATGTGTGACAGGAAGTGACAGTGTTTATCAATAGAAGGCGGAAATAGAGCCACAATAAGGAAAAGCTATAGGCTGAATGCATACAATAATTACCAGTAATAAAGATATATTAATGGTAGCGATTAAAATCATTCTCATTGGAGAGATGTGCTTGCGATGTGTAGCTAAATATTCCGGGGTAGTTGACATTTCAGAAGGATAAGCTGTGGGGCTCTGTTAGTCAAAGATGAGATCAGTCCTGAGGAATAATCTTGGCTCAGAAGGTCAAGATATGGAATTGGTTTGGGTGGAGTTGGCAAAGAGCAAGGGAGAAATTTATTATACTTCTAAATAAAAGGGTGGAACTGAGCATTAATCAAGAGATAGTAACAGCATTGCAAGAGATTCTGCCATGATCATGAGGGACTTTAATCTTCATATGTTGGATAAATTAAATCGGCAAATGTAACCTGGAGAATAAGCTCACAGAATGTATTCACGGCACTCTTAGAACAGTACGATGTGGAACCAACTATTGGATGGGTTAGACAAAAAGTAACTCAGACAAAGTAACTCAGCGGGTCAGGCAGCATCTCTGACAACTCAAAGATGGACACAAAATGCTGGAGTTACTCAGCGGGACAGGACAGGCAGCATCTCCCAGTTCTCCCACCAGTCTTACTTTCTCCGACTACATTTTATCTCTGTACCACCCACTCCCCTGACATCAGTCTGAAGACGGGTCTCGACCCAAAAAGTCACCCATTCCTTCCCTCCAGAGATGCTGCCTGTCCCGCTGAGTTACTCCAGCATTTTGTGTCTATCATCAATTTAAACTGGCATCTGCAATTCTTTCCTACACATTTTCTCTGATATCTCATTCAGATTGAGAGACATGGGAGAGGGAAACGAGAGATATAGAAGGTACATAGAAGGTATAGAAGGAACAAATGAATAAAAGATATGCAAAAAGCAACGGTGGTCAATGAGGGGTGGAGCACACAATGCCTGACAGTGCCAAAGACCCAGGTTCGATCCTAACAGTGGAAGCTGTCAGTACAGAGGTTGTATTTTCAGTGTGACTGAACATACAAACTATGGTTTCCCGCCACATTCCACTGGTGTCGGGTTTGTAGGTTACTTGGCTTTTGTCAATTGTAAATTTCCCTGGTGTGTAGGATAGTGCTAGTGAGTGGGGTGATCGCTGATCAGCGCAGACTCGGTGGGCCGAAGGGCCTGTTTCCACGCTGTATCTCTAAAGTCTAAAGTACCGTCTAAAGAATGTATTAAAGGTTTTGTGTTGCTATTGTTTTGTATATACTTTTAAAATTACAAATTAAATTTATTTTTGAAATTATGAAAAGTTCAAAGCAGATTCAATTGATTAATTGCCGGGATGAAAAGACTATCTTATGAGGAAAAGAGCAATGTTGTGAATTTCTGGAACAAATACTGAACATGCCATGCCAGTGCTTGCATAACAGAGTGAAACTTACACCACTTAAACGGCAGTCTGGCCTTTCAGCGCATTTAATGTTTATCACAAAACACAATTAATACACTGATCCGGGGTTAGCTGGAATTCTCCGAATTCTCTGTAGGTTCAAATGAGCTGAAGGATTTTTTTTTGGTACTCATCATTTTCCACAACTATCCTGAGGGCAGATTTATTTTCTTTGGGGATCAATAGGGGCTTTAAAACACAGAGAACGGCAAAGCCCTGGAGAGTGGTGCAGAACAGAGTGGACCAAGGGGTACGTCCATTGGTACATGGAGACAGGGTGACGAAGAAGGCATTTGGGACATTTGCCTTCATCAGTACAAGAGCTGGGGCATCGTGATACATTTAGGGAGGATGGGTTAGGGTTATTTTGTTATTATTATTTATAAAAAACAAAATGGAGGGAAATGTAATGCCATACGTCAGATGTGCTGTAATTTTTTTCCCCCTCCAATAAAAATAAATTAAATATTGAAATTAATTAATTAATTAATTAATTAATTCAATACAACTATACAAGTCGCTGATGATTCCACACGGAGTATTTTTTGCCGTTTGTGTCACCTAGCTATAAGAAAGATGTCATTAAGCTGAAAAATACATAACACAAATACATGCAGATGATACAAAAGTGGGTGGTTTTGCAGATGGTGAAGATGGAGGTAAAGAAATTGCAGCAGGATCTGGATCGATTGGCCAGGTGGGCTGAGGAATGGTTGATGGAGTTTAATGCAGAGAAATGTGAGGTGTTGCATTTTGGGAAGTCTAACATGGGCAGGACCTACACAGTGGATGACAGGGCTCTGGGGAGTGTTGTAGAGCAGAGGGATATAGGAGTGCAGGTGCATGGTTCCTTGAAAGTGGAGTCGCAGGATGATGGGGTAACCAAAAAGGAGTTTGACACATTGGCCTTCATCAGTCAGAGTATTGAGTATACAAAAATGCTGGAGAAACTCAGCAGGTGCAGCAGCATCTATGTTGCGAAGGAGATAGGCAACGGGCCGAAACCCTTCTTCAGACAACCTCCTCTCACACTTTGTCTACTCCACTGCGAAATCTCCTCAAGGTATGCCAACTTTGAAGAAGTTCTCCTCCTCCCTCCGGAGACAGTTTCACAACCTCTTCTCTCCTTCGCTCCATAGATGCTGCTGCACCCGCTGAGTTTCTCCAGCACTTTTCTGTACCTTCGATTTTCCAGCATCTGCAGTTCCTTCTTAAACACAGAGTATTGAGTATAGTAGTCAGGAGGTCATGTTGCTGTAGCATAAAGCGTAGGTGAGGCCACATTGGGAGTATTGTGTTCATTTCTGGGCACCATGTTAAAGAAAATAAGTTGTCAAGCTGGAAAGTGTTCAGAGAAGATTTACGAGGATGTTGCCAGGGCTAGAAGGTCTGAGCTACAGGGAGAGGTTGAGCAGGCTGGGTCCCTATTCCATGGAACGCAGGAGGATGAGGGGGTGATCTTATTGAGTGTGTAAAATAATGAGAGGAATAGATCAGGTAGATGCACAGAGTCTCTTGCCCAGAGTAGGTGAATTAAGGAGCAGAGGACATAGGTTTAAGGTGAAAGGGAAAAGATTTAATAGGAAACGGAGGGGTAATTATTTC
The DNA here is from genome assembly GCF_028641065.1 of Leucoraja erinaceus. Classification (NCBI taxonomy): domain Eukaryota; kingdom Metazoa; phylum Chordata; class Chondrichthyes; order Rajiformes; family Rajidae; genus Leucoraja; species Leucoraja erinaceus. The sequence goes on along the minus strand of NC_073378.1, from coordinate 119,245,890 downwards.
ACACAAAGGGTGGTGGGTTTATGGAACAAGCTGCCAGAAGAGGTAGTTGAGGCTGGGACTATCCCAACATTTAAGAAACAGTTAGACCGGTAGATGGATAGAACAGGTTTGGAGGGATATGGACCAAACGGCAGGCAGGTGGGATTAATGTAGCTGGGACATGATGGCCGGTGTAGGCAAGTTGGGCTGAAGGGCCTATTTCCGTTCTGTATCACTCCATGACTCTAAATGGGTGCAGAAAACATTTGTGAGGATGGATAGGCTGGGGCTTTTTTCCCTGAAGTGCAGGAGACTGAGGAGCGACCTTAGAGAGGTATATAACATAATGGGGGACATAGATAATGTTGTAGGGGAAAGAATAGTGAGGGCTAATAACTAGTAAATAAGGATGTGCATTGTGCTAATGTAATGACAGGGACCGTCAGAGAAAGCCACAGCATAGAGACATGAATGCAGCAGTGATGACACCCAAGTTTCAGGAACGTAATTGATTATGTTGCAGCGTGCAGCCATCGTTGTAACAGAACATTGGGTCGAGTGCTAATGAAATTAGACTTGTGGATGCGCATTTTGTTTTCTGTTTGAACTCCATTCTGTAAGCAAGACCACATTTTACTGTTAGTCAAGTTTCTGTGCAATCTTATCATCTGAGAATATAAAAACTGTGCCAAAGTCACCCTTGGCAGATCAGCTTTGACTGGTCACCTGGTGCGCAGCAGTTTAAATAAATCACTTGTTACTTCAAACACTAACTACACGTGGCCTTTCCATTTTGCTCCTACGGATAAGGTCAATGGTCTTCTCCCCAGAGTAAAGAAACCTTAAACTAAAGGGCACCGATTTAAGGTGAGAGGAAAACGACTTAAAGGAGACCGGAGAGGCCAGTTTTTCACACAAAAGGTGGTGGATAAGTAGGACGTTTCCACGCTGTATCACTTCATGACTCTAAGACCTGGATGTGATTTTGACCCAGGACTCCACTGATGTTAGTCCTGTTGGTGACTTTCAAAAGCATAAGGGTTGCAATGTCCACAGAGGCTCAGGAGTTCACGCTGACACACATTGGTGTTGTTTGAGATCACAGCGATGGAATCCGTCAGAGAATGAGATCCAGCCCACATTCCCAAGTCCTCAGAGTGTATCTTTGATTTAAACTCCATGTAGGAATATCAAAACTCGAGTAAATTTGCTAGACTCCTTAATAAACAATATAACGTTTAATACTGAATAAAGTGGTAGAAATTTGAAAACTCAATGAGATTAACCAGGATTCGACAATTTGTGTGATCTGGTTGAACTGTCGTGAATCATTAAGTGTAAGTAACCCAAGCATGAAGTGTAATTTCTAATGTTTTGCAGCCAAAAATTACATTTCCCTGATTATCTGCTGATGATGCAGGAACTAATGCTGACTTTTCAGCATTTAATTGATTATATTAATTCCTTTGCAGCGGCATAGAGTACAAGGTGATTTACATACATGCACTTAGGTTTAAGGCATATAAGCCCTCACATAAACATGATCAATACTTATAAAATGATGCTTTCCTATATGTAACGTTTAAGACTTTTGAATACACGAAGCATTTGATAATCTAATATAAATATATGTAATTGACACTCGATAACAGTCTACAATCAGGATTAATATACAAAGCTAACTAAGGGGCGGCACGGTGGTGCAGTGTTAGAGTTGCTGCCTTACAGCGGCAGTGACCCGGGTTCGATCCTGACTACTGGTGCTGTCTGTACGGAGTTTGTGCGTTCTCCCTGTGACCACGTGGGTTTTCTTCGGGAGCTCCGGTTTCCTCCCACACTCCAAAGACATACAGGATTGTAGGTTAATTGGCTTCAGCTAAGAATTGTAAATTGTCCCTAGTATGTGTAGGATAGTGCTAGTGTAGGGGGATCGCTGGTCGGCACGGAATCGCTGGCCAAAGGGCCTGTTTCCATGCTGTATCTCTACATGTTGCTTTAATGTATATAGTTTAGATTTTGCTATTAATCAGTGGACTTTTATTTCCAAATGTGAACCAGCTGCTTGATTGACATCACCAGCACCTGATCAAGATTACATAGATAGAGATAAATGAAGATGGGTGGGAGAGGTTGCTGATCTCGTCACATAAATAAATATAACAAATATTTATTACTTTACAGGTTAAGAGCTACAGGTTTACACTTGTAAACAGAATGAAGAATGTATCAATTCACGAAAAATTTCTAAGCACCAAGGAAGATGTGCAGGGAGAAATTGTACAATAATTCTTGATTTCAGGGCTGTCGTTGCTTCAGATTGTAGCCTCTGCCATCTCTGATGTCTCCTTTGAATTGATTTACTTTTTAAAAATCAAAACAGTTTGTACTTTTAATCGGATTTTTGAAGTGATTTTGTTCAATGGCTTATATGAGTCATTCCAGCCTTTAGACATCCAGCGCAGAAATAGGCCCTTTGGCCCACCAAGTCAATGCCGACCAGCGATCACTGCCACTACCACTATCCTACACACTAGGGACAACTTACAAATTTACTGAAACCAATTCACCTAGAAAACCTGTATGTCTTTGGAGCGTGAGGGGAAACTGGAGCACCCGGAGAAAACTCGGAGAAAACTCATGCGGAGAATGTACAAACTCCATACAGTCAACACCCGTGGTCAGGATCGAACCCAGCTCTCTGCCGTTGTAAGGCAGCGACTCTACCACTGCACCACTGTGCCGCCCCCATTGATGGACAAAACAAACCTTCCTGCTGACGGACTTGCATGAAACTATCCATTCCTGCTCTCACATCACCCATGCGTTTGTGTATGCGGTTGTCCACTGCATCTTTGCAAAAGTTGCGACGTTTGCCTGAAAGATGGGAGGACAAATTCACTGGGCTTCTTCACAAACAACTCTAACTAATAAGTACATTTATAAATATTACTAAAAGATGAAATAATCTACTCTCCAATAATGACTCCAGCTACACTTCAAGCTGCCTTGGAAAAGCAACCAACATAATCAAAGATGTGTCCCATCCTGGTCATACCTTCCTATTTTCTATGTTTCTATGAGAGTTAGATAGTGCTCTAGGGGCTAGTGGAGTCAAGGGGGGAAGGCAGGCACGGGTTATTGATAGGGGATGATCAGCCATGATCACAATGAATGGCGGTGCTGGCTCGAAGGGCCGAATGGCCTCCTCCTGCACCTATTTTCTATGTTTCTTTGTATTGTATTGTATTGTATTCAAATGTATTGTCATTGTCTCAATTTGAGACAACGAAATGAATTTCCCTTACAGGCAGTATCATAATTTTTTTTTTAAATAAATAAATAATAAAACATATTAAAAATAAAATTGAAATTGAATTAAAAAAAAGCACAAATACAGAAAGTCCACGACACAACATAACATAAATGGCACCAAGGTGAGGATGGCACCATAGTCCAGCCAGCCTCCCCTCCGTGTTCATCCGTGGTCTGCTCCTAGACTGGCTGAAGAAACAGAAGCCTGAATGCCCACGACAAGACGCAGGAACAACTTCTTCCCCTCTGTCATCAGGCTTCTGAATGATCCTTCCATACGTTGGGATACTGTTCCACTCACCTCTACCCTATTGTGGACATTGGGACTTTGTCTCTGGAATAGCTGCACTGCAATGCTGAGAACTATATTCTGCACTCTGTATCTTTTTCTTTGCTCTACCTATTCTACTTGAGTTTGGCTTGATTTCATTTATGTGTAGTATTATCTGATTTGGTTGATAATATGCAAAATCAAAGTTTTTCATGATTCCTTGGTACACGTGACAACAATAAAGATAAACCTAAATAATCCGACCAACAAAATCTTTGCAATGAATATGTATTTATTTTTAATAGCTGTAAGTAACTATTTCCATCAACAAATGCTATGAGACTTTTCCCTTGTAAAAGTAAATATTCACTAAACCAGTGTACCTATGTGCTAGTTATAGGTTGAAAAGCCTAATTTGTTGCTGAAGGTTATAATGGGACAGAATTAATGGCAGTAGGCAGATTGCTCAAATATCTAATGATCAAATGATCAACAAAGGAAATAAACCATTTTAGTGAAAGCTCAGTCTGAAGAAGGGTCTCGACCCGAAACATCATCCATTCCTTCCATCCAGAGATGCTGCCTGTCCCGCTGAGTTACTCCAGCATTTTGTGCCCATCTTTAGTGCATAGGAGATGTGTTCATTTGCAGTTGCTACCACAAAAATGGAAAGCCATAGACAAAACAGTGAGCAATGGGTATATTTAATTATATATCTTACTTCAGTCTCAACGACTATGTGTGGCCATTAGATGATGAAATAACTTTCCTACTCTCCTGCTGAGTTTACCTGGCATTCCCGATCTGAGCATCGTCCAAACCGGTCTGAAGTGGGTCTAAGCTGAGTCACCTTATCTGACGTTCAGATATCAGTGTCCTTAAGCATGATGGCCATAGGATCCCGAGGAGCTCCTCTGACCTTTGACAGGTCTTGCGGAGTCTCCTCGTGCCCTCCTCAATCAGGCTTACATGGGCTTAGAAGGTGACAAGGTGACCATTGATCAGACCCATTGACATGACACCAGCTTGAGCTAAGCTTAGCCTCATAAGCATTTGTAAATGAGGCGACCATCTTGGTCCACATATTGCACACTTTGTTGCCAAGTTTAGGATTTATTGCAGTGGTGGTGAGGAGTGACATCCATTGTTGCACCTCAGCGTAGCAACAGGTAGTACCACTTGCTCACTGCTTCAGGGACCCCAGTTCGATTCTGGCTTTGGGCGCTGGTCTATATGGAGCTTGCACTTGTCCCAAAGTGCCAACAATGTACTGGTGGGTCAATTGACCCTTAGTATGTGTAAGTGGTGAAGCAGGGGTCGGCAAACGTTTCTGCCGAGTGGCCAGGACATATGCCTGTGAACGGATGGCGGGCCACATCTATCACGTGTACACATGGATCCCGCCCCGGTTGGCAGGCATCAAATCATGTGTTCACACAGATCCCGTCCCATTGAGGATGCCACCCGGAGCACTGAGCTCAAATATCATACTCACTCGTCCCCGGCCGACTGACAACCTCGATCCCGACAGTGAAGCCACGACACATAAGGTGTTTGGCCGTGCCGACGGCTTTGCGCAGGATGCCGTAGATGCCTAATCACCTTCCAGGTACCGGAGGTAGAAAAAAATGCTGGAGAAACTCACTCCAGCAGTTTTTTCTACCATCGATATTTCCAGCATCTGCAGTTCTTTCTTAAATGTTCCAGGTACCGGAGATGGCGGAAGTCTGCGGGCCGGATGGTTGAGGAAAAAAAATATGCCTGCGGGCCGGATTATTTCGGGTTACGGGCCGGATTTGGCCCGGGGGCCGTAGGTTCCCAACCTCTGTGGTAAAGGAATCAAAAGTGAAAGTTGATGGGTGGGTGGGTGGTAGAGAATAACCTGCACACCCACATAGGGTATTAAGAGGAGGTAGAATGAGAGTGATGGGATTGTTTTGTTGGGAGCTAGCACAGAATTGATGGGCTGAACCATCTTCTTCTATGTGGTAATTTGTATGAAGGTTATGCACTCTGCCTGGGTTGCCTTTAATTCAGACCTGGTGGAGTTTTGAAAACTTAATCCTCACATGTCCACCACACCACTCTTAGTAAGGCAGAAAGAAATATATTGTTTATTTAACCTTTTCTCGTTAGCTTTAATTGAAGTGTTACGAATAACAGTTAGGGGTTGCTCTATAAATCCTCCTCCTTGATGAAATCTTGATCAGCTCTTTGGAATGGCTGTGAATATGCAGCTACCATATAAAGCTTAGCCTGGTTTAGTTTAGAGATACAACACGCAGACAGGCCCTTCGACCCACCGAGTCCATGCCGACCAGCGACCCCCACACATTAATACCACTTTACACACACTGGAGACAATTTAACATTGATACAATTATACTAAGCCAATTAACCTACAAACCTGTACGTCTTTGGAGTGTGGGAGGAAACCGAAGATCTCGGAGACAACCCAGGCAGGTCACAGAGAGAACGTACAAACTCCATAAAGACAAGCACCCGTAGTCTGGATAGAACCCGGGTCTCTGGCGCAGTCATGCAGTAACTCTACCACTGCGCCACCATGCTAAAGTGGAGTTCTTCTATCATTTCATCTAATTCCATGCCAGCAACATCTTTAACTTTGATTTTGTGAACAAATTACTGGTGACATTTAAATCCAGCACCGTGAGATTACTGGCTAATATTTATTCCAATTTCAGATGTACCCATGACTATCGAAAGACACAAAAAGCCGGAGTAACTCAGCAGACAGCATCTCTGGAGAGAAGGAATGGGTGACGTTTCGGGTTCTTTAGACTGGGAAACGGAAATGAGAGATATAGACGGTGATGTAGAGAGATAAAGAACAATGAATTAAAGATATGCAAAAAAGTAACAATGGTAAAGGAAAGACCAACCTGATCTCCCAGTGGCTCAGCACTTCAACTCCCCCTCCCATTCCAAATCAGACCTTTCTGCCCTGGGCCTCCTCCATGGCCAGAGTGAGGCCCACCGTAAATTGGAGAAGATGCACCTCATATTTTGCTTGGGCAGTCTGCACCCCAGCAGTATGAACATTGACTTCTCTAATTTCAGGTAGTCCCTGGCTTTCTCCTCCCCTTCCCAGCTCTCCCTCAGCCCACTGTCTCCACCTCTTACTTTCTCCTTCCCGCCCCCCTCCAGCCTCACATCAGTCTGAAGAAGGGTCTCGACCCGAAATGTTGCATATTTCCTTCTCTCCATAGATGCTGCCTCACCCGCTGAGTTTCTCCAGCATTTTGTCTACCTTCAATTTTCCAGCATCTGCAGTTCCTTCTTAAACAGGCCATTGTAAGCTATTTGTCAGATGAAAATTAGATGCTGGTGCGAGTTGGGTGGGGGAGGGATAGAGAGAGAGGTAATGCCGGGGCTACATGAAGTGAGAGAAATCAATATTCATACCACTGGGCTGTAAGCTGCCCAAGTGAAATATGAGATGCTGTTCCTCCAATTTGCGTTTAGCCTCACTCTGACAATGGAGGAGACGAAGGACAGAAAGGCCTGTGTAGGAATGGAAAGGAGAATTCAAGTGTCCAGCAACCGGGAGATCAGGTTGGTTCACGCGGGCTGAGGGAATGTGTTCCATGAAACGATCGCCAAGTCTGCGTTTGGTCTCACTGATATATACGAGTCCAAATCTTGAACAACGGATACAGTAGATAAGGTTGGAGGAGGTGCAGGTGAACCTCTGCCTAACCTGAAAGGACTGTCGGGGTCCCTGGACAGAGTGGAGGGAGGAGGTATAGTGACAGGTGTTGCATCTTCTAAGGTTGCAGGGGAATGTACCTGTGGAGGGGGTGGTTTGTGTGGGAAGGGATGAGTTAACCAGGCTGTTGCAGAGGGAACAGTCTCTGTGGAAGGTGGAAAGGGGTGGAGATGGGAAAATGTGGCTAGTGGTGGGATCCTTTTGCAGGTGGCGGACATTTCAGAGGATTATGTGTTGTATGACTATAATCATTAACTTAATAAGCCAATTTTCTGAACCTTTTGTAGGATGGTCAATGCTAAATCCTTGCTGAACATTCTTTGTGAAACAACAAAACGTAAAGAGCTAAAACTTACACCAGAGTCTACCAAAAACTGTTTGCGAACGTCATCCATAACGAACAGTGCAGCAGATATGTTTTATAGAACAGGCTAGATTCTCTGAAAGCTCAAGTATTAGAACCCCAGACTCAACGCAAGTGGACAGCTGGTGCAACTCTGAAAGATATTTACTATGAGTGAACTGATTGGAATTTACAGAAGCATTTAATGGAATGATTTTGAGATGTTAAATGATATTAAATTAAACTAGGTACATTAAGAATGCTTTGTGGTGTGGGGAGTCTGATCTTGTGAATCATGGATCTGGAGCAATGATCTGGACCGGTCCTTGGGCTGCTAAAGAGTTTACAGTCCTGTCCAGTTACCATATTCAACACAGTGTCAAAGTGTTTTTCATTCTACCACAGTTGAACTGTGTTCTTGTCCGGTGTCAAAGTCAAAGTAGTGGCCTTTATTGTCATTCAGACCTTTCGTGTTGATAGATACATGCATTTTCCAACACGCTCGTAGTTTTGATGCAGTTCATATTGCAAAAGCCCATGGCTATTAGTTGCAGTCCATAGAATATCATCAGGAAAATCTACACTAAGAAGACAAATCTGAAGAGGGTCCAAGACATTTAGAAAAGTAAGGAACTGTAGATGCTGTTTTTTTAAAAGGACGCAAAGTGCTGGAGTAACTCAGTGTGACAGGCAGCATCCGGTGATAACATGGATAGGTGTCGTTTTGTGTTGTGACCCTTCTTCTGACTGATTGAGGAAATGGGGGAAGGGGGGGAAGAAAGCTGGGAGAACGGAGAGGCAAGATGCAAATACAGGTGGGCGGGAGAGGTAGGGGGTTGATAAGCAAATGGTTGGACAAAGGCCAAAGAATAAAACAAGATGTGAGACCGTAGGAGGAATGTGGGAGGAGGAGGAGGGGGAGGGGGAGAGGGAGAGGATAATTAGGTACAAGTCCTGTTGGGGCACAGGGGAGGGGACGGCAAAGTGGAGAAAGGGGAGGGGAAAAAAGGGTAGTCGGGATTACATAGAGAATTCAATGTTCATACTGTTAATTGTAAGCTGCCCAGGGGGAGTATGAGGTTTCTATAACTTGATCGCCTGGTTCAGTCCACGCAATGCAAACAGTGTAATATATATTAGTTGCAATATCTCAACAATGATACTTAATGTTTACCTATTTAGTGCATTATTTTAATATTGTGTGAGACAACAGTGTAACATCCGAGAGAAAGAGCTTGATTATAATGACAGATGCAAAAAATAAATTTTTAGCACAGTGGCGCAGCGGTATATTGATGCCTTAAGGGCCTGCCTACCAGCATACGTCTAGCGCAACCAATCGGAAGCGGAGTTTCGCCATTTTGCGCTAAGTTCGCTAAGTTCCCGCTTGTACGCGGTAGTAGCGCCGCAGAATTGTGACGTACTTTACGTCAAACTCACCCCTGGGCCGGGACCTCCCTGGGACGTCGCACGGCGTCAGGCGATGACATCATCGTGCAACAGCGCGTCAGGCGGTGACGTCATCGCGCAACGCCACGAGCTAGGCGTACGCCGTCAAGACGCTGCGTACGACGTCAAAACGCTGCGTACGGCATCGAGACACTGAGTACGCCCGTCGAGACGTTGCGTATGGCCTCAATGCGGCTGCAGGCCAACAGGCCGTTGTCGTGCGGGATTTTCGAATAGTGCAAGATTTTTGGAGCCCCGCGCGATGTCAGGACCAGCCCCGCACAACTCCATACTCCTCCGGCGATCGAAGTGGGACCGGCCCCGCGAGGCCGTACGCCTCAAGCGACCGCGTTTGGTCGCGCTCGACGCATACTATTGCATGCTGGTGGGACAGGCCTTTTACAGTGCCAGAGATCTGGGTTTGATCCCGACTACAGGTTTGTGCATTCTCCCTGTGTCCATGTGGGTTTTCTATGGTTGCTCTAGTTTCCTCCCTTACTCCAAAGATGTACAGGTTTGTAGGTTAATTGGCATCTGTTATTTATAAATTGTCCCGTGTGTAGGATAGTACTAGTGTATGGGGATCACTGATTGAAGCGGATTCGGTGGACTGAAGGGCCTGTTTTCACGCTGTATCTCTAAAGTATAAAGTGTGCATTGTATACCTTAAGCTTGGAAGTGAACTTAAACAAAGTCAATTCTTAACTAGCATGTATATGTACAAAGGGTCAAATGGACTACTTCCATCCTATGCATTTTTATGATCCTGACAATTATAAAATAAACTTTCTCTTCACACTTACAATACCTTACTAGCAGTCTAGTATTAACAGCTCTTAAACTGCATTGGAATGTGCATTAGCATCTTCCAACACTTCATTGGAGTATTAATTTATTTCTATTGTAAATACATATTTTCAATACAGATATTCAAGAAAATATTCTAATGTTTAATTGTTGAATAAATAGCATTCCTAGGGAGTTAGCTACCGCTGTGTGAGCTACAGCTCAAATGGTAACACTTCTGTGTAGGAAAGAACTGCAGATGCTGGTTTAAATCGAAGGTAGACACAAAATGCTGGAGTAACTCAGCAGGACAGGCAGTACCTCTGGAGAGAAGGAATGGGTGACGTTTCGGGTCAAGAGCCTTCTACAGACTGAGTTACTCCAGCATTTTGTATTTACCTTTGAACACTTCTTCTGTGCCTGAAATGGAAAGTCAGTTCAGGTCTCATTTTGAAGACTTGAGGCAAAAATCTAGTCTAACACTTCAGTCCAATAGAGTAGATAAAAATGCTGGAGAAACTCAGCGGGTGAAGAGGTTTGTTTTGCATTGTCAGAGATAACATCTGGAAGATGCACTGTTTGAAATCAAAATGCCCAACGGATGAGGCAGTTTCCGCAGTGTGGGAGACAGAGTTAGCAATCCAAGTTGCCAGCAATCTTGCAGTTTTGTGTTTTGCTTTAAAGTTGGCGAGTGACTGCTCTCTCCGATTGTTAGAGAAATTCTGTGGAATTACTCCAGAGAAGAACAGGGCAGTTATTCTCAGTGTCCTGTTGAGAATTAATCATCCATTAATGGGAATCACTAAAACATCATCTACTCATTATAATATCACTATCTGTGGGAGCTTCTTGCACACAAAGTTTTGCTCTTTCCCGCATTAAATCAGTGGTCGCATTCCACATTTTTAAATTAGCCTTAATAGGTTTTGCATTCATAAAAAAATATATATTACATGAATATTTGCTTTTCACTTAGATTATGAGTGAATTTGGAATCATTTTGTCTGTACAGAATAAATATTGCATCTTGTACAATAATACTGAGTATTTGTTTATTGGCCGACTAAATAATCCTAATTAGTTTAGTTTAGTTTAGTTTAGTTTATTGTTTTGTGTACCAAAGTACAGTGAAAAGCTTTTTTTTGTTGCGCGCTATCCAATTCGCGGAAATATTATACATAATTGCACTCAAGCTGTCCACAGTGTACACAGAATAAAGGGAACAACTTTTAGTGCAAGATAAATTCCAGTAAAGTCCGATTAAAGTTACTCTGAGGGTCTCCAAAGAGATAGATAGTAACTCGGAGCCACACTCCAGTTGGTGATATGAATTCATGATTCCTCTTTTGAGGATGGGTGGAAAAGTGTGAACATTATCCCCACCCATTCACTGGGAATAAAAGGGAGCTGCTGTCAAATCAGAGAGCTACTGTCGAATTTACCATCCCCATTCGCAACAAGGAAGCCTGCCCCAACTCAGGTGAGCCTTCTATAAATATGCAGGCTGATCTCTAAATGATACCGACATTTCCTGATTTGAACCTGACATGCAAACAGGGAGAGCTTGGTTACTTTTCTGCCCCATTTATCATGGTGTAATCTTGATTAGGAAGGGAGTCAAACGTAATGGGAAGAAGGCAGAAGGATGGGGTTAAGATGGGAAAATATAGCAGCCATGACTGATGGCAGAGTAGACTCAATAGGCTGAGTGGCTTATATCGCATGGTCTTAATGAGAAATGATTTCTTTGAAGCCCACAAAATTCTAGAAGGATCAAAAGAATGGATGGATTGCTGAGGAGTTGAGACTGTTTTTCTGCCCAGTTTATCATGGTATAATCATTAATATACTGGATTCGTGGGAGAGTTCCAGACCGCTGACATGAAAACATGAGCTCAAATTCTACCATGATAGTTGGGGGATTTAAATCCAAATCCAAACTGTAAAGCAAATCTGGATTTTCTTTTAAAGTAACATCTTAGGGCGGCACAATGGTGCAGAGTTGCAGCCTTACAGCGCCAGAGTCCCGGGGATTGATCCTGACTGTGCTGTCTCTACAGAGTTTGCACGTTCCCCCTGCGACCACGTGGGTTTTCTCTGAGTGCTCCGGTTTCCTCCCACACTCCAGAGATGTACAGGTTTGCAGGTAAATTGGCTTCGGTAAAAATTGGAATGTGTGTGGGATAGTGCTAGTGTGTACGGGGTGATCGCTGGTCAGCACGGACTCGGTGGGTCGAAGGACTTGTTTCCGCGCTGTATCTCTAAAGTCTAAAAATAACAGAAAATGGCAAGCACTGGATAGTTGTCTAAAAAAACCCTCTGGTTCACAAATACCCTTCAGGAAAGGACATTTGCCATCCTTATCTAACCTGCCCTAATAGCCATATAACCATATAACAATTACAGCACGGAAACAGGCCATCTCGACCCTTCTAGTCCGTGCCAAACACGTATTCTCCCCTAGTCCCATACACCTGCGTTCAGACCATAACCCTCCATACCTTTCCCGTCCATATAACTATCCAATTTATTTTTAAATGATAAAAATGAACCTGCCTCCACCACCTTCACTGGAAGCTCATTCCACACAGCCACCACTCTCTGAGTAAAGAAGTTCCCCCTCATGTTACCCCTAAACTTCTGTCCCTTAATTCTCAAGTCATGTCCCCTTGTTTGAATCTTCCCTACTCTCAGTGGGAAAAGCTTATCCACATCAACTCTGTTTATCCCTCTCATCATTTTAAAGACCTCTATCAAGTCCCCCCTTAACCTTCTGCGCTCTAAAGAATAAAGCCCTAACTTGTTCAACCTTTCTCTGTAACTTAGTTGCTGAAACCCAGGCAACATTCTAGTAAATCTCCTCTGTACTCTCTCTATTTTGTTGACATCCTTCCTATAACTAGGCGACGAAAATTGTACACCATACTCCAAAATTGGCCTCACCAATGCCTTGTACAATGTTAACATTACATCCCAAACATTACATCCCAACTATAACTGTAACTGTAACATCCCAACATCCCAATATGATTTCAGACCACCAGGTTGGTTTTGGTTGACTCTTATTCACCCCCTCAGTTCAGGGGCACTTAGTCACGGTTAATAAATAAACCCCTGGCCCTCCAGTTTTAGCAGGGTTGCTGGAGTAAGCATGATGAGAGCTTTGGATGAGGAATAGCACGTTGCTTTGTTCTGTGATCTTCTTGAGTGTTACTGGAGCTGTGTTTATTAAAATCTGGAAAACATAGAAAATATGTGCAGGGGTAGGCCATTCAGCCCTTTGAGCAAGCACCTCCATTCAATATGATCATGGCTGATCAGCCAAAATCAGTACCCCGTTCCTGCTTTTTCCCCATATCCCTTGACTCCATTAGCCCTAAGTGCTAAATCCAACTCTCTCTTGAAAACATCCAGTGAATTGGACTCCACTGCCTTCTGTGGCAGAGAATTCCACAGACTGACAACTCTCTGGGTGAAAATGTTTTTCTTCATCTCAGTCCTAAATGACCTACCCCTTGTTCTAAAACTGTGACCCCTGGTTCTGGACTCCCCCGACATCTGAAACATTTTCCCAGCATCAAGCCTGTCCAATCTTAAGAATTGTGTAGGTAGACAAAAGTGCTGGAGAAACTCAGCGGTTGAGGCAGCATCTATCTATGGAGAGAAGGAATAGGCGACGTTTCGGGTCGAGACCCCACTTCAGACTGATCAAAGTTCCTAAGAATTTTACAGGTTTCTATAAAAATACCTCTCATCCTTCTAAATTCCAGTGAATACAAGCCCAGTTGATACATTCTTTTATCATATGTCAGTCCCGCCATCCCGGGAATTAACCTGGTGAACCTCAAGGCTAAGGCAAGTGAAGAATATTCATCACATATACTTGTGACTGGGAGTCAGTAGGTGAGCATTTCATTACTCAGCATCCGCCATTTCATTCACAACAGGGTGGCTGATTTAATCTCAGCAACTGCCTCTAACAGATTTGGAATTTACCTTTTTAATAGCACAATTGCACTGCGGGAAGCATCATATTAATTTTCCACCTTATTTCGTATGCAGTGGTGGTCTTCTCCAACCTTCAAGAAGGAATAAATTAACATAATGTGTAAGCTCTCAAAGAGGATTATTTTTTTCTTTCAGGCTGAAAGCTGTGGCTTCGCAATCAAGGATTTTGAATGGGAAACCTGGGCAGGCAGAGCAGTGCGATGTGAAGGTGGACTGCTCAAGTTCACAAGATATAGGAGTAGAATTGGACCATTTGGCCCATCAATTCTAGCCCTGCATTCAATCATGGCTGCTCTCCGCGCCCTAATCTCATTTTCCTGCCTTCTCCCCATAACCCTCGACACCTGTCCTAATCAAGAATTTGTCTATCTCTGCCTAAAAGATACCCACTGACTGACTACACGATCGGACTTACCGTCATCGAAGAACTGTTATGCCCACGTTCCGCTCAGATAGTTGCTGAAGGTCATGGAAATCACCCCCTGAGTTGCAATGATTTTCTTTTCTTCATTTTACATATATATTTATCCTTCCCTATCACATTATTTAATTATCAATGTTTTAACTCTTTTGGGCTATTGTGGGATATGTATTTGCTGCTTTGTTACCAACATACATCGTCAAAAAATAAAATTCCATGTCAGGAAAATTCCACGTGGTATCCTGAGGAAAACAAATTCATGCAGTGTTAGTGTAATAGGAGATTTAAAGCACAGAATCAGGCCGTTCGGCCCACTGAGTCCATGCTAATTCTCAAGTCCCATTTACACGAATCTATCAATCAATCAATCAATCAATCAATCAATCTTTATTGTCATCTTGCAAGCAACAGTTGTACAGTGTAAAATGAAAAGACGTTTCCCAGTAAATAGCGGAGCATCGCACATGAAATTTAAAACACTTCACACATAATAACACTAAAAAAAAAAAAATAATAAAAAAAAAAATCTACATGAATGCCATTTGAAAAATACCTCCCATTTTCTCCTCAGCTCCGCACTCACCTGCTCACCAGGAGCAATTGGCAGTGGCCCATAAACTTATCAACCTGCAAGTGCGAGGAAGCTGGAGAACGTGGAGGAAATCCAGGGAGACTGCACAAACTCCACACAGGCAGCACTGGAGGTCAAGATTGAGCAGTGTTTGTTGGTGTTGTGAGACAGTGCCCCGCTGTGAACATTTGGTTTTCTTTTATTCCGGTTCCCCGGATTTACTGAAATGATTATTTTTTTAAATTCGTAAATTGTTCTACAACATGGCTCCCCTTTGCGGCTCCACTGGGTCCAATTAAACATGTAGTGCCGAACAGTGTTGCATCACTTCGCTCCATATCTTCCACTGATTCAAGTGGAAGGATATAGGATGTGATGGTCAAAGCCTCTCCTCCTTCACGACTGTAGAATTACAAAGCAAGAAATGTGAACTAGGTCAACGGATATTATTCTAATACTGTTAGATCATCCATTACTGTCAGTGATACAATCAGAGGTTGCTTTAAATATATTTGTTTGACGTTCTTCCACAAACAGAGACACTCGTTCATCTGCAGCAATTCATTAAAAAGGAACATGCAAAACGACATGACATACAGTCATGTTCAGAATTTGTCTTCTGATGATAGTCACGGCCATTTTTAGTTTTGTATTAGTGTCGCTGCAATAATCTAAACAAGAATTGAGCAGTCCAGTTAGTGAATGAGACCCGGTGTACCAGTAAGTTTTGCTGGATTTTCACACCGCCAATCTACAGCAGGAGTATCACAGCCTCATTGAAAGCCTTTCAGCAGCAAGGGAAGTATAACAGAGTACCAGGCATCCACCACACCCCTTAGCAATAGCCGCTCATGCAATCACTCTGAGAATTCAATATTGGTGACTTGGAGGTATCAAGAGCTGAGATAGCACAATCTATGGAGGGGTTCACATGTATCATTACACCTGAACACCTGAATGTGGTGAATCTGAGGAGTTCTTTGCCACAGAAGGCTGTGGAGGCCAAGTCAATGGATACTTTTAAAGCAGAGGTACACTGCCCTAATTTGACAAAACGAAGCAACTGAGTTATTGCTTGTTTTAGGCTATTTGAGATGTGCTCTACACAATGGTGAACACAATAAGTCTTCTCTGAGAACAATTTGAAAATATTTATACCAGAGAAGTAAGAAATTCCATCACAGAGAGCTGAAAGAAAAACACGTTTTCCTCATTTACAAGAAAACGCCTTTCTGTCAGTTGCTTCCTTTTGTCAAAGTAGGGCAGTACAGCTGTAGATAGATTCTTGATTAGTGCGGGTGTCAGGGGTTATGGGGAGAAGACAGGATAATGGGATTAGGTGGGCCTTGATTGAATGGCAGAGAAGTCTTGATGGGCCGAATGGCCTAATTCTGCTCCTGTTACATGACTTATGACCTCCAAGCACCTCTCCAAGGCAAATCACAAAGTAGAATCACTTGTAATCATCTCCAGCCACAGGCGTTGAGCAGATGTTTTTTTCCTGAGTTCCTCTCCGTCGCAGAAGTCAGTCCTCGGTCATCCCATTCCGCTCTGTGTGTTATCAAGAAATGGCCGGGAATATTTAATGCAACTAAGGCTATTTAAGTAGACAAGGTCTTTATTATATTACGCTAGACACACGCTAGAATTAGTTACCCCTAAAATGTGCACCCTAAAATGTAGCCTAGGGATCTCCTGTTTATTAAAAGTTACCAAAAAATGTTGCACTTTACCCATTTTCAACCACCATGAGGTTGATAACAGTGTTATTTAGCAGTTGAAACATCTAGGGATCTCCCCGATGTTTATTAAAAGCCAGGACAAGGGGTCAAGCTTAAATCTTTTCGCTACTTTTTGCCCCACAGAGATTTTCTGGAACTCTCTGCCCACCATTGCTATATTTAAGAGGGAGACAGTGTTGTGGCTAAGGGGATCAGAAGGTATGGAGAGAAACAGGTATGGGATACTGAGTTGGATGATCAGCCATGATCAATATGGCGTGCAGGAGTAGGGCCGGCCATTCGGCCCTTCGAGCCTGCAGGAGTAGGCCATTTCGGCCATTCGAGCCTGCACCGCCATCAATATGATCATGGCTGATCATCCAACCTTATTCTTCAATAATCTGCTCACCAATGATTGGTTTGAGTTTAATCAGGAACAATCCTGTCCAGGATCATTACAGCCCTTCTCCAAGCCAGGAGCAGAATTCCAAGGATAAAGAATTATTGAATCACATGGAAGATTAGACCAAGTATGGCAAAGCACCAGGGAGCAGTTGGACAATTGAATTCACTGGGAGTCTTACATTGTTCAAAGAGGATGATCATGATTGTTCGAGATCAATTAACCTTAGCCCGAGGGTATTGGTCATAAAACCAACCAGGCACGAGAATGGGGTTGAGAGGGAAAGTTAGGTCAGCCATGATTGAATGGCGGAATAGACTTGATGGGCTGAATGGCCTAATTCTGCTCCTATCACGTATGAACATGATCCAACCATTTCATCGGTTTCATCAAAGACCTTCTTTCCATGGTAGATGGGGGTGTTCACTGATGATTGCACGATCTTATGCAACATCCCAAAAATAGGCACACCATGCCTGCATGAGCAAGCATTGGACAATACTCAGTCATGGGAACCATTCCAATCCCAGGCTATGACCATTTTTTCACAAGAGGGGGTCTAACTACATACCTTTTGTATTCAATGACATTGCTATTGCTGAGCCCCTTTCAACATCAATTCTCAAAAATTGCCATATTATGTAGGTCAAAGCAACCCAACTGAATCCATTTCCCTACATATTCAACCTTTTCCACCACCAGTTCTTCAGGTATGTCCATTGCATGCCATTTACAAAATGCACTGTGTTACTCTATAGTGACAGCACATCACAAACCCACCTAATTTACCAGTACGACAACAAGGTTATCAGAACACCATAACCTTCCAGTGTTTCACAATGCCAATTGTCATTTTGACAGAAAAATACAATTTTTCATTGATCTTTGTTGAATTTCCATCCCATTGTGTGTAGCCCAGTCCATCACATAGAGCAGAATCCCCACCATCGACTCCATCTACACTTCATGCTGCTTCACGAAAGCAGCCAACATCATCAAAGACTGAAGAAGGGTTTTGGCCCGAAAACGTTGCCTATTTCCTTCGCTCCATATATGCTGCTGCACTCGCTGAGTTTCTCCAGCATTTTTGTGTCCCTTCATCAAAGACTTTTATCAGCCCTGTCATTTCTACATCTTCCTGGTCCTGTTGGGGAGAAGATACGAAATGTTTGGAAGCATGCACTGCCAGACTCAGGAATAGCTTCTTTCCCCTCTGTTATCAGGCTTCAGAAACATCCTTCCATAAGGTAAGGTACAGTCTGATTATCCTTCTACATCTCTGCAGATGTTGGACTAGGACTCTGGAACTGTTATGCTGCAGTGCTGAAAACTACTGCACGCTGTATCGTTCCTTTTGCTCTACCCGTTGTACTTGAATTTGACGATTGTGTTTATGTATAATGTTGTCTCATTTGAATGGAGAGCATGAAAAACAAAGCTTGTCACTGTTATTCAGCGCACATGACAATAGTAAACAAAAACAAACCCTAACAATAGGATACCTTTAGCAGAAGAATTGCAGTGGTTTAAGTTGGCAGTTCCATCACTTCCTTCTCAAGGGCAATAAGGGATGGGCTACAAATGCTGGCCATCCCACCAATGCCCACATCCAATTAAGGAAATCACCATATGTGTAATAATAGAGGCCATTATCCAGCTGTGAAAGTGCTTCAGATGCTTGGCCAACATCATCGATGACCCACATCCACCATAGCAGTGCTCTCATTTCACTCCTGCCATCGGGAAGAAGGTACAGGTGTCTGAAAACGACACGGTCCAGGTTCAGGAACAGCTTCTTCCCAATGACCATCAGGCTATTGAACAATACAAACTAAACGCCAAACTGCAAACTCCTTGGGTTGCACTAGGGACTTTGGGCTCTGTTCTGTTTTTTTGCAATATAATGGATATTTTTTATTTATTGTACTTTTTTTGTGTTTTGTTTATATTATTAATTGAGTACTAAGTTTAAAACCCCGTTGTGCTGCTGCTGCAAGTAACCATTTCATTATTCAGTTTCAGTACATATGATAATAAAACATTCTAGACTCTCCCTTGACTCTTTGTGATGCAGCTATGTCACACAGACATAGTATATATATATTTCTGGTGGCACAGTAGTGCAGTGGTAGAGTTGCTGTCTTACAGCGACAGAGAACCGAGTTCGATCCAGACCTCTGGTGTTGTCTGCACGGAGTCTGCACATTCTCCCTGTGACTGCATGGGTTTTCCCCAGGTCCTCCCGTGTCCTCCCGCATTCCAAAGACGTATGCGTTTGTAGATTAATTAGCTTCTGTAAATTGTCCCCAGTGTGTAGGATAGAACGAGTGTATAGGTGATCATTGGTCGACGCAAACTCGGTGCGTCAAAGGGCCTGTTTCCACGATGTATCTCTGAACTAAACTAAGTGGTTGAGGCAGGAACTATAACATCATTTCAAAGATATTTGGACAGGTGCATGGATAGGAAACATTTAGAGTGATATGGATCAAATGTGGGGAAATGGAACTAGGTTAGATAAGCATCTTAGTTGGCATGTGTGAGTTGGGAGAAAAGGGCTTGTTTCCATGCTGTATGACCCTATGACCCTGGATACTTGCACCAAGAAATGTCATGTGGAGTTAATCTGGACAAGTTGAGGAGGAAAGTATACAGTAAATAGCAGGATACTTAGGATCATTAATGGACAGAGGGATTTGGGGGATCCAAGACCACAGCTCCCTGAAAGTACAAACATAAGTGCATAGGTCATTAAAGCAAGTGTACAGTCTGCTGGCCTTCATTGTTTGGGACAATAAGTATAAAAGTAGGGAAGGCACAGACAGCATAGATAGTCAGACACTAAATACTGGAATAACTCAGCTGGCCAGGCGGCAGCTCTGGAGAAACAAATAGGTGACATTTCAGGAGTGCCTTCTTCAGACTGAGAGTCAGGGGATGGGGAGACTAGAGAAATGAAAGGGTAAGGTGTGAAAATGACAGATCAAGGATATGTAGAAAGGTTCATTGTTGGCTGAGCGGAAAGTGACAGCAAGGCATCCAATCAGTAAAATTAATCAGGAGGACTGTGGAGCTGGTCAGAGAGCTAGGGTGGATGAGGGACGGAGAGAGAGGAAAAGCAAGGGCTACTTGGTTAGAGAAATCAATGTTCATACAGCTGGGTTGAAGGCTGTCAAAGCATTTGGCCCAGGGCTAAAACTAGATGGCTTAGGTTTAAGGTGAGTACATGGAATTAGCTGCCAGAGAGAAGTTGTAGAGGAGGATAACGGTTAGAGAGGTTAATAGATGTTCAGAAACATACATACAATGTAAAAGTTGAGAGGGGTGTGGGCCAAACACAGGGAAATGGGCACAAAGTCTGAAGAAGGATCCCAACCCAAAACGTCACCTATCCATGGTCACCAGAGATGCTGCCTCACCCGCTGAGTTACTCCATCACTTTGTGTCATTTTATGTAAAATAGCATCTGCAGTTCCTTGTTTCTACAGAGAAGGAATAGCTTTAATCTGAGGGTGGAGAATTTTTGGAGCTATGGAGGCTCATTCACATGGACTAGTTCAGTTTGATATCTCGTTTGACATGTATGAATTGGTCCAAAAGACTGGGTTTTGTGCTGTATATCTCTATTACTCCACATCTCATTATATACTCGTCAAGGGACTTATTTTTCCTGACCAGGCCCCCAATGTCCTTCATCAGCGAAGGTTCTCTAATCTTCTTGCCCTTCGTTGTAACAGGAGCATGTTAGCCCTGAACTCATCTAATAATAATAATAATAAATTTTATTTATGGGCGCCTTTCAAGAGTCTCAAGGACACCCTACAAAAATTTAGCAGGTAGAGGAAAAACATGTAAGGGGAATGAAATACATAGTAGAGACATGACTAGTACACAAAGTAAATACAGAATTCAATAAAAAACACAATATGAGGCAATGAATGCACAGATGAAAAGGGAGGGGGACGTGGGGCTAAGGATAGGCAGAGGTGAAGAGATGGGTCTTGAGGTGGGGGACTGGAAGATGGTGAGGGACACGGAATTGCGGATCAGTTGGGGGAGGGAGTTCCAGAGCCTGGGAGCTGCCCTGGAGAAGGCTCTGTCCCCAAAACTGCGGGGGTTGGACTTGTGGATGGAGAGGAGACTGGCTGATGTGGATCTGAGGGACCGTGAGGGTTGGTAGGGGGAGAGGAAGTCAGTGAGATATGGGGGGGCCAGATGGTGGAGGGCTTTGTAGGTGAGGATCAGGATTTTGTAGTTGATCCGGTGGGAGATGGGAAGCCAGTGAAGTTGTTTGAGGACTGGAGTGATGTGATGCCAGGATTTGGTGTGGGTGATGAGTCGGGCGGCTGCGTTCTGGAACAGTTGGAGTCGGTTGATGTAGGTGGAGCTGATGCCAAGGAGAAGTGAGTTGCAGCAGTCCAGTCGGGAGGAGATGAAGGCATGGATGAGTCTTTCAGCAGCGGGATGTGTGAGAGAGGGTCTGAGTTTGGTGATGTTGCGGAGATGAAAGAAGGATGTTTTAATGACATGGCGGATGTGAGGCTCAAGGGAGAGGGTGGAATCAAAAATCACGCCAAGGTTACGGGCCTGAGGAGGTGGGGAGATCTCATCTCACTTGTAAAAGCTTCCCATCTACATGACATCCCGTTATGTGCAAACAGCCACTCCCAATGAACTGTGTAGGAATGAACTGCAGATGCTGGTTTAAATTGAAGATAGACACAAAATGCTGGAGTAACTCAGCGGGACAGGCAGCATCTCGGAGAGAAGGAATGGGTGACGTTTCGGTTCGAGACCATTATTCAGACCAAAGCGTCACCCATTTCTTCTCTCCAGAGATGCTGCCTGTCCCGCTGAGTTACTCCAGCATTTTGTGTCTACTCCCAATGAACTGTTGTGAGTCCCTGTCTAAAGACAGCTGAAACAGCCTTCCTCCAATTTTGGACTTTAAATTGAGGACCTGTCCTTTTTTTACCTATAAAACTAATGGAATAACAGTAACTACTCTCAAAGTAATCCCCACTGGCACATCAGCCATTTTCCAGCCTCAATTCTTCAGAGGAGGTCGACTGTCATCCCGACTAGAATTTAGACTACAGCAATACAAGGCCCTTCGGCCCACCGATTCCGCGCCAGCCAGCAAGCACCCCGTACACTAGCACTATCCTACACACTAGGGACAATTTTACAACTTACCGAAACCAATTAACCTTAAAAACCTGCACATCTTTGGAATGTGGGAGGAACCCGGAGCAACCGGCGAAACCCCACGCGGTCACAGGGAGAACGTGCAAACTCCGTACAAACAGCACCCGTAGACAGGATCGAACCCGGGTATCAGGCAGCTGTAAGGCACCAACGCCACCGCTGGCTGCCCCACAGTGCTACCCTTATGTGCTACCTGCGTATGCGTTCAGAAACATTTTGCTGGACACAATTAACAAATTCTAGCCCAGCTTCTCACTTGGCACAAAGGCAGCCCCGTTAAACACTGGGAAAGTTTATAAATGAACTCTTATGAAGTTGAAGAATGAACTGCAGATGCTGGAAAAATCGAAGGTAGGAGGAACTCAGCGGGCGAGGCAGCATCAATGGAGAGAAGGAATAGCCGACGTTTCGGGTCGAGACCCTTCAATCTTATTATTAGAACATAGAGCATTAGAAGAGTACAGCTCAGGACCGGGCAAAATGTCTGTGCCCAACATGATGCCTAGTTAAACTGTTCTCACCAGAATGTCCCTCTATTCCCTGCACTATAGGGTGATTTCACGAAAGGTCACTGGGTCATAGGTCTTCACGAAATCACCCTATACAACACCTTCTTACATCTATCTGTGATGTCCCTGCATGCTTGCTCCCCTAATTTCCGCTGGCTATTTGAGGGGGGGGGGGGGGGGGGGGGGGTATATTATTATACTCGGTTTTTCCAGGTACAGGAATAGATCTGCACAGTGATCACAACATCTTCCTGAAGTAGACACAAAGTGCCCGAGTAACTCAGCAGGACAGGCAGCTTCTCTGAATAGAAGGAATGGGCGACGTTTCGGGTCGAGACCTTCTTCAGTTGAAGCGAAACGTCACCCATTCCTTCTCTTCGGAAATGCTGCCTGTCCGCTGAGTAACTCCAGTATTTTGTGTCCATCTTCGGTGTAAACCAGCATCTGCAGTTCCTTCCTACACGCTGCATCTTCCTCGCGTCTCCCCCTCGGGCAGTTGTTCCTTCTGCTGGTAAACAACGCCGGTTGCCTCTGGGGTGCGGAGTTCACTGAGAGACGCCCAGCGCCTGGGGGTCCCGACTAACTTGGTGTTGGGGCCGTGAATTTGAGGCCGACAAGCATCTCGAAGCTACCCTCACACGGCACAGACCGACCCGACCCACCAACGCCTCCAGAGGCGATCAGCAAGACGTATGTGTGGAGGGTGAACAGAGCATGGGGTCGGGGGGCTGGGGGTGCTGGGGGCTGGGGGTGGGGGGGGGGGGGGGGGGTGAGGGGGGGATGGAGGGGGGGGGGGTGGGGGGGGGGGGGCTGGGGGGGGGGGGATGGGTGGAGGGGGGGTGGTCAGGGGGGCGGGGGGTGGGGGGGGGGGGGTGTCAAGACACCTGCAAATTGACGCCAGCTTGTTCCTCCAAAACAAGGCTTTGCAGAACTTGGAAAGACGCGGGGGTTGGCAGGAGAAGGTGGGAAGTGAGAACGAGGGGTGGAAGTTAGGGAAAGGAGGGGGGCGGTGAAGGAGAGGGAGACCCAGAGGGGAAATGGGGAAGGGGGCGGAGTGTAGGTAGTGGCAAAGAGTGGGAGGAGAGAGAATAAAGGAGGGAGAGATGACGGAAGAAGTAGAGAAGGTGAATGGGGAAAGGAGTGGGAGAAGGGAGGAGAGTGGGTGGGGTAAAGGGGAAGGGACAAGGCGGGGTGGGAGAAAGATGACAGGACAAGGGGAGGGTGCGGGCCACAGAGGGAGAGTAGGAGCGAGCCATGGACCTGCCTGAATGCATCACTTGGAATTAATGTTTGTATTTTCCCTCTGCGAGGCCGCCCTGGGAGACGAGAGGCTGCGACCGCTGTCTGGAAACCTCTCTCTGGCCACATCTTTGCCTCGGTCCTGGTTTCGGACGCGCTGCGCTCGCCTCCTCACTGCAGTCAGCCCAACAAACCTTCATAATGCCAGGCGCCCTGCTGAAAATCGCCTTCACCCTCTGCTCCCTGTTTACTGTGAGTAGCGGGTGGGTTCTGTTAATAACTGGCCGTGGGTGTGTGGTGTTCACTCGGAATTGTTGGGAAAGTGGGAAATAGGTGGGATCCGGGTCGCGGTACAGCTCGTTTTTACAACCAACGTCCGTAAAACAAACCATTGTAGAGCGCTGGTAGACACAAAATGCTGGAGTAACTCCGCGGGACAGGCAGCATCTCTGGGGAGAAGGAATGGGTGATGTTTTGGGTCGAGACCCTTCATCAGACTCAGACTTGTGTCGTTGGCGATCACTTCCCTCATTCAACGTGTTGTTAAATTCATTCACAATCTTAGTTTTGTTTAGGATAATCTTAGAAACAGGGAAATGCAAAACATTCAGTTACATTTCCGACTAATAAATGAAGCAGTAACTCACCGAACTGATACATGTCTCTATTCATCAGTGCCGTCTGGCTTGTTGCGTGTTCCAATAGTTTTGTTGTTGTTATTATTATTATTATTACTATTTGATTTGTTATTCCCGTCCCCCGACTATGCTTTTGCTATATTTTGAGTTATTTTAAATCGCGGTTTAGATATCACTGTTGCAATTAAGCTAACCAGATCATTGACATTAGAGGGATAGGGAACTAACAGGAGATGCTGGACTCTTGAGCAAAACACTAAAGTGCTGGAGAAACTTCACTGGTCAGGCATCATCTGTGGAGAGAAGGGGCAGGCAGACGATGTTTCGGGTCGGGATCCTTCTTCAACCTCGCCCGTCTATTCCCTTCCCAGATGCTGCCTGACCGCTGAGTTCGTGTTTTGAAATCAATAAAACAGGCTTGACAACCCCGAACAGAATTGCGCCGCCGATATCCAGGCGATTTCTGGCGTGATTTTTCATTTGATTTCGGGGGCGCGGGCTGGGACACAGACTGTTCCCAATGTAGATTTAAACCTTGAGACCCTTCAGCCCACCCTTCGTATCTCTGTTGAACTGTCCCATCCCCGGTCTAATCTCACAGCGGGGGCGCGCCACGAGTGAAAGTGCACAACCAAACACAGGATCCTAATTATATTCCAGTTCTGATGGACTAATTCCGTGCCTTAGACACTGGGGCCAGTGTGATTGTTAAAGTAGAAGACGGCAAAGTTTTATAGATTAAATACTGACGGAACTACCTCGGCATGCCATATATTTCCCAGCTTGGACATTTTGGAGCACTGGGCGAAATTTGGGTATTAGAAAACTTTTTAAATGGTAATGGCAGGTACAATAACAATATTCAAAGAAACGCAACGCGCTGGAGTAACAGCGGCTCAGGCAGCATTTGTGGAGGGAATGGGCGGGCGAAGTTTCGGATTGAGACCCTTCTTCGGATGGAAGAAGAGTCTCGACTCGAAACGACCCAGGACGTCTCCTCTCCATTCCCTCCCCAGATGCTGCCCGACCCACTGAGCTACTCCAGCGCTTCTGTCCTTTTATTTATAAACCAATATCTGTGGTTCTTTGTGTCTACCTAACATTTAAACGATAATTGAATAGGTGCATGGGTAGGAGAGGTTTAGAGGGGGGAGGGGGGCAAACTATGGTAAATGGGACGGGTAAGTTTAGACGGGTCGGCTTGGACGAGTTGGGTGCAAGGGCCTGTTTCCGTGCTGTATTTATGACTATTTACTTGAAGAACACATCGTTAGGTGTGTGTCTGTGTGGGTTATTCATTGGCAGGAAGGTGAGCTGATGTTGTAGGTTTTAGTAACTGGCCATTTTAACCCGCTGGGATGAACCCGTTTGTTAACTGCGACTCGCCAGCGTTGCCCCCACAGATACGAGGAACAGCAGATTCTGGTTTACGAAAACAGGACACAGAGTGCTGGAGTAACTCAGCGGGTCAGGCAGCATCTCTGGATAGGCAACGTTTTGTGTCGGAACCCCTTTCGGTCTAATTGTAGTATAATTATGTTACAGGAATCGTATAGTGTCTATTTCGGACTAATAGTAGTGCAATTAGCCCCCCCTACCTTGATTAGTTGTAACCTCGCCTATCCATATTCCCCAGAGATGCTGCCTGGTCCGCTGAGTTACTCCAGCACTTTTGTGTCTTTGTATGACTCTATGCATGTTTTTTTTGTAGACACGTATCGGCATCATTTCACGCAAGTCTGCTTGCCAAACTCAACGTTTGTGGTATTGTCTTAAATCATACTTTACCTGTGAACTGTGTGTGGTTTAGTTTGGTTTAGAGATACAGCGCGGAAACAGGCCATTCGAGTCACCGAGTCCACGTCGACCAGCGATCCCCGCACATTAACATTATCCTACACACACTAGGAACAACTTACAGATTTACCAAGCCAAACCTGGGCCGGAGTACTCGGAGAGAGCTCACACATGTCACATGGAGAACGTACAAGCTCCAGAAACAAAACGCAAGAATAACTCAGCGGGACAGGCAGCATCTCTGGTCAGAAGGAATCAGCTGAAGAAGTGTCTCGACCCGAAACGTCACCCATCCCTTCTCTCCAGGGATGCTGCCTGACCCGCTGAATTACTCCAGCATTTTGTTTCTATCTTTGGTTTAAGCCAGCAGGTGCAGTTCCTTCCTACACGCACAAACACCATATAGTACTCAGAATCGAACCTGGGTCTAAAAGGCAGCAACTCCACCGCAGCTCCACCAGTGAGACTGTAATAGATTTCAATGAGAGAAATACGCGCTGGTGAAAGGGCGCAGGGGCGAGAGATTGTTTTTTCTCTTGCGGGGAATCTAGAACCGGGGGTGAGAGATTGTCTATCTAAGATGGAGATGAAAATTAATTTAGTTTTTGTTTTGCGTTGCCGCTCTAGTGCATACTCGAAGGGCCGAATGGCCGACTCCTGCACCTATCATTCTATGTTTCAATTATATATGTGTGGCGCGCCCGGTCAGCGTGCAGAATGCGGGCTGTTTCTCTGCTCCCACTGGACTGAAGTGTTAAGATCCGCGCTCTGTTCCTGTCCACAGGTGAACTGCACCCACTCCGATTGCCAGCTAGAGCTGCAGATGGAGCGGGCCAAGCTCCGCTGTTGGACGGGACTGAGCAAAGCCATCGTCCTCCACCCCTCTGAAGGTGAGGCAAAGTGTTTTGTTACCGGTGAACAACTGGGGGTGGGATGTGGATAGATGATGACCCAGCCCCGTGGAGTAAACTCCGGTCAATGGTGTTTAGTTTGGTTTATTATTGCCACGTGATTATTGCACATTATTGCCGAGGTACAGTGAAAAAGCTTTTAAAACATTTTTAGAGATGCAGCATGGAATCTGCCCCTACACTAAGGACAATTTACAGAAGCTAATTGATCTACAAACCTGTACGTCTTTGGAATGTGTGGGAAAACAAGAGCACCCGGAGAAAACCCACGCGGTCACCGGGAGAACGTACAAAATCCATACAGATACCCCCCACCCCCCCACGGTCAGATTGAAACCGGGTGTGCTTGCAATTGCTGATCCACAGCGCTGGAGACAGGGTTCGATCCTGACTACGGGTTGTGTCTGTCCGGAGAGCCAACAACGCAGCGACAACACCCACCTCCAGTTTAAATTCCATTTGGAATATTTCGGAGGACCAAGAAACCAAGAACCAAGAACAACAACCTGGCTGCTCAACACCGGGCTTGAGTTCTAACTATTCCTTTGGTTTATATTTAATTCTCAAGCAGAAGAAGTCTGTCCGGAGTATGTAGTTCTCCCCGGGACCTGCGTGGGGTTTTCGGAGTGTGTATGTTCTCCCCTTTATTTTAAATTTCAAAATATACTTTATTCGAGAAATAAACGTATCCAATACATGATCCTTACAAGACTCCATCCAACATTCATGGAGGCTATACATACATTCAATACAGTTTACACAAATTTATCCCCCACCCTTGCCACTCATGTGGCTGCTGGCTGGAATCCCTTCCCTTATTTGGAGGGGTGTCTCCACCACACTCTGCCCCCCATGTCCATCAGTGGAAGGACCCTAGACTGTGGTCGTCCCCCTCCGAGCCTTGGCGTTGGCTGCACCAAGCTTCAGTGCGTTCTTCTGCATGTACTCTTGCCGTCTGTAGCGGGCAACATTCCCTGATGGACATCTCAATCCGCTGGGCGGTCAACAATGCTCAGGCAGACCGAAGTGGTCTTTCACAGAGTTGATGACCATCCAGCAGCACTCGATGTCAGTCTCATTGGGAACAGTGCTCTGTGACAGAGCTGTTCGGAATAAATTGTGACAGGGACCCTTCCAGACCTCTTCAAACAGTCTTTGCAAATCCACACTCTGCGAAGAGGTGGGCAACCGTCTCCACCCCATAGCAGCCGTCCCGAGGACAGTGTGCGCTGGTAGTGAGGTTCCGACAGTGCAGGAAGGATCTAACTGGGAGGGCTCCCCTCACCGCCAGCCAAGCCAGGTCTTGGTGCTTGTTGGTGAGTTCTGGCGATGAGGCATTTTGCCAGACAAGCTGGGCAGTCTGCTCTGGGAACCACGCCACCGAATCCATCGAGTCCTTTCCCTGCAGTGCCTGCAGGACATTCCGTGCTGACCATTGCCCAATGGACTTGTGGTCAAAGGTGTTGGTCTGGATGAACCTTTCTACAAACGACAGATGGGGCGGCAATGTCCAGCTGACTGGCACATTGCGTGGCATCTACGCCAGGCCCATCCTTCGCAACACCGGGGACAGGTAGAACCTCAGCAGGTAGTGGCACTTAGTGCCCACGTGCCTTGGCTTTACGCTCTGCCTGATGCAGCCACACACAAAGGTGGCCATCAGGGTGAGGGCAGCGTTGGGCATGCTTTTACCCCCGTTATCTGCCGACTTGTACATTGTGGCCCATCGGCCCCGGTCCATCCTCGACCCCCAGATGAACTGGAAGACGGCCCGGGTGATCCCTGTGGCATAGGAGGGAGGGACAGGCCACACTTGTGCCAAGTACAGCAGCCTCACACCTGATGACCACAATTTTCTCGTTATAGAGAGGGAGCATCGTCTCCACAGCTCCAGTTTCTTCTCCACCTTGGCTATCCGCTCCAGCCAATTTGTGCCACACGCCTCAGCCTCCCCGAACCAGATCCCCAGCATCTTCAAGAAGTCAGGATTGATAGTGAAGGGGACGGAAGATCGTTCGGGCCCGTGACCTGTGTAGGAGGAAAAAAAGCTAGTAATGAGGAGGGGCAGGACAAAGCCCCCTCCCCCCTCTCTAGATGTGACTGCAAGTTGGGGGCTATGCGTCAGTAGATAGGGTGGTTATGGGGTAAAAGGAGCAAATTAATAATATTAATATAATATCAAGGGGGTAATTAGCATGAGTGCGGGGGGGGGGGGCGATAGTGTGTGTGACTGCGTGCCGCCTCCCCCACAACCGCACGTAGGGGGAACAGACCCAACGGGTCTGCACATGGTCTAGTATATATATATATATATATATATGTGTGTGTGTGTGTGTGTATGTGTGTGTGTGTATGTATACATATATATACGCACACACACACACACACATAAACACAAACATAGACACATGTATTATACACACATACGTACAGATAAAAACAAACAACTATAATGGTTGAATAATAACAATAATAGTCTATGTAGTTTAGAGCTTAATGGAGGTTGTAGTGTTTAATAGCTTGAATGGCCGTAGGGAAGAAGCTGTTCCTGAACCTGGACATTTATAGTTTTTAGGCTCCAGAAGTGAAAAAGGATGATTAGATCATTTAGTCGGAGATATAACTGGGAGATGCAAATGTTAATGAGAAATATGCCAGGAAAATGCTCACATCTATGTAACGCCCTGCGCAACAACGCACAAGCAGTGAAGTGTTTTATTTTCCAAGTCTGGGTGTGCCTATCAAGTTGGAAATACGGTAGGCTTTGTATTTTATTTGCTTTGAGCTGCCTGGTCTAATTAAAATATTAAAAGGTGACAACCGTGTCGCTGAATAAAATGTTTCACTGCCAGACTTAAATGTAGAGCACTAAATGTACAGCAATAAATGCAGCATTTTTATGACCATGGAGACACAGGAAGCTGTAGATGCTGGAATCGTCAGCTAAATCCAAGCGCTGGAGGAACATAGGGGAGAGAGGGGACAAATTATGTTTTGAGCGGGGATCCTTCTTCAGTCTGAAGATGGGTCATTCCATTGAGTTTAGTGTTTTTTTAGTTTAAAGATGCAGAGTGGAAACAGGCCCTTTGGCCCACCGAGTCCGCACCGACCAGCGATCCCTGCACATTAATAATAATAATAATAATAACTTTATTTATAAAGCACTTTAAACAACTGCAGTTGCCACAAAGTGCTGTACATGAGAACTCCTGGACAAGAAGTTATTACACTATCCTACACACACACTAAAGATAATTTACACTTATACCAAGCCAATTACCCTACAAACCTGTATGTCTTTGGAGTGAGGGAGGAAACCGAATATCTCGGAGAAAATTCCACACAGCCACGGGGAGAACGTACAAACTCCGTACAGACAGCGCCTGTAGTCAGGATGGAACCCAGGTCTCAGGCACGGCATTCGCTGGAAGGCAGCAACTCTACCGCTGCGCCACCGTGTTCGCCCAGCACTTGGTTTGATTAGTTTTGTATGACAATGTTTGAACTCTGCTGCTGACCCTTATAGTTAGCCAAATAGTTCAGACTCCAAATGAGGTCTTGGGAGATGGTATAAGTGTCATAGATCTCTGAAAGTAGCAACACTGGCGGATAAGCAGGACAAAATATGCTTGTCTTCATCTATCAGGGCATTCAGTACTCTGAAGAAGGATCCAGACCTATCTTTGGAATAAACCAGCATCTGGAGTTCTTTTTTATCACTATGAGTACCTGGTAGCTTAGTTTAGTTTATTATTGTCACATGTACCGAGGTACAGTGAAAAGCTTTAATGGCTGTGTGCTGTGCAGTCAGCGAAAAGACTAGGTATGTTACAAAACCTACCTGAATCGTCATTGGGAATCTGCCCTCAGCCATGTCGGCGATTTTGGCGCTGTTTGGAGGGGGCGGGTTTAAAACGCGATTTTTACTAGGCTGTACTAATCGCACATGTTCAGCCTAGTAAATCATTAACGAAAAATCGCTGCAAGACCCGGTCGCAAAAGGTATTATTAGTTTTATAGGCCTCGATAATATAGTTCTAATAGTTTTAAAATTACTGTTTCATTCCGCAACCTCTCGCAGCCCCAGGGTTTTATAGAGCAAACAATTAAAGGCATGTACCTTATTTTTACATTAAATGGGGCATATATATAACCCTATATATCAAGTTATCTATAGCGAGTAGCTCATTTTGGGCTTTTTATATCCCGCAGTATTTTTCTCGGCATTTGAGGGCACTAATCCAGTGCTATGTCAACGTTCTAAACCAGCGCGTTCCACATGAACCCACTAGAAAGCCGATTTAAATGGGCATTTATTTACAGCAATTGAACACTAAATTCCTTCCATTTGGCCTATAAATTAATGTAAATTAGATATAAAAATCATGTTATATTGTGAATTATTTGTGAATAATCTTTGGACACTTAGGCTATTTAAAAATGTTAATCTTTCCTTAAGAAATGGGCTTTTGATTATCCAAGATCACAGCTTTTTTGTAATGTCCATTGAAAATCAATAGGGAACAAGATGCTAATTTCCGAGTATGAAAATGGTCATAACTTTTTTAATACTTGAGATATGAAAGTGAATTTGGTGTCAAATTAAACTTATTGTTATGCTTTATCCGATGGGATAAATTGCAGACTTGATTTTTTAAATCTCAAAATTTTGTAACATTGCTAAAAAGACTATGCATGTTTACATCAAGCCGTCCACAGATACAGGATAAAGGGTATAACGTTTAGTGCAAGATAAAGTCCCATTATATAGGGTAGGTGGGTGGTCAGGACTGCTCGCTCTTTGGCGGTCATGTTGCACCTTTATAAAACTTTGGTTAGGCCACATTTGGAGCATTGCATTTGGTTCTGGTCGCCAATTCAGGTCGCTATAGGAAGGATCAGGATGCTTTGGAGACGATGCTGAAGAGGTTCCACCAGAATGTTGCCTGAATTGGAGTGTGTCGGCTATAAGCAAAGGTTGAATAAACTCGAGTTGTTTTTTGGTGAATGAACCATCTCATGGTTCTGTCAGAAACATTCGACAGCACATCACGTGGTCATGGAGTTTAATGGGGAGGGTGTAACCATCAAACCCTACTCTGGGCAGCCAGTACGGACAAGGGCTGACATTCTCCCTATTTGGTGATCGGATGGTGGTGGCATTGATTTATTATTGTCACATATAACAAGATACGGTGATAACTTTAGACTTTAGAGGTATGGTGCGGAAAATGGCCCACTGAGTATGTGCCGACCAGCTATCAACCCATACACTAGCATTATCCTACGCATTAAAGACAATTTTACACCTTACCAAAGCAAATTAACCTTCTGTAGGGGTTTGGTTCCTTTTGCTCCACTTTGGGCCCAATTGCCCGAGTGATTCTCTCCCTTGTCGGTGGGTCAAACGGCCACCACTCCACTTGAGCGGTTCCCAAGAGAGAATACAACAAAAGGGATTCCCCTGGGTTCTAGACCTCGGAATTATGGTGGGATTTGATAAAAGGTTGACTTGACCAGAGCGTGCTGATGAGAGAAAACAGAAACCAAGACGGACTCAAAGCAAGTCTAAAATTTACAGGCTTTATTAAACAATGAGAAATCGAATCTCACCAACACTACATAATACGTGGCTAAACTTATGCTTTAAACTAAGACAATGGAAAGAAAATTATCGGGCACGTCGTAAAAACTTACTTTACACAATTTTAATTACAGATACACCCCCTTTCCCCTTCTTCTCTCAACCTCTATCCTATTTCGGTAATGTCACCAGGTCGTCTGGGGTACTTACAGCTAGATCGATGCAGGGTCAGGAGCCATCCAACAGAGCAGAAAAGAGAGCGAGTTCTTGCTTGACTGTCCCTTTTATACCCGAGTTTCTCCCTTGAAACCCCCCAGGTGGTCCTCTGGACAAAAGGGTCTTTCGATGATTCCCAGTTTCGATCTGGCATGAACAA
Organism: Leucoraja erinaceus; assembly: GCF_028641065.1. NCBI lineage: Eukaryota > Metazoa > Chordata > Chondrichthyes > Rajiformes > Rajidae > Leucoraja > Leucoraja erinaceus. The sequence continues at coordinate 119,212,634 of NC_073378.1, read as the reverse complement.
TAGGCTTCCGATGATAATGGGTTTGCTGATGTCACGATGCCTCAGCATGATCCTTATCCCATCACCTGGATGGGCTCCCATTGTCCCGATGGATGGGCCATTTTCGATGGTGATTGTCTTGCTGCTGGGCTATTTACCCCCGTCTGCTGAGGCTCGGTTCCTTCCTATGTCTTTCCAAGGTAATCTCGTTATCTCCGTCCCGACCTTTCCTGTTTTCACCATTCACATAGTCATGTGGCTGCCCAGGCCCACACACAGGTTTTAAACTTGTTCTTCTGTGACCCCTTGGGGGTTTTCCTTTTGCAGCCAGCATGTCCGTTTTAAAATGTCCAGGTCTTTATCCCCGAGTTCTTCCATAATTTTGGAGGATTTGCCCCAATAACTTACACTAAACCTGTACGTCTGTGGAATTCATAAGTTGTAGGAGCAGACTTTAGGCCATTCTGCACATCAAGTCTACTCCGCCTCTAGTCCTAGACACTCCCACTAGTGGAAACAGCCTCTCTACATCCACACTATCCAAGCCTTTCACTATTCTGTATGTTTCAATGAGGTCCCTCCTCATTCTTCTAAACTCCAGCGAGTACAGGCCAAGTGCCATCAAACGTTCATCATATGTTAACCCCAATCATCCCTGGGATCATTCTTGTAAACCTCCTCCACTCCAACGCCATCACATCCTTCCTCAGATATGGGACCCAAAACTGGGTGTACGAATGTGGAAGGAAAGCACCCAAAAAAACCTCACACGGTCACAGGGAGAGCGTGCGAGACTGCACCCGGGTCTCTGCCGCTGCCAGGTGCTAACTGTCCCGCTGAGCCACTGGGCCTTTTGTTTTGCATATTATTAAGACAAATGTTACCATGCATTAATACATCATGCAGTTTCTCACATCCACGTATAAAGGAGTTGTATGATGTTTTAATCCATTTGCAAGTGAGCCTGTGTCTGCAGGACGAACCAGTCTACAACTTTGCAATGATTTGCCAGACAATTGCCAATTCTTTTTCAGACATACTCAATTCAACATAGACATATAGGCCATGGAGGTGACAGGTGGCAATGTTTAACCAACTGGATTTTGGATGAGCCTCTAAGCTAAAACAAATAAATCAGATATAAAACAGGCTTATAGAAATCGAGAAAAACATATTGACTCGTACCTCAGGAAGAGATCCAGGGTCAGGATTGAGGAGAAAAGGGGAGTGTCTCCAATAAACTGATTAATAACAAATGGAAGGGGAGCAGGAGATTAAGGTTAAACTGGGAGGAAACAGGAGGAAAGATGGATTTTTAGAAATTCAGACTGACAGAAATTAACGGTGCAAAGAAAATCCCTCGGAGGAGCAATGAAGTGCAGACGCCGGAATCGTGAGGTTCTCTCCACGTCAGAAGGGCAGGCACACTGGGCAAGCTGTTTTACAAATGCCCAAGAAGAATTTCATGTCAAAATGCATCAGGAACATAAAACATCTCAAAACTGACCAGGATGAGGAAAATGGAACAAAAGCCTTAAGTTTCAGGTTATCGAAGTACACGGTTTTGATGGTATTAGACAGGAACTTGCAAGGTTGATTTAGGAGATGCTGTTTACAGGCAGTCTGACAAGTGGAAGACAATTAAAGGATAAATCGGGAGTGTTCAGAAACAGCATGTTTATTATGGGCTGAAGGGCAAGGCTGGTGGGCTTAGGGAACCATGATGTTGTGGGATATCGAGGCATTCATCACAAGAAGAAGAGGAAAATGTCAGGTATTGGCAGCTGGGATCAAGTGAGATAACTCTGGCAGACAAGATCAATGAAAATCCTAAGAGATTCAGCAAGTACAGTGCATTCAGAAAGTATTCAGACCCCTTCACTTTTTCCACATTTTGTTACATTACAGCCTTTTTCTAAAATTGATTAAATTCATTTTTTTAATCTTCAATTTATACACAATACCCCCATCATAAAAAAGCAAAAGCAGGTGTTTAGAAATTTTTGCAAAGTAATTAAAAATAAATAACTGAAATATCACATTTACACAAGTTTTCAGACCCTTTACTCAGTACTATGTTGAGGCACCTTTGGCAGCGATTACAGCCTCAAGTCTTCTTGGGTATCACGCTACAGGTTTGGCACACCACACCTGTATTTCTCCCATTCTTCTCTGCAGATCCTCTCAAGTTCTGTCAGGTTGGATGGGGAGCGTCAATGCACAGCTATTTTCAGGTCCCTCCAGAGATATTCCATCAGGTTCAAGTCCGGGCTCTGGCTGGGTCACTCAAGGACATTCACAGACATGTCACAAAGCCACTCCTGCATTGTCTTGGCTGTGTGGTTAGGGTCGTTGTCCTGTTGGAAGGTGAACCTCTGCCCCAGTCTGTGGTCCTGAATGCTCTGGAGCAGGTTTTCATCAAGGATCTCTCTGTATTTTGCTCCATTCATCTTTCCCTCGATCTTGACTAGTCTCCCAGTTCCTGCCGCTGAAAAACATCCCCAAAGCATGATGCTGCCACCACCATGCTTCACCGTAGATATGGTATTGGCCAGGTGATGTGCAGTGCCTGGTTTCCTCCAGACGTGACACTTGGCATTCAGGCCAAAGAGTTCAATCTTGGTTTCATCAGACCAGAGAATCTTGTTTAGGTGCCTTTTGGCAAACTCCAAGCAGGCAGTCATGTGCCTTTAACTGAGGAGTGGCTTCCGTCTGGTCACTCTAACATAAAGGCTTGATTGGTGGAGTGCTGCAGATATAGTTGTCTTTCTGGAAGGTTCTCCACAGAGGAACTCTGGAGCTCTGTCAGAGTGACCATTGGATTCTTGGTCACCTCCCTGACCAAGGCCCTTCTCCCCCGATTGCTCAGTTTGGCCGGGCAGCCAGCTCTATAAAGAATCCTGATGGTTTCATAGTTCTTCCATTTAAGAATGACAGAGGCCACTGTGCTCTTCGGGACCTGCAATGCTGCAGAAATTGTTTTACACCCTTCCCCAGATCTGTGTCTCGACACAATCCTGTCTCTGAGGTGTACGGCCAATTCCTTCATCTTCATGGCTTGGTTTTTGCTCTGACATGCACTGTCAACTGTGGGACATTATATAGGCAGGTGTGTGCCTTTCCAAATCATGTCCAATCAACTTAATTTACCACTTGTGGACTCCAATCAAGTTGTGGAAACATCTCAAGGATAATTAATGGAAATAGGATGAACCGAAGCTCAATTTTATGTAAATGTGATATTTTAGTTATTTCTTTGTAATTACTTTGCAAAAATTTCAGAACACCTGTTTTCGCATTTTTATTATGAGGTTTGTGTAGATTAATAATAAAAAAAAATGAATTTAATCCATTTTAGAATAAAGCTGTAACGTAACAAAATGTGGAAAAAGAGAAGGGTCTGAATACTTTCTGAATGCACTTATATTAAAAGGAATATGGTAATGACGGAGAGAGTGGGGCCCGCTTAGGGTTCAACATTATTATCACAGGAGATGAGTCGGGTGTTAAATGAATACTGCTCAACTCCATTTACTGCGGGGAACAGTAGGAAATAAATAATTATGTGATGGGGACCAGATCCAAACTATAATCCCAGGACACTGCGAGTAGCAGGCGCCTCCCATGAGGCCGCAATGAAGCCAGGCGGCAGAACCCCATGGCCGGTCTCTGGGTCAGTGGAGCTCCATGGCTGGTCTCTGGGTCAGTGGAGCTCCATGGCTGGTCTCTGGGTCAGTGGAGCTCCATGGCCGGTCTCTGGGTCAGTGGAGCTCCATGGCTGGTCTCTGGGTCAGTGGAGCTCCGCTGCTGGCCTCTGGTTTGGTGGAGCTCCATGGCTGGTCTCTGGGTCAGTGGAGCTCCATGGCCGGTCTCTGGGTCAGTGGAGCTCCATGGCTGGTCTCTGGGTCAGTGGAGCTCCATGGCCAGTCTTTGGATCAGTGGAGCTCCATGGCTGGTCTCTGGGTCAGTGGAGCCCCATGGCCGGTCTCTGGGTCAGTGGAGCTCCATGGCTGGTCTCTAGATCGGTGGAGCCCCATGGCCGGTCTCTGGGTCAGTGGAGCCCCATGGCCGGTCTCTGGGTCAGTGGAGCTCCATGGCTGGTCTCTAGATCGGTGGAGCCCCGCTGTTGGTCTCTAGGTGGTTGCTGCGGTGGCATCAGTCGTGGGCCCGGCGGTGGCCATCGAGGAACTCGGATTGGCGATCGACGAGGAGGCCGATGTGGCGATCGATCAGGGTGCCGGCGGTCGAGGACGGGTCACGTGGGAGCCGGAGGATGCACCGCTGAGATCAAACGAGGACCAGGCGTGGGGGAACCACTGTGAGGGGGGAACAATGGAGGACCCGGCGCGGGATACTTTGGAACTTTGTCGCTGCCCTTTACATGGCCACTCTTTGCATACCTTGGGTATACAAAACAAAGACTATCACTGTGACTCGTCACACGAGACAATAAAGTCCTCATTCATTCAACAGAGGATGTGGTAGCAGTCTTGAACCAATTAAGGCTAAATCCCCAGAGCTTGACCAGAGTGTACCTTCGGACGTTGTGGGAAGCTAGGGAAGAGCTTGCAGGGGCCCTGTCAGAGATATTCATATCATCGCTGGCCATTGGGGAGCTACTGGAAGACTGGAGGGGGGCTAATGCTGTACCTTTATTTACCATGAGCCACAAGGACATGCAAGGGAACTACAGGCTGAAGGACTTGACACCAATGGAGGAAATCAGCAGAGGAAGCTACCGGAGGAAATTCTGAGCTGCGGGATCTCTCAGCATTGGATGGACAAGGGCTGCTATGGGGTAGTTCCCATGGCTTTTTGCATTGAAGATCATGTCACACAGGCATTGACTTTGGACTTGAAGGGGACAAGATGGTGCCAGAAATGTGGCGACTCTGGTGTACTGTCTCAACGTGGTCGATTGCCGCACTCTCTTACACTCAGTATGATTGGTTCTTATGTATAGTAAGACAGTCATTTAAAAGAATATCACTGTACTTAAAAGTAACATTGAAAATAGAGTACCATTGCACCACTGAACCTTTGATGGAGTTTGGAAGAGGTCACCATGAGGATTTTGGTGAGGGCAGAGTGGAAGACTCTGAGGACATGGATTTTAGCCAGTGGCTTAAATCCTGCATGGAGACTAGTTGGGAAGGTAAATCTCGTGGGATCCAGGCTGAGCAACCCAGATGGATATTGTCTTTGTTGCAGGAGTCAGGGGGGTGGTATTGGAGGGTTGGTTCAGTGCTTGGGGGTCCATGACCAGTGGTACCTGTTCTGGGTCCACCGTTGCTTGTCATCCATATTAATGATTTGGACAACAATGTGGTTCATGTGGCTAATCAATTTGCAGATGACGGACAACATTAGTTTTATTTTGGACAGTGAGGAATGCTATCTGTGTTTACGAAAAGTACTGGATCAACGAGGGAAGTGGGCCAAGGAATGGTGGATGGAATTTAACTCTGACAAGTGTGAGATGATGCATTTTGGTAAGTGAAACCGGGGCAAGACATACACAGTGAATGGTTGGACCCTGGAGAGTGTGGCACTCTGCTCTGAGTGACCTCAGGGTACAGTTACACAGAATGGTACATATGGTATGTACCAGTGAGGTACAGTGATATTCATTTTTGGATACCGTTCAGTAGAAGTCTCACTATACTTAAGCACTTTGATACATATTAGATAAGCATCTCAGAAACAGTTCAAATATATAGCATAATACACTAATGCAGTATACAGCATCACCAATTTGGCACCGTTTTCAAGTCCCATTTGTTGTAAGTGCGGGGATCTTGTCCTGACCATGAAGGCCTGTTGTCTTGGCCGTGTTGCAGGGTCGGCCTGGCCAATCATAGCCGTTGGTGTCCTCCGTCGCTGCTCCACCGCTGTAGACTGCGTCTGGTCCACGTGCTTGGACTCTGGGAGCGGCGACCGGTCCAGCCGTGCCTCAGGATGCTGTAGAGCCCCCAGCCATCGAGGCCACGCACTGCATCCCGCAGCCGGACTGCTTACTGGCCTTCCAGGCGGGCTGCCATGGGCCCTTGATCCTTGGCGGGTGAGTCGGGGCAACTGGGCGGGTTACGGTCTCCGACGCCGGTCGTGGTTCCACCATCCGTGGCGGGCGAGTCAGGTTCAGTGGGTGGGCAAGTCCTCAGTGTCGGGGGGGGGGGGGGCAGGTCCCTGGGAGCTTCCCTGGGCCCCCAGGTCCCCGGGGTCTGAAACGGGACTTCCCGATCCACACCATCCTGGATCATCTCCCCACTGCCTTCACTTTGGTAGACTTGGTTTATACTCTCTAGAATTTAGGAGCCTGAAATCTGCAGCGTCCAGGGGTTCAGGAACAGGAAGATTGCTTCCCCACAGCCAGGACAGGGGTCACAGCTAGGATAAAAATCTTTAAAACTGAGAAAACTTTTTTCACACAGAAAACTCTGAACATTAGAGGGTAGTTTGAGGCCAGTTCATTGCATTTTTAGATCCTTGTGGCTTATCAGGGGGTATAGGCATATGGGATACTGATGGATGATCAGCCATGATCATATGAATGGCGGTGCAGGCTCGAACGGCCGAATGGTCTACTCCTGCACCTAATGCTATGTTCTCTATTTTTCAGGTTAGGAGCCTATCTAGCATATTCTGAACTGTGCCTGAAGCAATGACTCAAATAAACTCTGAACATTAATAGCCCTTTGCACTTTATCTGCTTATTTATATATAATATATATATATATTCAACGGTGTATGGTCACACTGATCTGTTCTGTATTTATTTATGCCTACTATATTCTGCTGTGCTGAAGCAATGACAATAAACTCTCTTGAATCTTGAAAGTGAGAAGGTGGTGGCGCAGGTGGACAGGATGTTGATGAAGGTGTTTGATTCCCCTGCTCTGGGCAAGCGGCTCTGTGAATCTACTCGATCTATTCCTCTCATGATTTTGTACACTGGTAGAGTTTAAAAGACATTTGTATAGTAACGTGGATAGGAAAGATTTAGAGGGATATGGAGAAAAAATGCAGTCAGATGGGACTAGCTGAGTTGTAAAAACTGGTCGGCATGAACAGGTTAGGATGAGGGGACTGTTTCTGTGGTGGATGACTATATGCTGCATTTGGTTTATTATTGGCACCAGAACCGAGATACAGTGGAAAACCTCAGTTTACACGTTGTCCAGCCATGAGTACAAAATGCAACAGGCGCAAAAGAAAAACAAACAGAATGCAGAATATATTGTTCCAGCTACAGAGAAAATTCAGGTAAGGAAAAGTGCAAAGGTTGCAATGAGGTAGATTGGGAAAACAGGAATATATTCTCAGTTTATGAGCGGCTGCCATACAGCGGCAGAGACCCGAGTTCGATCCTGACCATTTTTTAGGCTACTGCAGGCGACTGTCATAGGTCACTGAAAAACTGGCGACTGGACAAATGGGCCTGTCTGGCGACTGCCACGACTACGACAATGGAAGTCACTGAAGACAGCACCGGCGACAACCTACGTCACCTGGCCACAACCTAAACCATCCTGGCCACAACCTAAACCATCCTGGCGACAACCTAAACCATCCTGGCGACAACCTAAACCATCCTGGCCACAACCCATCCTGGCCACAACCCAAACCATCCTGGCCACAACCTACGACAACCTACGACAGCACCTACGTCAGGAGAAGACAAGCTACGACAAGCTCACGGTCGCCGACTGTCGCCGAAAGGTTTTGAACATTTCAAAATCCAGCGTCAACCAGAAAAACGCTACGCATCCTTGGGCGACTGAGGAGACGACTCACAACCATACAGGCGACACCCCGGCGACCATGTGGAGACAGCCTAGTCGCCGGCAGTCGTCTAAAAAATAGCCCGAGTGGGACAGACCCTTAACTTTTTCACACAACGGGCGGTTGGTGTATGGAATGAGCTGCCGGAGGAGGAAGTTGAGGCAGGAACTATCACAACGTTTAAGAAACATTTAGACAGGTACATGGATAGTACAGGTTTAGAGGGATATGGGCCAAACACAGGCAGGTGCAACTAGTGTAGATGGGACCATGTTGGTCAGTGTGGGCAAGTTGGGCTGAAGGGCCTGTTTCCACATTGTATAACTGTAAATCCCAATTGTAAAATTGTGAACAGACTTCATTGATTTAGAGAGTGAGAGGCCGTACAACCAATCATATTCACTGTAAACCCGCTGAGACTGTGAAGACCATTTCTCATGGTCATATACAACGCAGTGGCAGAGCCAATGTCACTGTTAATACTCTGCACTGGAAGTGTTTTGACTGCAACAAGTTCTTTATTAATCTAAAGGCCTGAACAGTGATGTATAATTCCAAGACAACCTTAGTGCAGAAACAACTATAAATTATATTCCATGCAATGCAAAAATAAGAGTACAATCAAACTCCAATAATCTGGCAACTATGGGACTTTGTGTGTAGGAAGGAACTACAGATGCTGGTTTATACCGAAGAGAGTCATAAAATGCTGGATATACTTAGTGGGTCTGGCAGCATCTCTGGAAACAGGGAATGAGTGGCTCTTCGGGTCATGACCCTTCTTTAGACTGAAAGATAGAGGTGGGGGGACGGAGGGAAACTAGAGGGGAGATAAGTCTAGAATGAAACAGGGCTGGCCACAGATGACCTCAGGAAGTGGGGAGTTAATAATGGCACATTGTTGGCTGTGGAAGATGTGCTAACGAGAGGGATCCTCCAGTGCTTCTACGCAGCGGCGGTGGAAAGCACGTTGTCCGGGAACATTACCATCTGGTTTGGGAATTGCTCTGCCAAGGACAAGAAGGCTCTGCAGAGAGTAGTGCGTTCGGCCGAACGCACTATGGGAACTTCACTCGCCCCCCTGCAGGAACTATACATCAGGAGGTGCAACTCCAGAGCCAACAATATCATGAGAGACCCCTTCCACCCCTGCAATGGACTGTTCCAGCTGCTACGGTCAGGCAAATGCCTCCGTTGCCATGCGGTGAGAACAGAGAGGTTGAGAAGGAGTTTCTTCCCAGAGGCCATTCGGACTGTAAACGCCTATCTCACCAGGGACTAACTCTACGGAACGTATTTCCTTCCATTATTTATTATGTAAAAGAATATGTGTGTTATGATTGTGTTTATAATTTGTTTGGTTGTTTTGTTGTTTGTCTTTTGCACAAAAGTCCGCGAGCATTGCCACTTTCATTTCACTGCACATCTCGTATGTGTATGTGACAAATAAACTTGACTTGACTTGACTTGACTTGACTTGACTTGACTTGATACCAGGCTGCAAACCATGGAGATGGTAGGACCACTGGGGTAGGGTGGGGGGGAGTTTGGTGGGGGGTTGGAAGGGATTAGTTGGAATTAGAGAAATCAATATTCATACTGCTCTGTTGTAAGCTGCCCAAGCGAAATATGAGGCCTCACTCTGACTGTGGAGGAGGACCAGAATAGAAAGGTCAGTATGGGAATAGTGTCATTCCTAAGTGTTTAGCAACTGGGAGACCATGTAGACCAAGGCGGACTAAGCGAAGGTGTTCAGCGAAACAGTCGCCGAGCCTGCGCTTGATTTTGTCGATATACAGGAGTCCAACCCTAGAACAGCGAATACAGTAGATGTGGTTGGAGGAGGTGTCGGCGAACCTCTGCCTCACCTGAAAGGACTGTCAGGGTCTTTGCATGTAGTCAAGGAGCAGGAATAGGGATAGATGTTGCTCCTCCTGTGGTTGCAGCCTCATCCACTGTCAGGGTGAGACCAAACGCAAATTGGAGGAACAGCAACTCATATTTTGCTTGGGCAGCTTACAACCCAGCGATAAGAATATTGATTTCGCTAACTTCAAGTAACCCTCGCTTTCACCTCTCTCACCATCCCTCCCCCACCCTAGTTCACCGACTAGCGTCCTCCTGATTAATTTTACTGTTTGTATGCCTCGTTGTCACCTTCCCCTCAGCCAACAATGATCCATTCTGCATTTCATTAACCATTGTCTGCTTTGATCTGTCGATTTCACACCTTACCCTTCCATATCTCTAGTTTCCCTCTCCCCTGATTCTCAGTCTGAAGAAGGGTCTCGACCCGAAACGTCACCCATTCCTTCTCTCCAAAGATGCTGCCTGTCCCGCTGAGTAACTCCAGCATTTTGTGTCTATCTTCGGTGTAAACCAGCATCTGCAGTTCCTTCCAACACATGAAATTCTGGGATTGTGGCACCCTTATCCTCACCCATCTTGAATTATAATTTATGTTCCTCAAAATCAAAATGTTACAAAAATGTTACAACAATTATAGAAAACACAGGAAAAGCATCCAGATTTCACAGCAATATAGTGCAGGCAGCCCATGCCATGCCATACCTTTCAGAGTCCTCTGTCAATGCTAAAATTGATTGTTGAATGCTTTTGCCTTTCCTGTGTTATCATCAGTGGTGGACTGGCCAAGTGTCAGCTTGCCCGATGGCAAGTGGGCCCCTGATGAAGTGGACCCCCTATATCAAGTGGGCCCCTGATGAAGTGGGCCCCCTTTGTCTCCTGGCAACCAATAGTTTTAGACCCAGTACGCCACTGGTTATCATTGATGTGAATTGCAATTTTAAAATGCAGGAAAAGTTTTATTTCATATTTAATCGGATATCATTGTATCTTGCTTCCAACAGCAGTGCTGGCTCAAAGGGCCAAATGACCTACTGCTGCACCTATTGTCTATTGTCTATTGTCAAACAAATTCAATTGCAGAATATGATTCTCAAAATCTTGAAAACATCTGTAAGGCAGAAGAATATCTTAGAAACATAGATACATAGAAAATAGGTGCAGGAGTAGGCCATTCATCCCTTTGAGCCTGCACCGCCATTCAATATGATCATGGTTGATCATCCAACTCAGTATTCTGTACCTGCCTTCTCTCCATACCCCCTGATACCTTTCGCCACAAGGGTCACATCTAACTCCCTCTTAAATATAGCCAATGAACTGGTCTCAACTACCTTCTGTGGCAGAGAATTCCAGAGATTCACCACTCTTTGTGTGAAATTTTTTTTTTCTCATCTCAGTCATAAAATATTTCCCCCTTATCCAATTGTTCTGGACTTCCCCAACATCGGGAACAATCTTAGAACAGCAAATCCATTTAAAGGCTGGCTTTTATTATGATGTGGAGTTTGGGGTTAATTTGTTTGACTTGATAAATTGTGCTACTTATCCAGTTCCCTGGGTAAAGACATTTTTCCTCATCCCTCTCTTAAATCATCGCCTAGTGACCTTGAAGCAATCCTCACTTGGTCTGTTGAGCAGTTTTGTCCATAATTCAACATGAGCTGTCCATGCAGATTATGCCTGGAACTGTGGGCAGATGCACAGAGCTCTTATCGGCTGAAAGCTTGAAATCAGAATAACTGAATGCTAAATGGTATTTTCAGCTTTCAGCTTGGGTTTTACAACACATTTACAACACATTCACACGTACACACACACACACACATGTACACACACGTACACACACATACACATGTACGCACACACACACACACACACACACACACACACACCCATGCACACACGACTGTGCAAATTCAACACCCGTGCACAAACATGGGCACATCCATGTGCACAAGGACACACATGATCACATGTGTGGGAGTACAAGCAGGTTTCGAAGATTTAGATCAATGACAGAGAAAGAACACCTCAGGATTGCAAATGAAACTAAGTTAATTTCAATATAGTGAATACGATAAAAAGACTAGTGAAGGATTAAATGAGTCACGAGTCTCACGTTGGGTCTTCACTGATACTGATACGAACGGTGGCTGCTAGCAAAACGTCTCATGCCTTTGGGGCGGTACAGTGATGCAGCGGTGAAGCTGCTGCCTTACAGCACCATAGGCCTGAATTTGACCCTGACTAATGGTGCTGTCTGTGTGGAGTTCTCCCTGTGATTTGCGTGGGTTTCCTCTCTTTTCCTCTCCCATTTTAAAGACATGCTGGTATGTAAGGTAATTGGCCTTTGTTAATTGTTCATAGTGTGTAGGCTAGAACTAACGTATGGGGTGATCGTTGTTCGACGTGGACTCGGTGGGCCGAAGGGCCTGTTTCCACACTGTATCCCTAAAATGAACAACTAAAGCTAAGCCTTTCCACTGCATGCTGAGGACTCCGTAACATGGGCTTGGTTGGAAAACTCAAAGGGTCCGGACACCTTTTGGGATTGCGATCCAAGAAGAAGTCCAGTGACTTGTCTTGCAGCATGCACTTATATACTCAGTAACCCACGTGTTGTCCCTAATCTCCATGTATCAGTCAACTGCGTCTTTGAAACTAGGAATCTTCCTTAGTGATGACATAGTGGTTATTTATTGTGGCAGAAATTGAGCTGATCTCAGATATCTCTGGAAGAAAAGACTTACTAGAGCTGCTGGTAGAGTTGCTGCCTCACATGGTCAGAGACCCAGGCTCGAGCCTGACCTCGGGTGCTGTCGGTGTGGAGTTTGCACGTTCTCCCTGTGACCGCGTGGGTTTCCTCCGGGTGCTCTGGTTTCCACACGCATCCCAAAGACATGCTGGTTTGTGGGTTAATTTGACTCTATAAATTGTCCCTTGTGTGCAGGGAGTGGATGTGAAAGTGGGATAACAGGGAATCAGTGTGAACGGGCGATCGATGGTCGGTGTGGACTTGGTGGACCTAAAGGGGCTGTCCCACTGCGGCGACCTAATCTGCGAGTTTAGAAGAGTTTGCCCTCGACTCAAACTCGCAGCATGGTCGACACGTGGTCCTAGGAAGTTCAAATATGGTCACTGGAACTCTCCTTCATGCTCGAGGGAAGTTCCTGCATACTCACGGCCTCAATTTGGTCGAGATAAAGTTTCCAGCATGTTGAAATGTTTTCCGCGAGTAAAAATTGGTCGGCATGGTTCTTTTGACGTAGTGCAGTGGAGTGAAGTCGCTATTTAGTTACAGGCAGTCGAGGGCAGCCGTAGGCAATCTCCTTTGCTGACCAGGCATTTAAATTGGCTCATTGGAGTTTTCAGGACCCAGGAAAACCGACCGATAGGTTAAATGCCCGCTAAACTTTATTATAAGTTGTCTGTCTTCTTAAAAGTGTCTCCACTCCCCCCTGCTTCCCCTCTCTCCCCTTCTCCCCCCTTCTCCCCCTTCTCTCTCCCCCTCCTCTTCTCCCCCTTCTCTCCCCCTCTCCCCCCTTCTTCCCCCCTTCTCCCCCCTTCTCTCCCCCTTCTCCCCCCTCCCCTTCTCTCCCCTTCTCTCCCCTTTCTCTCCCCTTCTCTCCCCTTCTCCTCTTCCCCTTCTCCCCTTTCCCCTTCTCTCCCCTTCTCTCCCCTTCTCTCCCTTCTCTCCCCTTCTCTCCCTTCTCTCCCCCCCTCTCTCTTCCCTTCTCCCTCCCCTTCTCCCCCTCCTCTCCCCCCTCTCCCTTCTCCCCTTCTCCCCTTCTTCTCCCCTTCTCCCCACTCCCCTTCTCTCCCCTTCTCTCCCCTTCTCCCCCCTTTTCTCCTCTTCTCTCCCCCTCTCTATCCCCCCCCACCTGGCTCTCCATGGGACTTACCGTACACTGTGCAGCCGTCTTTTACCTTCCTGTTCATCGTGGGTGTGAATTTCAGTCAGCGCTCCCCCGCTGTCCCAGGCCCCCGCCTTTGCGATGTGTTTGTCTGCGCGGTCGGTCGATCTGGCTCGCGGTTTCATCACTGACGGTCGATCCAGCTCGAGGTTTTTCGAGCGAGTGCCCTCGAGCTTGAAGGTCGAAGACAGTCACTGAAAGGTCGCGTTAGTGGGACAGGCCCTTTACATCCTACCCAAGATCCATGCTTTATTTATAAATTAAACTAAACTAAACTGCTACTATACATCCATGAGGGCGGCATGATCGAACAAGGTCTCGTAATTTTCCAGTATCTGCAAGTATCCTCAGCACCTAATTGTTTTCATAGGTAAGTCTGCTTGCCTGAGGTAAGGACAGATAAAGACGGGTAATTCTACTGTTATTGGCTGAAAAGACTGTTTTAAGCCTTGCATTACAACACACATAAACACACACACACGCATATACACACACACATGCACGCACATGCACACACACATGCACGCATATACACACACACACACACACACACACATGCACGCATATACACACACACACACACACGCACACACACATACACACACACACACACACACAACACACACACACACACACTCACACATGCACACACACCACCATATACACACACACACACAACATGCAGTAGAAACATACAGATAAAAAGATTTACAGGAGGCAAGAAATTCATGAACAAAGACAGCTGCTATCACCAAAGACCCACACCATCTTGGCTATGCTCTCATCTTGTTTGGGAAGAAGGTACAGGAGCTGAGAAATGTGATCTCCAGGTTCAAGAAGAGCTTCTTCCCAGTAACCATCAGATCTAGTATTGCTGATTATCAATTTATTGTATTAGTGAATGTTGTATGTTTATTTGTTGTGTTATTGCATTAATGGCCCTGTAACACTTCAGCATGTAAGAGTTTCATTTTTCCATTCTCATGACAATTAAGCACCCATGACTCTGGACTCTGGACTCTCAAAAACACAAATAAACATTCACCAACACATAATGTAAACACACTTATTCAAACCTGTCACCAATGGTTAACATCCATTAACCCAACAACACACACAATAGCAACACTGATTTGTGTAGCATCTTTAATGTAATGAAATGCCACAAAACACTTAACAGGACCATGATGAAGTAAACATTTGATAAGCATTAGGCACTGGTCCATGGAGAGAGGTGTCAGATGGTAAAGGTTTTAAGAGTCACCTTCGAGGAGGAGAGTGACACACACAGAGGAGAAATTCCAGAGCATGGTCAAAGTAGAATGATATATAACTAATATGGGTGGCGCAACGGTAGAGTTGCTGCCTCACAGCATCAGAGACCCAAGTTCGATCACATCGGGTTTGTACGTTCTCCCTGTGACCACATGGGTTTTCTCCGGGTGCATCAGTTTCCTTCCACATTCCAAAGACGTGCAGGTTTGCAGGTTAGTCGGCTTCTGTAAGTTGCCCCGAGTGTGTAAGATTGTATTGTATAGTATAGTATTGTATTGTATATCTATTGTCATTTCCTGAGTATTCACATACCCAGAGGAAACAAAAAAACGTTGCTCAACCAGTGTCCATTCAGTGTGCATGAAAAATAAATAGAAATAAAAATACATATATCATGAACAAATTTAACACTCTACTAAACATTCAACAGGCATTCCGATCGGCAGCGGCACGACAGTGGCTCTGCTGCAGTGTGTCCAGGTTGGTGGTTGGTGCGCGATACTTTGGCAGGGGGCAAAGTCCGTTTATCAGTCTTATAGCCTGCGGGAAGAAGCTGAGGAGCATCCTGCTGGTTTTGCAGCTAATGCTCCTGTACCTCTTCCCAGATGGCAGGATGGAGAAAATGTGATGCGATGGGTGGTAGGGATCTTTGATGATGGAGATGGCTCTGCTGATACATCTCTTCCTGTATATGTCCAGCAAGAAAGGGAGTGGAGCACCAATAATCCTGCTGGTGGTCTTCACAATCCTGTCTAGTTGGTGCCGTTCGTACGCCTTGCAGCTCCCAAACCAGGAAGTGATGCCGTAGGTTAATGTGCTCTCGATTGTCCCCCTGTAAAAAGTTCGTAGGTGTGTAGTGGGGAGACCTACACTATGCAAAGTGGGATAGATAGAACCAGTGTATGGGTGATCGATGGTCGACGCAGACTCGGTGGGCTGAAGGGTATGTTTCCACGCTGTATCTCTAAACTAAACTAAACTAAACAAGCACATGCCTCAACACTTGCATAATTTACAAAAATGCAAAAAGATAATATGCGTGGTTCAATAATCTGTGATCTTAAAGATCATATTGTGGAAATGAGTGGAGAATTAGAGTGTGACCAAATAGGTATTGACATGAAAAAGCAAAATTAAAGTTTACCTACTCTATTTTTGTCAAAACAGATGCTGCTGCATAGCCAATAATGCTTAGGGCAAGATTTGCCATTTGCACCCATTAGTAACAGGGAAATGTTATAAAAGAGAGCAGTCTGGATGCTCTGATTTCCTCCCACACTCCATGCACGTACAAGATTACCATATAACCATATAACAATTACAGCACGGAAACAGGCCATCTCGGCACTTCTAGTACAAGATGTACAAGTTTATAGCTTAATTGATTCTGTAAAAATCGTGAACTTTTCCTAGTGTGTAGGATAGTGCTAGTGTATGAGATGATCGCTGGTCGGCATGGACTCAGTGGGCCGAAGGACTTGTTTCCACGCTATATCTCTAAAATCTAAAGTCTAAATTTAAAGGTATTGTATCTAAATGCATGCTACATTTGTAAAGAGAGATGAATTTAGGACACAATTAGTTATAAATGGAAATGGAGAACAAGGTACCGAAATATTCCAGGGCATTTCACATTGAGGAAGGACAAACAATAAGGAAAAAGAGGTGGTGTACCATTATCATTAAGCAATGACTTAATTTGAAAGGATAGTTTGAAAGTATTTTTGCTTGGCAGATCCAAGTGTAAAATTAGGATCAGTTTATGCAGAGCTAAGAAGCACCAGGAGAAGCAGTTGATAAGCTTCCAAATAGTTGTACTGATGTGGAATCGAATATAATCAACAAAATTAGAAATGCGTTTAACAGGGGTGATACAGTATTGGAGGAGGATTTTAATCTAAATATATCAGATGAGCAAATCAAATTAGTGCGAACAATGTAGGGGATTAATTTTGGCAAAGCGCACAAAATTGATTTCTGGATAAATTGAGGAACTACCCAGTAGAGAAGCTTTTTTTTAGATCCAATACTGAGAAAGGATGCATTAATAACGCAAAGAGGTCTCCATAATATAATAGAATTTTACATCACATTTGGAAGTAGTGCAGTTTAATCTGAAATCAGAGTTTGGAAACAATCAATCAATCAATCAAGCACAGAAGGGTGCATTACAGTAGCTTTTAAAAAAAATTTTTTAAAAAAATGGAGAAATGAGGGGCCAAGGCATTCTGACTCATCAGAAAAACTACATTCAATAATATAACAATAGAGTGGATGGATACTAGCGCAGATTTAAAGAAATATTACATGACTTGCAACAGATAGACTTTCCTTTAAGGCATAAGATCTGTAAAGGCAAAGTGGTTCATCTATGGATTACAAGGGAAGGTAATGATAATATTCACTCTGTTAGTATACTTTAGAAACAGAGCATTGAAACAGGCCCTTCTGCCCACCGAGTCCATGCCGACCACGATCACCCATCCACTAGTTCTATCCTACACACTAGGGACAATTTATCTGCTTATCATCCTATAAAACTTTGGGATGTGGGTGGAAACCAGAGCACCTGAAGAAAACCCAATGTGACACAGGGAGAAGGTAAAAACTCTGTGCAGCCAACACCCAGAGCCAGGATCGAACCCGGTTCTCTGGCACTGTTTGGTAGCAACTCTACCGCTGCACCGCTGTGCCGTCCAATCAAAGGAATAGGTTTACCTAGTTGCTGGTAAAATCAGCAAATCATGATCAAGAAGATGATAAAGAAATAGAAATAAAATTTGAAAGTAAACAAGAGAGAAACATGGAAACAGATTTGTGTATAAGTGCGCAAAACGGAAAAGTCTAGCGACTGCCGGTGTGGATTCCTGACTAACAAAGAATTTATGCAGGGTGATTAAAGGAATATGGTGTTGCCCGTCTTCACAAAAAGAGACACAAAAGACAGAAAACGGTTTTTACAGTGCCTTGTACACATGAAAATAAACTAAACCTCATCCATAAGTACCGGGAAAGCTTGGGTCCAATGTGCAAACAACCAATCTCCTGTAAATATGTTTGTAAATATCCAAACATCTTTCCTTGGATCCCATGCGATCTAAACCTTCCAGAGCAGCCTAACGTGTGGAACCTGGTCGAATGCTTTGCTAAGATCCATTGACCAAAATAGGACCCGAATAACAGTTTGAGCAAGAGTAGGGTAAAGCTAATGCTTAGATGGGGTCTTACCTCATTGTTTAGATGAGAAATGACTATGAATGACCAGCAGCCAAGGAGAATGGAAGCAGAAGGAACTGCAGATACTGGAATCATGAGCAAAACACAAAGTGCCGGAGGAACTCATCAGGTTAGGCAGCATTAGGGAATGAGCAGACAAAGGAGCAGAATTAGGTCATTCAGCCCATCAAGTCTGCTCCACCATGCAATCTTTCCTTCGCAACCACATTCTCCTGCCTTTTCCCCGTAACCTTTGACGCTCTTACTAATCAAGAACCTATCAATGTTTGCTTTAAAAATACCCAATGACCTGGCCTCCACAAACATCTGTGATTCTACAGATTCACCATCCTCTGGCCAAAGAAATTCATCCCCATCTCTAGGATAGGTATGCCCTTTTATTCTGAGGCTGCACCCTCTGGTCCTAGACTCTGTCACTACTGGAATCATCCTCTCCACGTCCGCTCTATCTACGCCTTCCATTATTTGGTAGATTCCTCCTCATCTTTCTATACTCGAGCGAGTACAAGCCCAGGGCCGTCAAATGCTGCCCTGGAAAGGTCTGCAGAAGGGTCCTGACTTGAAATGTCACCAATCCATTTCCTCCATAGAGCAGATGAATGGCTCATTGAATGAATGAATGTATGAATGAATGATTGAATGTATGAATGAATGAATGCATGAATGATGAATGAATGAATGTATGAATGAATGAATTGGTTTATTGACCAAGTATGTACATATAGAAGGAATTTGTATGTGTACAAGGAGATATAAAGAGATCTGAGTACAACTAGATTGAGAAACATTTATTTGTGAAAATGGCTTGAATATTTGAAGTGCTAATCTCTCTCTTTCCCCACCTATATATTCTTGACCATGTGCTTCCATCCTGGAAGATCATGAGTATACACAGTTTCTTCCTCCTCTGAGTCATTGCTTGCACTCCAGCTGAAATTCACAGTTGACTGAGCCTTTTATTGATGGATGGGGTGCCAATAAGAATAAAAACAAGGGTGGAGGAAGGAATTATTTCTTGGGAGTGATCGTGTTTGAGTTTAACATCACGCACCTGCACAGTATTTACTGAAATGATCTATGTTAAAACATAAGGGCAGCACAGTGACACAGGAGTAGAGCTGCTTCCTGTGTGGAATTTGTACCTTCCCCATGCGTCCCTCCAGTTGCTCCGGTTTCCTCCCACATCCCAAAGACCTGCAGGTTTGTAGATTCATTGGCCTCGGTAATTTGCCCCTAGTATTTAGGGAGTGGTGGGAAAGAAAGATAACACAGAACTAATGTGAAAGAGTGATCGATTGTCGGCATGGACTTAGTGGGCTGATTCACTAAAACTCTAAAAAAATCTTTGCTTCAAACTTCATGCCAGCCTCGGGAACACCTTCTCCCCCTGCGTTATCAGGCTTCCCATCAGATAAGGTACTGAGCAATTCACCTACACCCCATTGCGGATATTGGACATTGCTTATGGAACTGGTGGGCTACAATGCTGTTGTTACCCCTCTCACCTTAACCCTATAGCCGCTAGTTTTTGGACCCCCCCCCCCTACCCTGGGTACAAGCCTGTGACTATTCACCTTATCTAAGCCAAAATGATTTTATATAAAGCAAACATTAGCAAGGGTGTCAAAGGTTATGGGGGGGAGGTAGGAGGATGAGGTTGAGAGGGAAAGATAAATCAGCCATGATTGAATGGTGGAGTAGACTTGATGGGCGGCATGGCCTAATTCTGCTCCTATCACTTATGAAACAGTCAGCTGGAGGAACTCAGCAGGTCAGGCAGCATTTGTAGAGGGAAGAGGTCAGACAACGCTCCAGGTCAGGGCCCTTCTTTTGACCGATGGAGTTCAAACGCTGAGTTCCCTCAGCAGTTTGTTTTTTTGCTCAAGATTCCAGCATCTAGTCTCTTGTGTCTACATTTTACTGTCCCACTGCAATGTCTCCACAAATTATGCCCATTTTGGAGAAAGTTTCCCTTTGCTGAGTTCCTCCAGATGCCCTTTATGTTGTTTAAGATTCCAGTATCTGCAGTCCCTAGTTTCATAATGATTCTATAAACCTCTATAAGGTTGACTCTACAGAGACTCTGCAGTACCCTCTCTGAAGTAACTTTCCAGTTGACTACACTCCAGGGAAACGAGGCACAGCCTACTTCTGGCAAGAAACATCGTGAATGCTCCTGACGCGGTTCAGTCATCCAAGGCTCATTATCCCACCAGGTTTTGAATGTCAAGCCTTATGGAGTGAATTAACTTCTCACTGGGCGCTTTTAATGTGCTCGTGTTGTTCTGTGCACACATCCTATCAGTTAGGGGGACTGTAGGGGTGCCTTCACCACCACACTCAACCAAGTGGCTCACCACCGTTTCTGGTCCTTGCCAGTTTTATGGTGTGTAGAAGCCACCTCACACTCCTCACCATCATGGTCTGCCTTAAGTGTAACTACCCCCCAATACATTGTTTGATCAGCCGGCTGACAATGTCTTAAAGAGCACCGATAATAATGGGAAAAAAGCTTATACTTAAATTCTGGAAAAATGCGCCCACACCAACAATAAAAATGTGGATATCAAATATGTTTGAAACATTACATCTGGAAGAGATGAGATTCCTCTTAGCAGGTAAAGCAGACCAATTCCAAAAGACGTGGTCTATGTTTCTGGACCTATCTGGATATGAGGTGCAATAGTAATTTAAATAAACAAATAAATCAATAAGTGGTATCAGGACCTGGTAACGGGAGGTAAAACAACAAAAACAGACTTGGTTGGTAGTCCCCTTTCTGCGGAGTTTAATGTTATAATAGAGCGATTGTTCCTATTTTCTTTTTCTTTCTTTTCTAGGATCCATTTTCTCACTTTACTTCCTTCTCTAACTTCTTTTCTAAGGGGCTTTCTTTTCCCAACACTCTTGCACTTCACGACTCTCGCGCACTTTCTTTACTTTCCTTACTTCTACCTTTTTCTTAAAGCTCAAAAAAAATGAAGCGGTACAAAAAATGTATTAAGATATATGTGTTGTGTAGTATTGTAATTTACCGTACTTCTAATAAAAAAAAAAAAAAAAAAATAAAAAAAAAAATAAAATAAAAAAAAGAGCACCGATGTACTTGCCACGCTTCATTGTTCATGCAGCAGTAGCTTGAAGATAACAAGATGACAGTTATATAACTGGGCAGTTATCAAGGCAGCAATAGACATCAATAAATCAGCAAGCAGATGAAAGTGGAGCACTTTCCAATGGAATATTCAAAGGGGATCATTGAGATGAAGATGCCCAGGTTATCCCTTGTTAACAGGGTTGGACGTGCACTGGCTCCAGTGGCTCAGTTTACAAAGGAACGTCAGATGAACAATTGGCTATTCCATAGGATACTCCACAAAGTGCTGGAGTAACTCAGCAGCTCAGGCAGCATGTGTGGAGGGAATGGACAGGCAGCATTTCAGGTCAAGACCCTTCTTCAGACTGATTGCTTCGGGGGAGGAAGGCTGGAAAAGGGGCAGGGGCAGGACAAAGCCTGGCAAGTGTTCCGTGATCATATTGAATGGCGGTGCAGGCTCGAAGGGCCGAATGGCCTCCTCCTCCACCTATTTTCTATGTTTCTATGTAAGTGATAGGTGGATACAGGTGAGAGGGGAGGAGGTTTGATTGGCAAATGGGCAAAGTAAGTGGCAGTGGCTGGAGATAAGGAGAGAAAAGTGAAATGTAAAGACAGAGAGAGGAAAATAGGGAGATTGCCACAGGAGGAGGTGGGGGCAAGAGGGGAAAGAAGGGTGGAACAGGGAGAGACATAGCTGCATGCCAGTGTGGGCACAGGAAAGAGAGAGGGTGGGTATCAACTCAAATTGGAGACCTTAATGTTCACACTATTGGGCTGGAAGCTATCCAAGTGGAATATGAGGTGCTGTTCCTCCAGTTCACATGTCGTCTCACTGTGGCAATGGAGGAGGCCCAGGACAGAAAGGTCTCTATGGAAATGGAAAGGGAAGTTAAAATGGTCGGCAACCAATTGAATATTCCAGTTCAAACAGGGTTGAGGTGAAGAGGTTCAACCTGAAACTGGTCTATTTCCAACTCCAGGTGCTCTTCAAAGCATCGAGACCCTCCTGCAGATTGTTTGTTGTTCCAGATCAGTATGTTTCTGTGGAATTAGCTGATTTCAGTCAGGGCTGTTGAAGCATTCTACCATCAACCTGGGCTAGGAAAGAATTAAGGGGGGCATAGTGGCTCAGCGGTAGTGGCAAGGGTTCGATCATGACTATGGGTGCTGTCTGTTCGGAGTTTGTACATTCTCCCTGTGACCACGTGCTCTTTCTCTGGGTGCTTCTGTTTTCTCTCACAGTAAAGACGTGCAGGTTTGCAGGTTAATTAGCTTCTGTAAATTGTCCCTAGTGTGTAGGATAGAACTAGTCTGCAAATAATCGTTGGTCGGCATGTGCAAGGGAGGCCGAAGGGCCTGTTTCCACACTTTATCTAAACTAAACTAAGCTAAACTCAGGAATAGCTACTTCCCCACAGCCATCAGGTTATTAAACTTGGCTCGGACAAAACTCTGAACATTAATACCCCTTTATCTGTTATTTGCTCTTTATCAATTTATTTATTCATGTGTGTATTTACGTATATAATGGTATAAGGACACACTGATCTGTTTTGTAGTCAATGCCTACTATGTTCTGTTGTGCTGAAGCAAAGCAAGAATTTCATTGTCCTGTCAGGGACACATGACAATGAACTCTGTTGACTTGACTCTTTTAACTTTTTTGACTTTTGACTAAACTAAACCAAAAACATTGTCTTTAATTGGCCTCTGTAAAGTGCCTAATGTGGAGGGAGCGGATGCAAAAGTGAGATAACATAGAACCTGCATGAACGGATGATCGATGGTCAGCATAGATCTGAGGGCCGAAGGGCCTGCTTCCATTCAGTATCTTTCAATCAGAAATAAAGGGACAAGCAACATCTCAACCCAAGGTGTTGACAATCCCTCTGACTCCACATATACTGCTTGACCTGCTGAGTTCCTCTAGCAGTTTGTTCTTGCTATTTGCTTTTACCTATTCTGTGTTGGTTCTGGAATTAAGACAAAATAATGACATAATTAGAATAGAAGCTGTAAACTAAATTAGTGATTTTCTGTCTTTGTTGATGATGACAGGTGATTAAACAAAGATACGAGTTGCTTAAGATACGACACTAAAGGCATGTTTGTTTTTCTTCTTGGTTCTAGGATGTGCTGGGATTTGGGATAATTTCACCTGCTGGATGCCAGCCAGGATCAGTGAAACAATCAGCATGCCCTGTCCAAAATTATTTGGGGACTTCAGCAGCGATCATGGTCTGTATTCGAGTTGGCTTTTTTTTTTGCAACAAATATGTAGTAAAACCCTAAGGAAGTAAATCTGTGTGAGGAGCGGGGAGATGTTAGGACTGGTGATGTTTGACACGTCTTTGTAATGTGCTCACAAAAGATCTGACAAACATGCTAATAATCTGAAGACCCATGAAAGGTCACTACCCCATGACCAAACCAATGTTTCCCTCCCAGCACCTCCCTCTATCACCTTATCGAACAAAATGACGTGGGGCACACCTATGTTAGGTCTTCTGTAATATTAAGTTTGCTTTTTTGTAATCATAATCATCATAATCATAGTCATAATCATACTTTATTGGCCAAGTATATTTTGCAAGGAATTTGATTTAGTTTAGTTTAGAGAAACTGAGCGGAAACAGGCCCTTCGGCCCACCGACTCCGCACCGACCAGCGATCCCCGCGCATTAAAACAACTTTACACCCACTAGGGGCAATTTACATTTATACCAAACCAATTAACTTACAAACATGCACGTCTATGGAGTACGGGAGGAAACCGAAGATCTCGGAGAAAACCCACGCAGGTCAGGGGGAGAACGTGCAAACTCCATACAGACAGCATCCATAGTCGGGATCGAACTGAGGTTTCTGGCGCTGCAAGCTCTGTAATGGGCCCGTCCCACTTCGGCAATTTTTTCGGTGACTGTCATAGTCGTAGCAGGTCACCGAAAAACTGGACCCCCCCCCCCCCCCCCCCCCCCGTACGACAATGTCTACGACAACCTACCACCTCGTCGATGTGAAGTTACTGCAAGCTACTGACAGCTGGCGACCCATTAGGACGTCCACCTACGACCACACCTACGTCCACCCGCGACAAGCTACGACAAGATAAGACAATTCAGTCGCCGGTACCTGTCGCCGGTTGACGTAGGTTGACGTAGGTAGTCGCCAATGGAATTCACCGAAGTCAGCACCGGCGACAACCTACGCCATCCCGGCGACAACCTACGCCATCCTGGCGACAACCTACGCCATCCTGGCGAAAACCTACGCCATCCTGGCGAAAACCTACGCCATCCTGGCAACAACCCATGACAACACCTACTGAAGGAGAAGTCAACCTACGACAAATCCACGGTCGCCGAAAAGTTTTGAACATTTCAAAATCCAGCGGCGACCAGAAAAAGGCTACGATTCTTTGGGCAACTGAGGAGACGACTCACAACCATACAGGCGACACCCTGACGACCATTAGGCGACAGCCTAGTCGCCTGTAGTTGCATATAAAGGTGCCTAAGTGGGACAGGAGCATAAGGCAGCAACTCTACCACTGCTCCACCATCCTGCACTAGTAGACAATAAAGGCTGCTAAAGTAGACGTTACATGTATGCTCATACAGCTTAGCCAAGGTCTGTAAAAAATAGTAGCCTGTGGTAATATTACATTCTATGTGACGCTGCACTTCAGTTGCTTTGAATGAGTCATCCGTTTTCATCAGTGATATCTTCCAGACCGCTTAAAGATCCTGTCCAATGTCACTAATGAAAAATGTCAATTTTCTTGCACATGTCCAAGCAATTATTCAGAATCCACATTGTGTAAAAAGATTTTAAGCTTTTTAAGAATGGTTTTCAGACCTGCCATACTTAGTGGAAACATCCTCGCTGTTTCCAAAGTAACCATTCACTACAGCACCTTGTGCTGAGATTCAGATGATTCAATTAAGGTCCCACATAGTACATTATCTAGAAGGTGGGTTACATGGGATCCAAGGTGAGCTTCTTAATTGGATACAAATGTGTGTTGGTGATAGGATGGTGGGAGGTAGTGGCAAGAGGATATTGTATTAGTTGGAAGTCTGACACTGCAGGTGAACCACAGGGATCAGTAGTGGTACATTAATGGACATAAAGTGCTGGAGCAACGCAGGAGGTCAGGCAGCATCTCGAGAGAACCTGGATAGGTGACGTTTCGAGTCGAGACCCTTCCTCTTGAAGCAACTTTTGAAACCACTTTTGGATCCAATTAGCCAGCTCGGAACTCGACCCCATGTGATAGACACAAAATGCTGGAGTAACTCAGCGGGACAGGCAGCATCTTTGGAGAGAAAGAATGGGCGACGTTTTGGGTCGAGACACTTCTTTAGATCACTTTCTAGATACCATACTATGCAGGAACTTGATTGAAGAAGGATCTCGACCCGAAATGTCATCTATCCATGTTCTCTAGTGATGCTGCCAGACCTGCTGAGTCTCTCCAGTACTTTGTGTCCTTTTGTGTATTAACCAGCAGTTGCAGGTTCTTGCTTCCACAGTGATGGTACTTAGCTGTTTGTGAGATATATTAATGACTTGGATGTGGATGTTGGAGGTATGATTAGTACATTTGTTGATGACAAGTACAATTCGTAGGTTTGTGGATGAGAAGTTGACAATGTGAAGACCAAGGGTTGTCTATATAGTAAATGGCAGGGCATAAAGGAGCTATGGAGCATAGACCAGCCTGCTCCATGAGTATACACACTCTTACTCACACACACACTCACTCTCACTCACACACATACACACTCACTCACTCATTCTCACATTCACTCTCCCACACACACACACACACACACGCACTCACACTCACTCTCACACTCACACGCGCACACACACACACACACACACACACTCACACTCACTCACTCACTCTCACACTCACACGCGCACACACACACAAACACACAAGCACACACTCACTCACACACTCACACACGCACACTCACACACACACACACACACACTCACTCACACACACACTCTCACTCACACGCGCACACACACACAAACACACGCGCGCACACACACACTCACTCACTCTCACACACTCACTCACTCACTCTCACGTACACACATACACACACACACTCACTCACACTCACACACTCACACTCACACACACACACACACACACACTCACACTCACTCTCACTCACACACACACACACACACACACACACACACACACTCACACACACACACTCACTCTCACTCACACACACACACACACACACACACACACACACACCTACACACACACCTACACACACACACACACACACACACACACACACACACACACACACACACACACACACACACACACACACACACACACACACACACACACACACACACACACACGTGGTTCCCCTACCTAGAAGAGTGAATGTGTTGGACCTAGTCCAAAATACAAAACAGGAAATGCTAGCAATGTTAAATAATATTAAGGAGTGCAAACCCCCCAGGTCTGACCAAGTCTATATTTTGGAGATTGTGGGAAACTAGGGAAGATATTGTTGGAGCCCTGTCGGGGATCATTAGCCACAGGTGAGGTACGAAAGACTGGAGGGTGGCTGTTGTTGTACCTTTACCTAAGATGGGCCCCAAGGACAAGCCAGAGAACTACAGGCCGGTGAGCCTGACATCAGTGGTGGGAACGTTATTAGAGTGGACTCTGAGTGACATGATCTACCTCCATTTGGATATGCAAGGGCTGATTAGATTTGGTCAGCACAGTTTTGAGCATGGGAAATCACAGCATAGATTTGATGGTGTTTTTTTGAAGAGGTGATGGAGAGGATTAACAAGAGCGAGGCAGTGGACGTTGTCTATGTAGACTTGAGCAAAGCCGTTGACATGGTCCCAAATGGTAGGCTAGTGCAGAAGATTAGATCACATGGGATCCAAGATGAACTAGACAACCTGATTCAAAATTGGTTTTTGGAAGGGTCAGAGAGTGGGATGGGAGGATTATTGCTCTGTTTGCTGGCCTGTGACCACTGGTGTGCAACAGGTATTTGAGCTACATCCATATGAATGATTTGGGTGACAATGTAGTAACAATGAGTACATCTGTAGATGATACCAACATTTCTGGCAGAGTGGCCATGAGGAGGGCTATGTAAATGTACAAAAAAATCTGGATTAACTATGGAACAAGGAATGGCAGATGAAATAAGTGTGAGGTGCAGCAGTTGGGCAAATCAACCAGAGTTCCTTCTCTCTAGTGATGCTGCCTGTCCCGCTGCAGGTACATAATAAAGATGGCAACACAGATAGGTAGGATTGTGAAGAAGGAGTCTGGAACTTTGTCTTCATCAGTAAATGTATTGAGGACAGGAGTTGGGATGTCCTGCTACACCTACGGTATACAAGACCACAGTTAGGTCAGGTTAGTCCCGGGGAGTTCCCCCCCGCCACGGGTACCATGTAATTCTGTGCTACCTGCTCCATGGTCGCATAGTTGGCGAATTAACCGTCTCCCCCACCTGGTGTGCCAGGGGTGGAGGGGGCTGTGGACCCCCAGCAGGACCAAAGGGCGGATGAGCTCCTAGCGAGCCAACAGCCATCCACACTTCAGTAGAAGTTGCGATCACTGTCGTACATAGCATTGTAAGGCACTGTGCCCATTGATATTTTTGGCAACGATGATTACAGTTAGAGTATTACGCGCAGTTCTGATCAGCCCTATTGCCTCCCATCCCCATTATCCCCCCCCTTTATTTGATTGCGCTGATCACCTACCTTTCGTATCCCATCATAGGAAGGATGCCATTAAGCTGGGAAGGTGCAGAAACAAATCATCGGAACTCGAGGGCTTGAGTTATAAGGAGAGATGAGATAGCATGAAGAGTAGGAGGCTGAGGGATCACCTTGTGGTGCTATACAAAACCATGAGAGATATGATTAAGGTGAATGGTGTCAGTCATTTTCACAGGGTAGTGGAGTCCAGATCTGGGGGCCATAGGTTTAAGGTGAGAGGGGAAAGATTTCAAAGAGACCCAAAGGGGCAATTTCTTAACACAAATAGTTGTGTGCATCGGAATGATGTGCCAGAGTATGCTGTATGCAGGGATATGTACAATGGCAGCTTTTAAAAGCCATTAGATAGGTACATGGTGAAGAAAGGGGAGTCAGTCTACCCCACGACAGAAGGGGGAGGAGTTGTACAGTTGATAGCAAAGGGGAAAAGGATCTCCTGTGGCATTCTGTGTGGCATCTTGGTGGAACCATTCTGTTGCTGAAGGTAGACACAAAATGCTGAAGTAACTCAGTGGTACAGGTTGTTTGAAGAAGGGTCTCGACCTGAAATGTCACCCAATCCTCTCTGCAGAGATGCTGCCTGTCCCGCTGAGTTACTCCAGCTTTTTGTGGTTTCATCTGCCATTCCTTGTTCCCGGTTTAAACCAGCATCTGCAGTTCCTTCTTACACACTGTTGCTGAAGGTACTCCTTATGTTGACCAGTGTGTCATGGAGGGGGTGAGCTGTATTGTTCAAGGTGTTCCACAGGTTCCCCTCCAAGACCATCCCTAGTGGGACCAGGAGAGCATCCCTTGTAGCCAAGGTCCGGAGGGCAAGGCACACCGCCACTCCACCTAGGGTCCTTAGGGGGAGGAACGGCTCTGCTGTCAGTGGCCGAAGGACTGGTTACGGGATCCAGGGAGTGGGCAGGGCTGAAGATGTGCTGGTTGGGTTGCTCCTCGGCCTGGCCAAGCTGGCCATCGGCAAGTCACGGCGCCAGACGGAAGAGGACTCTGCCCGGGCCAGATGCTTACCCCTTTACCGGGGTTATGTCTGCGCCCGGGTGGTGTTAGAGAGGGACATCGTTGTATAGTAGTTACTTAGTATATTTGTAAGGATTGTAACCATAGTTGTTTGAAAATTTAGATCATTTGTACTATGTGTAAAATTTAGATATATTGAACTATGGCGGTGGGTGGGTTACCACGGCTTGGTTTTTGTAGCGTGATCGTAATTAAATAAATTATTTTTGATTTCAAAAAAAGACCATCTCTAGTGACTCCAACTCCACCCCCAGGACGGAGCCAGCCTTCCTGATGAGCTTGTTAATTCTGTTGACCCGCTGAGTTAGAGAGATGGAGAGATAAGTTTATTTGGCCTTCCATCACAGCGATGTGATGGATGTTTATGTAAATTATGTTGTGTCTTGGGTCTATGTGTTTGTAATGTATGGCTGCAGAAACGGCATTTCGTTTGGACCTCAAGGGGTCCAAATGACAATTAAATGTATCTTGTCCAGCATTTTGTGTCTATCTACCATATTAAATCCAATGTAGACAAAAATGCTGGGGAAACTCAGCGGGTGAGGCAGCATCTATGGAGCGAAGGAATAGGTGACGTTTCATGTCGAGACCCTTCTTCAGACTTGATTAAATATTAATTCCAATGATCTTTTCCTTCCAGGCAAAGTAAGCAGGAACTGCACGGCCGAAGGGTGGACTGCTGTGTTTCCACATTATATGAATGTGTGTGGATACAACTTCAATGGGTCTACTGAAGCGGTAAGTGTATAAGCTTGTGTATCTCATCACCGTGGATGGACATCCACTTCCGATCTCTATCAGTTCCCATCTTTATTAAACCCCGGTTAGCTGATTTTAAAACCATTCCCCTAATCCACACAAACATTTCATTGAAACCATTTCATGTTTTTGTTTGGGAAAGCAGAGTAGAAATGTCACTTCCAGTCCATATAATTCATAGCAGTTCAGCCAGCATCTGTAGTGAGGGGAAAAAGTTCAAATTAAAACAATGTTTAATCAGTACTGATAGATAATTGACCTGAGACCTTAATCCTGGTTTTGTCCACTTATCCCAGTATCTCCCACTCGGATGTAGACTCATATTTTCCCTATTCCATGCCCCCTCCCCATCCTCTTCCCCTATAACCGCTCCCTCTGGCTTTACGTATCATTCAATTTATCTCCTAAATTTAGTTCTCATTCTTTTGTATCATTTCCATCTCCAGCTGTTATGCGTTCATCTGAGGATCACAACCCACCTCAGCCGTATCCACCTATCACTTGGGCGGCTTAAAACCCAGCGGTGATTTCTCTCATTCCAAGTAAGCCCTGCATTCCCTCTCCCCCCTCCCCCACCCTAGTCATCCCACTACTTCCACTGTGTGCATCCCTGGGTTATCGCCTCTTCCCCAGCTAACAAGGGGCTATTATGGGTTACACCCTTCCTTGGTCATCTGTTGCCAGCTCTGATTTGCTCTGGCCTTTCTCTACCTCCAGTTCCCCCCCCTCTATTTCCAGTTTGATGAAGGGTTCTGACCCAAAACGTTGCCCATCATTTTTCTCCAGAGATGCTCCTGATGTGTTGAGTAGCTCCAGCACTTTGTGACTATATTCAGTATAAACCAGCATCTGCAGTTCCTTCCTCCACCCATCACTTGCCAGGGTTTGTCCTGCCATTACCTCTTTTCCAGCATTCTTTCTCTCACCCCCACCAGAATCCTGACCTGAATAGTCGCCTATCCCCATTCCTTTCACAGATGCTGCCTGACCCGTCGAGTTACTCCAGCACTTTTTTGTTTTGCTCAAGATTGCAGCATCTGCAGTTCATTGTGTCTTCAATTTCTCCACTGATGTTGCCTGATCTGCTGAAATCTTTTTTGCCAGCATTTTTTATTTTTGGTTTTCACTTGAGATTGCCAGCATTTGCGGTACTCTGCCTTCAACTTTAATTTCACAGTTTGATTTAGACATTTTGTTTGGACTACAGGCCTCTGCCCACACTAAATGAGGCTTCCTTACATTACAGTGTGAGGGGGTTTGTCTCCAATTCAAGTAGCTACAAATTGTAAGAAATAGATGAAGGACAAAGTGTTGGTGTTGGATAGAATATTTGGTGGCGTGTCAAATCTCCTCAACCTTTGGAAGATGTAAAGGCATTGATGAGCCACTCCTTATCTCTGCCTCTCGTGATTTTATATACCTCAATAAGGTCACCCCACAGTCTGTATAACCTGCCCTAGTTCAGTTCCTATGTTATTTCTGCAGATTAAATGACAAAACTCCAGGTAAAGTCCGATCTAGATAATTTACACAAACATCCATCACAGTGAATCTCCAACACCTCCTCACTGTGATGGAAGGCAAAAGTCTTATCTCTTCCCTTTGTTCTTCTCCCGCGGTCCAGCAGTCCAACTGCAGCGTTGAGGCAACTGGGGCTAACGATGTTAAAGCCCCCGGCAGGCGATGGTAACTCCCGCGGCCGTTTAAGCCGTGCGGGGCGATGTTAGGCCCCGCTCCGAGTCATTTCAACTGCGCGATTCCAGCGTGAGAAGTTGCCGTTGCGGGAGCTCCAAAAAGCGCTCTCCCACCCGGGACCTGCGAGCTCCTGATGTTCCTGTCCACTGGGCCTGTGGCCGGAGCCTCCGAAGCTCCGAAGTCGGGTTGCAGCCGCGCGCCACCACAGCTCTCCCCGTTCTGAAGTCGGCCAGCTCCAATCTGATTAATTATCACAAGGATTTGTTGTTGCTGCAGATTACACATGACAGTAGGTAGGTATCAGGGCAGATCTAAGAGTAATTATTTCATTCCATTTAAATCTACACCTTAACACGAGTTAAAATTCCCCCATCTATACTTTGCCAATGAAAATCTAAGGCTTCCTCCCATTAAATTTGATTCAGCAAATAATTTCAGTCATGAAATGTTATTGCTGTTAGCATGCTATTAACCCGTTCTACAGCAGTTCATTAATGTAATTGAATATGTACTGAATTTTCAATCTAATGCTCTATGATGCTGCAATTTACATTTTAATTATATATATTGATATTTGACATGACTTTATTGTGCACTATTTCTTAACAAAGATCATGATTCATGTGTGATCAAGCAGAATACTCAATATTGGTACTGAGCTAAATGAAGGGGGTTTATTGTTCCACTTAAGGGAGCAACATGAATCTGAGTTGAGTCTGAAGAAGAGTCCCAACCCGAAATGTCATCTGTCCATTCCCTCCGCAGATGCTGCCTGACCTGCGGAGTTCCTCCAGCACTTTGTGCAATGTTTATTGTTCCAGTTAATTTGTTGGTGGGATAGTGGTGCAGCAGTAGACTTGCTGCCCTGCAGTGCCAGAGACCCGGTTCAGATCCTGACTATAGCTGCTTTGTGTAGGAAGTTTGTACGTTTCCTCTGTGGCCATGTGAGTCTTCTCCAGGTGATCCGGTTTCCTCCCACACTCCAAAGACGTACAGGTTTGAAGATTGATTGAATTTGGTAAAAAAATAGTAAATTGGCCCTAGTGTGTAGAACATGTCTAGTGTACGGGGTGATCACTGGTCAGCATTGATTTGGTGGGCCGAAGGGCCTGCCTCAGCGCCGTATCTGTAAAGTCTAACATTTTGCTGCAGAATAAGTGCCTGTGTCCAGTAATCGGGCATTAACCAATGTTAAATGGTTGAAGGTATAGACTCACAATCACATTTTGTGGAATAAATGAGTTGGCAACAGAAATGGGAACCATTACTAAATACTTTTGATCAACTAACGAGATGCTTGCTACCTAAGATCACCCATTTAATGCAAATTTCACGTAATTATACACAATGCTAGCCAGAGTACATGTAATTTTTTCCGGGCTGGAGTCACATTTTCATTCATTAATTTGGTTCCAAGATGCAGGCATTGCTAGCTAGGCTGATATTGATTGCCTTCCCTTAAATACCCCTATACTGAGTGTTGTGAAGTCAAGAGTGTTTGATTGTCATGAGTCCCAGATAGAACAATGAAATTCTGACGCAGCAGCACATCACAATATGTAAGCATAGTACACTGTAAACAATATAATAAAATGATATACAATGATATAATTTTATCAAACCATTTCAGAGGGTGATGAAGATTAATTGAATTGCTAGGTGTCTTCGATCACATTCGCACTACAACAATGCAAGGGAGGATAGTAGATTTTCTGCACTCAAGGACATGAATGGGTTTGAAAAGTTCTCTGATAGCTTTATGGTCACTATTACAGTTTACATTAGACTTTAGACTTTAGAGATACAGCACGGAAACAGGCCCATCAGCCCCTTAGTCCACACCGACCAGCGATCACCCGGTACACTAGCGCTATTCTACACACTAGGGACAATTTACAATTTTACCAAAGCCAATTAACCTACAAACCTGCATGGCTTTGGAGTATGGGAGGGAACCGAAATACCGGTAGGTATCTGCCCTGATACCTACCTACTGTCGGGAAATACCCACAGAGAGAATGTACAAACTCCGCACAGTCAGCATCCGTAGTCAGGGTCTCCTGCGCTGTAAAGGGCTTTACCCAACAACTCTCCCGAGTTAAAAAAAAATCAAACTCGTGGTAAGCACGTAGAATGTACGTAGTGGGTACGTCGGAGCTCGGGACGTCTCTTAGCGGCTTGTAACGCTAACGGCAGGTACTCGGTAAACGCGGTAAGCTCGGGAAGTTTTTTCAACATGTTGAAAAATGTCCACGAGAGCCCCGAGTACCTACGTGCGGCTATTACCGTAATTCTCCGAGTTTGAGATCGGAGGAAACTCGGGAGAACTCTTCCATTACCTCGTATAGTGGGACAGGCCCTTAAGGCAGCAACTCTACTGCTGTGCCACCGTGCCGCTATGTGGAGGAAAATAGAGAGTTAATATTTCAAGGTGGAGATACTACTTGGAATGTTCATTTCCATCCTCGGATGCTTTCTGACCCATAGCGTTCTGGCAGCTGTTCTCCTTTTGATACAGATTCCAGCATCTGGTGCTTTCATAGCCCTAATCTGCCAA
This sequence comes from Leucoraja erinaceus, assembly GCF_028641065.1. Classification (NCBI taxonomy): domain Eukaryota; kingdom Metazoa; phylum Chordata; class Chondrichthyes; order Rajiformes; family Rajidae; genus Leucoraja; species Leucoraja erinaceus. The sequence goes on along the minus strand of NC_073378.1, from coordinate 119,178,640 downwards.
GTATTCTACACAAACTTAGGTCAGTTATTGGTTGAGATGTGTACAAAGGAACTGCAGATGCTGGCTTAAACAGAAGATAGACACAAAAAGCTGGAGCAACTCAGCAGGACAGGCAGCATCTCTAGAGAGAAGGAATGGGTGACGTTTCGGGTCGAGGCCCTTAGGCCAGAAATGCCGGTCCCATGCCAATGTCAGCTGTTCCATTGAAGCTCTGACTCTGGCAGATTGAGTGTTTAAGAAGGAACTGCAGATGCTGGCACATTGAGTGCTGGCAAACTCCATTGTTATCACAGCAGGTCAAGATAAGGGCAATGGAGAGAAGACAAGGAGGGACAAAACCAATCTGAGTGGAGCCCGAGAGTTTGAGGCATTTGACCTCGTCTCAAGGGAAATGTAACATGGACACTCATAGTGGCTTCATTAAGTGATTCCCATTTGCGCGGGGGAGAGGGGGGGGGGGGATCTGGGGGGGGGGGGGGGGGGGGGGGGGGGGGGGGGGGGGTGATCGGCAGCCAAATAGCAGAAATGTGGAATAATTAACATAATGGAACTAAATGGAAGATGCAGATTTCTTTTCACTTATCAAGTTCTTGTGGAATGCATTGGCCAGAAAATTAATGGGAATAGATTCAATCACAACATTCAGGGAGAGAATTGGACAAATACTTGAAATTAAATTGCAGAGAGGTGACATAGCTGTGAATAATGATGACGGATGAACAGTCTCCTTTAATGCTCAATGATTCTCTTCAACAGAAAAAAGGACATAAATTTGTTTCAGAAAAAAATGGTGGTGGGCAATAGATCAAATCTCTATCAGTTGAATTTCCCAGAGAAACCATATTTTATATAACTTCTGCCAAAGCTGTCTTGGCTAACTCTTATTGAGGCACAATCCCTTGCATTTCAGTTAGCTGATACTAGTTATAAATATGTTTTGTTTTTGGTTTCAAGGTCTGTTTTATTTCAGGAAACATCAAAATTTAATAGCTGAATTCAATTTTTATCGTTGTTTAATATTTCTTTGCCTATTTTTGTTGCATTATTGTAAGTGATTAATACACAAGATAAGAGTGAGCGGGAGAGGGAGTTGGAGCAACTGATTCATTTCGATTCCAAAAATACACTAATAAAATATAAAATATTTATGTCTTTCCTGAGGAAATACATTCACAGACTTGGTAAGAAGGAGAACGTGTGACTGTGGGTGTTATTATTTGGCTCTTTACTCTTTAACACTATACATTTACTTTTATGTCCAGTTCAAGTGAAGCTGAACTTAGTAAATTTACAATTTCAGTTACAGAAAGGTCCCATCCCATTGGATTTCTATGGTCATTTTGTTTTTTTTATTAAACCAAGCTTTGGAAAAGCCAGATGGTTTTTTTTGGTCCATTACCCCAGTTCCTCGCTTTTCAATCAGCCCCCGCATCTAACAGGTCATTCTGCGGTATGTCCATCACCTTCAATGTGATCCCACATCCAGTCACACCTTACCATCCCAACCCCTTTCCCCCTTTCCACTTTCCCCTCTCTCTGCACCTTCTCGTTTTTTTTTTGCTCGGCCCCCTCAGCGGTCCCTGCACATTAACACTATCTTCCACTATTCAATTTAGCTAATACAACCTAATGAGTAGTCTGCAATTTATTAGGGTTTAATTTTTTTTTAATGATAAAAAAATGGCATGGAAACAGGCATCCCTCGGACAACAAAAAAGCCGTGGACAGTCAAAAGCCCATAACCTTCTTAAAAATTAAGAGTCATAGATTGAACCATTCGCACTTGGATGACCTGAAATTAAAGCATATAATTAGTTAGTTACCGACCAGCGTGTCCCCTGCACATTGATTTTTACACTCATCATCAATTTACAAATGGAAGAACACATTGCTATTAAAGTCAATTTAAATCGGCTTTCAGTGGGTTCCTAATACCAAGCCAATTGCCCAGAAAAACTGAGCCCAAAAGAGCTACTGTATGTCTTTTGGAGTGTGTACATACCTTTAATTGGAGGAAACCGATGATCTCAGAGAAAACCCACGCGGTCACGGAGAGAACGGACAAACTCCGTACAGACAGCACCAGTAGAATATAATTCCTTTTATTGTCATTTAAACAGATAAGGTTTGAACAAAATGTCATTCCTACAGTCATGACATTACAACAAAAAAAACACAAGACACACACTTAACACAATTTACACAAACAAAATCTCCAGCACCTCCTCACTGTGATGGAAGGCAAAAGTCTTATCTCTTCCCTTTGTCCTTCTCCCACGGTCCAGTAGTCCAACTGCAGAGTCGAGGGGGCTGGTATGATCTGTCTGGATAATGTTCACAGTGAAAACAAAACTGCTGGAGGAATCCAGCAGGTCAGGCAGCATCTGTACAGGGAAATGGACAGATTGCATTGCAGTTCAGGGACCTCCTTCAAACTGAATCTTAATGCACATTTGCATCGTATCTCAGTACACGTGACAGTAATAAACCAATACCAATATCAATACATTCAAGTATTTTAATGTTATGCTATCACAAGCTGTAAATTACATTGATAAAGCTGGGAGTTTATTGCCCTATCCATCTGAACTTCAACTGTTTGTGAAGTTCAATGCTGCCAAATGTTGGTAAGTCACATCAGAGACTTACTTCAAGCCAATCACATAGATGCGGGGACATGATATTGTGGGTATTCGAGCACTTCATGTCCAATTTTAAATGATAACAGGTAACCAAACCATTATAGTGCAAGTTTAGTGAATAGTGAATAGTGAAAGGCTTGGATAGAGTGGATGTGGAGAGGATGTTTCCACTAGTGCGAGAGTCTAGGACTAGACGTCATAGCCTCAGAATTAAAGGACGTTCTTTTCGGAAGCAGATGAGGAGAAATGTCTTTAGTCAGAGGGTGGTGAATCTGTGGAATGATTTGCCACAGAAGGCTGTGGAGGCCAAGTCAGTGTATATTTTTAAGGCAGAGATAGATAGATTCTTGATTAGTACAGGTGTCTGAGGTTATGGGGAAAAGACAGGAGAATGGGGTTAGGAGGGAGAGATGATTGAATGGCGGAGAAACTTGATGGGCTGAATGGCCTAATTATACTCCTATCACTTATGACCTTATGACCTTATAATAACCAAGAACATTTAAATTGAAAATAACTTAGCTTTTCAATCCTCGTGGATTGTGACAGCATCTTTCATCCCTATTGTTGTATTTATTTTTGTCTTCTGCAATCCCTCTCTCCACCTGCCTCTCCACTTTTGTGATACTACGTGAAGCTTAGATGACTAATCTCTTAAAACTAACATGATCCTGTTTTGACTCTGGCCCAGTTATACTGTTCTAATACCTAAGGGCATGTTCTTACATTAGAGTTGCAATATAAATGCCAGTTAGTGTATCTGGAAATCTTAAGCCCGTCACTGTGATTATTTTAAAATGTACCGTGTACGTGCACAGTGGCACAGCAGTACAGCTGCTGCCTCACAGCTCCAGGGACCCGGTTTCGATCCTGACAAACGTTCTCTCAGTGAACCCATGGGTTTTCTCCAGGTGCTCCAGTTTTCTACTGCCTGCTCCATGACACCCAGGTCTCGCTGCATCTCCCCCTTTCCAATCGGCCACCGTTTAGATATAATCTGCTTTCCCCCGTTTTTGCCACAAAATGGATAAAACCTCACATTTTTTCCTCCCAGCTCCCAAGATGTGCAGGTTTGTAGATAATTTGGTCTCCGTAATTTTCCCCTAACGTGTAGGATGCGAATCTGGGATCACATAACACTAGTGTACGGGTGGTCTTTGGTCAGCACGGACTCAGTGGGCCGAAGGGCTGGGCTCCACGCTGTATCCCTAAACTAAAGTAAACTCTAAACTCCTTTGCAGCTAAAAATGTGTTATATTGAAAATTAGAAGCACAAGGAACTGTAGATGCTGAACTTTGAGCAAAATACAAAATGCTGGAGTAACTCAGCGGGTCAGGCAACATCTCTGGAGGGAATGGACAGGCAACGATTTGGGTCACAACCTTTCATCAGACTCAAGAAAGGTCTTGATCCAAAATGTTGTCTATCCGTACCCTCCACAGATGTTGCCTGACCCGTGGAGTTGGGGGCCTGTCCCACTTGGCTGTTATTTGCGTGCCATTTACGCCATCTCCAAAAATGTGATCATCGCGTTGTGACACACGGGTAGCATGTGGGTAGCGCGGGACGGGCACATGGAGAGGCGTGGTGGAGTGTGGAGTTGCGCGCGGTATCGCGCGGCAGTCCAGGATTTCGTGCTGCACAAAATCTTCGCGTGCCACCGGCATGGCGTATTACTTACGCACGTGGACGTACTGCGGTCGCACACTGACATCATGGCCTCATACATGTAGTGCGTGGTGATGCATGATTACGTCACTGTGCGTAACCATGCGCAGCCATGCGCCGCCCATACGCAATCGGCCCCCCTTTTACGTGTCATGGATATAAGCGCGCGCGATTTAAAAATTGGCACAGTTTCGTAGAGAAAACTACGTGGTGAACATCAACCGGAAAGTGCAAAAGTGAATTGATGCTTCACTTGCAATGACTGCTTGGGTCCCTGGATTGTGGGGAAGGAAGAGGTTAATAAGACAAATGTTGTATCTCCTCCAGCTGGATGAACGAATGACATGAGAAGGGGTGCAGTTGGTAGAAAAGGAAGAGCAAACCAGATAAGTGATACAAAATGCTGGAGTAACTCAGCGGGACAGGCAGCATCTCTGGAGAGAAGCAATGGGTGACGTTTCGGGTCGAGACCCTTCTTCAGACTGAAGAAGAGTCTCGACCCGAAGCATCATCTACTCCTTCTCTTCAGAGATGCTGCCTGTCCCGCTGAGTTACTCCTGCAATTTGCGTCTATCTTCAATTAAAAAAAAATATATTTTTATTTGAATTTTGAATTTAACAGCAATTTGCGTACATACAATGATAACAGACAGTGATAGTCAGGACATAATTGTACAACAGTATGTAAACGACCCTCAAAACCCCTACCCTTGCCCACCCTCGCCACCCGGGGACAAACAACACTCACATACGTACACATCCACACAGATACGATAAGATAAACAAAGCTCCTGAGGCAGAGAATTTCCAGGGATTGCCCACCCTCTACGAGAATATATTTCTGTGTACCTTGGTTTTAAGTGACTGCTCCTTAACTTATAGCTATGCCCCATTGTTCAAGATTCTCCCATGAAAACATATCAACATCTACCCTGTCATACCCCCTTCGGTTTCGATAAGATCTCCTCCCAATCTTCTAAATACAAAATAATACAGGCCCATATTATTTGGTCTCCCTTGGTAAGACAACCCTCTCACCCCAGGAATTAGCCCAGTGAATCTACATTGGGCTACCCTGTGCTACCAGACCTTTTCTCAGCTAAGGGAGCCAGGGATGTTTGCAGCACAGATGCTCCCCATTTTTACGATGCTTTGACTTTACGATGGTGCGAATGCTGGGCAACGGCAGCGAACCGCAGCTCACTTCCGGTCACGTGATCAAATTGCAGTCAACTTACCGATTCGACTTACCATATATTCGATTTACAATGGGTTTATCGGAACGTAACCCCATCGTAGGTCGTGGAGCAGCTGTATTACCCTATCACTAAAACCCTATATAATTGCAACACAATTCCAAGCTCTGAAAGATAAATGCTAATATGTAATTTCCCCTCGTAATTACTTGCAGCATCTGCCTGTGAACTAATGAACAAGTGAACACTTTATCTAACTGCCCCATTTCTCAGACAGAGACACAATACAGATCATATTTAGTTTAGTTTGATACAGCAGGGAAACAGGCCCTTCGACCCTCCGAGTCCACGCCAACCAGCAATCCCCATACACTAGAACTATCCAACACACTATCAACAATTTACAACCTTTTCTGAAGCCAATTAGCCTCCAAACCTGTATGTATTTGCAGTGTGGGAGGAGACCAGAGCATCCTGAGAAAACCCACACGGTCACAGAGGGAATGAGCAAACTCCGTACAAGCAGCACCCGTAGTCAGGATCGAACCCAGGCTGTAAAGCAGCAGCTGTACCACTGCGCCACAGTGCCACCCATGATGATATAATTAATGCAACCATCAACCTAAAAACTGTCTGGGCGAAACCTCACCAGTTGGCAGCTCTGAATAGACATCTGCGCCATTTAGCATTTCAGACTGCAGTTAATGCTGGAGGATGTGATTTGCCACCCAATGATTCTTACAAAAGGTCATTGACTCGACATATTAATTTTTCTCCTCTCTCCACAGAGGCAGCATCGCTTTTGCATCCTATTTCAAATTTCCATCACTTCACTAATTTCCGTTTGTATAGTTTTAAATTCACAATCTGCAAAAACGTGCGGAAGGCTTTGAAACGCTTGTGTTGTGAAGACAGCACTTTGTCACGGTGCATGAGTTGAAATTAATTTCTTGCCGCACAATACACGGAGTGCGTGACAAAGGCAATGACAGGGAGGGAAGTTGCCTCTCGACTCCGAAGCCGTGACAAATGTCCACTGGCTTATACAGTGACACTCTCAGGGCCACTTGAGATCTGTGATTTGCATTTTATAGTTAGATTCATCTAGTTCAAGACATATGAGCAGTCTGGCTCTCTAGAAGGAGCAACTGCATGAATAGAAAAAGTTTAGAGAGAGATATGGGTCTAGTGTGGGCAAATAAGAATAACCTGGACGAGTGCGGTAGGCGGCGCGACTCTCGTCAGCAGCGGCCTCTGCAGCCCGTCTGCGTTTTTATTATTTTTTGTCTATGTTTTTATGTCGTTTTTGTTATTTTTTGTTGGGGGGTGTGTGTGTGGGGGGGTGTGGGGGGGGGGTAACCTTTAATCTCTCCCTGCACGGGAGACCCGACCTTTTCTTTGTCGGGTCTCCGTTGTCGTTGGGGCTGCAACGAGGAGCGGCCTCCAACAGGAAGACCGGGGGCTCTGGTGCCGACGACTCACCTCACCGTCGCGGAGCTGGCTGAGTCCAGAGCGGGTGGAGCGGTGGTGGAGCGCTGCTGCTGCTGCGGCCCGACCTCCGGAGATTCGGAGGCTGCAACTGCGGGTCTGGCGGATGGCGGCACCGGGAGCCCGCGGGTCCCTGGAGGGAGTCCGCTTTTCAGGGCTCCCGCAACGGCGACTTCTCCCGCCCGAGTTGCGGGGTCGAAGAGCTCCTGGAGCGGGGCCTCACAGCACCGCCCCGCGCGGCTTGTAATGGCTGCGGGACTCTGCGAGCGCACGCCGGGGGCTCTAACATCAAGACCCGGTGTGCGCCCTTGCATCACCCGGCGTGGCTTTAATGGCCGCGGGACAATCGCCATCGCCAGCCGGGGGCTTTGACTTTGACTCTGACATCGGGGTGGGGGGGGGGGGGGGGGGGGGATTAGTGTAGATAGGGTATCATGGTCAGAATGGGCAAGTAGGGCTGAAGGGTCCGTTTCTGTGCTGCACAATTCTATGACTCTAAAATCTCAAGGTAAGAAAAAAGCAATGAGAAGAAGTTTATGCTTGCATTGATTAATTTCCAAATTGATTCATTGCACAGTGCAATAACGTCTTCCCGATACGTACCATCAATGTTGGACAAAAACAACATGAGGAAAATCCTCTTGCTTAGATGTTGGATAAGAACTTTGTGATTTGTGGGTCTAAAGCCCACGAACAGGCAATCGCCACTTTAGGCAGCGTTTACAAAATGATCATTTACGAAAACAACTCTGGATTTGTTTTATTTTTTAGTCAGACATGTGGATCCCACATTTCAAGACAAAAGTAGACCTTTTCAAATGTGAAAGGAGTGAAAATGCACCTTCAGATGTGATCTCAACTAAATTAATGTAAGATTAGAAGGTTAAAAAATGCCCTTGCAAGTCAAAATGGTTTATGACTTAATGCCTTTACTGATATGATAATCTTACCATCAGCAAAATCCCTTGTGCTAACTTGCTAAGTTTAGTGCAGATTTATGGAAGAAAAGTGAAGCACTATTACCATGTAATCAAATGGAACTGCAGATTCTGGTTTATACCAAAGATAGACACAAATAGTCTGAAGAGGTGTCCCGGCCCAAAACGTCACCGATCCATTTTCTCCAGAGATGCTGACTGACCCATTGAGTTACTCCAGCATTTTGTGTCTATCTTTAGCACTATTACCATTCTGACTTGGAAATATGCAGCCAATACTTTCCGCAGGCTGCTTAGCACGCAACAAAAGCTTTCCACAGTACATCGGTACACGTGGCACAATAAAGGAATACTTCATTACCACTGAATCTAAGCC